>NW_026999417.1:0-335000 GCF_037126465.1 Ornithodoros turicata
ACATGCCGCACCATGTGTTGTCGAATCCGAACCTGGCACGGGCACGTGCGAAAAACGTAAAGCCCGGCCCGACAAGGCCCGCGCAATGCTCTAAAGGGGAGTGCGAAACCCTATCGAAATTTGCTAGCAGTCCTGTGCGAGCGCACCGGCCTTGAGTTCTACTATGAAATAATGGGAGCGCTTTCACGACACCAATCGACAGCAACGAACGTCATGGTTCAACAGCGTAAGTGTCACTGGCAAGAAAAGCAGGGATGTTTTGCAACGGGATGTTGCAGTGTCATATGACCGTCGACAACCCCGCGTCCTTTCTGGATACTGCTGCCTCTGACAAAAATCGCTATTCAGCTCAACTGGAGTCCCCCGATACTCTCAGGGACACGTGATCCTGTGACACCACGAAAACTGAAAACTACGATTACTATATTACGAATAGACACCTCCACGGACAGTCTCTGCGTATCGGGTGAAAAGCTTTAGCCCGCTGCTACCGATCAGAGCAATCTTCATCCACGAGAAAGCGAGGTGGTAACGGCGGTACGCGACAGTCACACGGCATGTTCGAGAAATGCCAGTAAAACGTAAACAGCAAACGCGAGACAACGAAATCCACCGCGCAAAAGCAAATCGGGGAAAGGAGAAAATCTAAAAATAAAGGAAACACAACCCAGCTCATAGGTCTCCGCCTGTCACGTGGGCTTGTCGTGTCCTCCAATCAGAGACGCGATGGACTTCTTACAAAGTCGGAGGAGTGAGGGCCCTCCTCACTCCTCCGACTTGTGGCGCCATCTATCGCAGAAAAAAGTTCATTTTTGAGTTGAGACGTATGTGATATGTCCTCTTAAAGTATGGCCTTTCCATTTGTAGTGCCCGGAAGCTATGATACTAAAATAGTGTAATAGTTTTTCTGTATGGTTACGGGAAAAGTCTGGTATATTTTGTGAATAGGATCTACGTTTATGTGTGACCTGCGCTGATCTGGTTATTATAATTAATATAACATATCTTCCATTGTGTTTATGCATAACACTCATCTTCATTGTACATTGGTTAAGCACTTCTGATGGCTGTCGTGTGATCCGCTTCTCCCAAAATCTGATTGCCACTTGGAAATTATTTCATATATGTTTGTGTGCCGTGTGTTACGAAGACTACGTGATTAGAAACGTAGACTGGGCCTGTACGTCGTGCTCGTAAAATCTTTCGTTTGCATTGTGGCATCTGATAATAGATTCGCTTTTCGCGAAGGCTTCGTATTATCTCCCAGGCAGTGAACCCCAATGCGATTGTAAAAGTTGTCGCGAACGGCCCGCCGCAATCAGTTATCTTGCCTTATTTCCCGTTTTGCCATATCTTGGCCCCCACTGCAAGCTTTGGACGGCTCCTTTTTCCTACTCAAACAATGGACAACTGTGTTGACAAAAATATTTATTTATTTGTTCCGCACTCCAATTGGGTTGCTTGTCAAAGAGGCCTTTTCTTCTTTTACTAAGTGTGGGATAGTGCAACTGATTGAGAAATATACATGCACTGTAGAATTTAATTCATGAAATATGATAAGTTTTCACATGAGATTAGTGATCCTTTTTTGTAATCATGGACCGATGTATCATGTCTCTAAATTTCAATGACCGATCCTTCTCCGGCAATTCTATCCATCGGGTGTTAAATTTGTACAGATTGTAGTCGAGTAAAACCTATTTGGTGGTCAGGTCTCATTCCATATGAGAATTCTTACACAAATTGTGGAATATTCGTTTCCTTAGCGATCATTGTTCTCAGTCTAGCCATGCTAAATGTAAAGTGTTTTTCATTGTGATGCGAAGAATTCATTATAATGATGACAAAGATTACAATTATTGTTTCACTTATACACTTGTTTATTTCAATAAATTAGAGTTCTATTTTAAACTCTGAAGTTTTCGTTTGTTGTCTTCATTGATGAATTCCGAAGACATTAAATAGTTTATTCTGATTATTGGGCGCTTGAATCCAGCGTTGATTAACGCAGGCGCTATGTTGTCGCCGTGTTTGTATTGCTTCAACAACTTGCACTTTGTCGCGATGAACTTGCACAGTCTCTTATTGATGTTTCCTTTCTTTGTATGAAGATTCTTGAATGGCGTACAAGAGAGTATTAGATGAAAATCGTTCGGTGGTCCACCGCAATTGATATGTTTGTTGAGTTTCAACAGGTGATAATACATCATACCTTGCACAACAATATTGAACTTCTATTGATTCGACATCGTTGCAGAGACTGGTAGAAGAAAATAACTGCGTTGCCGTGGTAGTGGAATACATCACGTGATAAGATTTTATGTACTTTCCATCTCAGATATGTGTAATTTCAACAAATCCGTAATGAATCGTGCGATATAGACCGCTTGTATATGATAATTTGATCCGACTGCTTTCTTGATGTACGCAATGCCCATTGCAACGATTACAATTACATCTGGTCTAGTGTATTTCAATCCTTCGTTGGCAAACCTCAAAAACTCCGCCATCAATCCCAATGGCCCTTCCGACGTTGATGTGCAGATATTTTTATAAGTATTGTAGATTCGGCATATAAATTCTTGCACCTTCAGTTCTGTAGTTTGTACCATATCTCCGAATACGACCATGTCTAGGACGTATTGAAATGCAGCGATAATGAAATCGTTTTCCCGCCCCTCCTTTTCGAAGCAGTTTTTTATCACATCTTCCCTAGACTTATGGTATCGAGTACAAAATCTGTCCATCTTTTCAAAGTAGAGTAATTGTCTCTTCTGTTTTCAAGTGCACGTCTACACTTAATTAAAAGCATATCTATGTTTATTTTATTGATTAAAATTTTATTATCTGGTTTAGAATGCTATAATCTCCACCTGTCGTGAGAATTATTGTTTTGACTTTGTTTCAAGTATTCACTCGTCTGATACTCTATGAGTTGTGAACTTACTGCCTGAAATAATTATTGTCTTGCATTTGCTTCAATTGTTCACTCGATTGACATAAGTACCTCTAAGATAAGAATGCCTCATAACTCTGAGTTGCATTTCACATTTGATATTTCTGTGTGGTTCATTAGAAAATTTCTGTTGCAAGATAATAAATTTGTTTCTCGTTTTTGATTGAGTATCGTTGCTACAAATTAATAATTTGGACTTTCTGTACATTTTCAATAACAATATCGCATCTCTACAAACTTAGCCGACTTGACAACCACTTTGACGAAAGATTTCCGTTTCAGTGAAATGATGCGAAAAGATAGTGCCCCCCGCGAGTGATATCGACATCTATTTGCGCTGCACAATAAAATATATTGCCTTTGAACTCTCTCTTATCTGACCTCTAGAGCGTTCTGTTTGCTGGACGAAGGAATATAGCCCCCAACCCTTTGAGTGATAAAGCATGCGCAGTGCTTTAGCCATATAGATAGACATATATATATATAGCCATATAGATAGACATAAAGTTTCCCGGCTTTGAGGAAAAGAGTGAAAGCAGTGCATATTTCCTACGTCTTGGATACCTCCATTAAGGTTCGTAGTGTTTGTTGAATGAAAATTGTATATTGGTTGATTTTATGATGGTTCAATGATAGATTATTTTCCTCTCTTGTTGTCTACATGTCGCCGCGTGTTCCTCTGTTCTTCAGCGTTAAGTTCGTGCTATTTCGCCATTGATAGATTGATTAGCTATTATTTCTCTATGTGTTGGATGGTGCGCAGGTTTGGCTCTCTATTAATTGTAGCTGTTGATTGTGTTGTTTCTCGTTATTTCCTTACGTCTATGCTATTCACTTAATAAGAAATTAAAAGTTGAGTAATGTTGGAATATGAAACTGAGATTCCCTATTGCGCTCGAAATGTTATGACAGATATTCACGCTATTGCAATGATGGTTCTCACGTATAGGAATATTAATTTTCTGATGAGCTTGATTTTCTGAATGATAGATTACTGTGTTGTTTTGATTAGGAATATCTTCTTCGTAGTGGTATAGATTTTATTTCCTCTTGTGTTCGTGTCATTCTTTGCTGGCTAGGAGCGTGCTATGTGGTGAAGTTCATTTTTAACATGTCTATTTTCTGAAGAAGAACAGTCCCAGAAGAAGAACAGTCTCTGTTCGAAATATCGGCGGCTTGTGTCCTGAGGCAACTCCCTTCCTATTTTCTGATGAGTTTGATTTTTTCTTCTGATTTTCTGAATGATAGATTACTATGTTGTTTTGATTAAGAATAACTTCTTTGTAGTGGTATAGATTTTATTTCGTCTTGTGTTCTTGTCGTTCGTGTTCCATGGATTTCCATACATCTATCGGCACCCGTCTTCAACAAATCAGGGTAGATATCATTAGATCTGGTTGTTGGCTAGGAGCGTGCTATGTAGTGAAGTTCATTTTTAACATGTCTATTTTCTGATGAGTTTGACAAATGTATTGGTATAGATTTTATTTCCTCTTGTGTTCTTGTCGTTCGTGTTCTGCTTGTTGGCTGGGAGTGTGCTATGTGGTGAAGTTCATTTTTAACGTGTCTATTTTCTGATGAGTTTGACAAATGTATTGGTATAGATTTTATTTCCTCTTGTGTTCGTGTCATTCTTTGTTCTGTTTGTTGGCTAGGAGTGTGCTATGTGGTGAAGTGGAATATCTTCTTTGTATTGGTATAGATTTTATTTCCTCTTGTGTTCGTGTCGTTCTTTGTTCTGTTTGTTGGCTTGGAGCGTGCTATGTGGTGAAGTGGAATATCTTCTTTGTATTGGTATAGATTTTATTTCCTCTTGTGTTCGTGTCATTCTTTGTTCTGATTGTTGGCTAGGAGCGTGCTATGTGGTGAAGTTCATTTTTAACATGTCTATTTCCTGATGAGTTTGATTTTTTCATTTTCTGAATGATAGATTACTATGTTGTTTTGACTAACCAATGTAATGGTATAGATTTTATTTCCTCTTGTGTTCGTGTCCCATAGTCCTCCAGAGTCTCTGCTGTTCACATTTAACTGCATACAACTATCAGAACTTCCCGCTATTGCACTGATGGTTCTCACGTATAGGAATAGTAGACGTTTTATAATACAATTTGTAATTTTGATTGTAATCATATTGATTAAGAATATCTTCTTTGATTAAATGCGCTATCAATTCTGATTCATTGAAAACTTCCACTAATAAAAATATTGTGTTTGATTTGTGATACCTATTTAATGCTAATGTATCATACCTGTAATAAGTATTGTTACGTGTATTGTGTTCCTTCTATTTCAGATTTTTGGCTAAGTTTTTCCCATTTTCCCGCGACATATGGAACAAATATTTTCGTCAGTGCAGTTGTCCATTGTTTGACTAGGAAAAAGGAGCCGTCCAAGGCTTGCAGTGGGGGCCAAGATATGGCAAAACGGAAATAAGGCAAGATAACTGATCGCGACAACTTTTACAATCGCATTCGGGTTCAGTGCCTGCGAGATGATACGAAGCCTTCGCGAAAAGCGGAAATAAGAGTCATATAAGTGGTCTGGCAAACCCTGAAAAAAATAAAACAAATGAGAGGGTGATACTTGTATTCGGTCGCAAACATGTCACAGGTCAATGTAATCCACGCCCAGTCCGAACTGGTTTTGAAGGGAGAGCAAGGTATATTTAAACAGGTAGCGCAACTCCCATAGGCCCCAGTGTCTTCAGAATGACGCCATGATTGAGACGGTCAGCGCCATCCATCCGTTGCGCGGACTACTATGATTGTAAACAAATGTCGTCAGAGACGACGTCGCGAGTATGAATAATAAGTAGTGCATAATTAACCATGCACGTTTACATTGGCCCACTTCGCGTGCTCTGCATTCCTTTTTCCGTGCCCAGTCCCAGACGAGAACACAGAAAAATAAAGCATATCAGGTTTAATGAATCATATCAATTCCAAGTACATACGGTTATCACGATTTTGACAACTCCAAACAGAAAGGCATCGTGATGACCATACGTACAGAAATTAGGAAGGCTCACATAGGGCTGATTTCTCGCCTAGAGCTATACGTACACCTAGTGATTAGACATTTGCATTTATTTAATGAGTGGCCGTTATAGGTCCATTGCAACAAAACACGACATCGTTGGTGCACAGTTGGTTCCTGCTAACACTCACACTATCATGGCCGCTCGCTCCATGACGAAATCTTTTTTGTCGCGGGTCCAGTAACAGGGGATGCATTGTATTCATCTGTTCACACGTATTAATCTTGGTCTACAGCACGGAGATGTGAACGTCGCTTTCTGTTTAACCCAAAGAGTGTACGAACTCCGTATTACAATGCACGGACACACGGTACGGATACAAAGACGCACGCATAAACACCCCCAACTGTGACACATGCGCAAAGGAGCAGGATACGGAAATGTACTCGAGTGGTAGATGATCTCGAATATGTGCACGAGCGGGGCAACAGAAAGATTTTTCTACATTGAAATTATGAATAACCTATTAGTACACACACAAGCCAAGCCCATGTTGTAAAGTTTTTCTGTTTACAACCGTACCTCTACTGTCAACACCCAGGATCGCTTGCGACTCTTGCTGGTGGCCTTGCCGATGGGTCTGATTTGGTATTTTCGCTAGTTTTCGCTACCAGTTTAGATATACTTTGGGGAGAGTGTGAGCTATTTCAAATCCCGCCAACTCAAATCTCTATAGAATCATGTGAGAATCAATTATTCTACCCTATATCGACAATTACCGGTGGCGAATCTACAATTGAATGGAATATAAGCAATCTTTCTTATCCCTATCTTGATGTTTCTAGCATGTACATTAAACTAACAATGCAGATATTGAGAAGTGATCGAAGTGATCCATATACAAGAACCGCGGATGGCGTAGTCAATGATGTTGTATTCCCTGTGAATAACTTGGGAGCTGCAATGTTTAAGTATATTAACGTATATATCAACCAGCGATTAGTATCGTCAAATTGTCTGAATTCCTATCGATGTAGGCTTGACACTTTGCTCCACACCAACACGCATCTTCAGAAAACAGCAGATGATTGTGGTTTGTATATTTATGATTCAGGTGAATATGCTGCAAATGATCCAAATTTCAAAGTTGCTAAAGCACTCATTTCTAGAACAAGTGGTGGTAAACTATTTGAAGTTGTCATGCGTGTTAATACAGATTTGACAGATCAAATTAAGCTATTATTACCGGGATTGGATGTCAGGGTATCAGCCGTGCACGCTAGCGATACGCATCGCTTATTGACTGGTCCGTCCAGGAGAAACACACCAACATCAAATCGAGATACACAATGCAGTATTATCATTACGTAAAGTCAAAGTCACGAACTCAACTTTCCTCTCTCACCAGTCTATATTAAAGAAACATCCATCAACTCAGAGTATATCTTTACAGAGTACATCCATCAAAGTATATCTATACTATGCGAGGTTTAGAGAGCAAAATTAAGACATTAACTGCCGGCTCGGTGGATGGAGTTTTTGATAATCTATACACTGACCGCATTCCAGATCGAATCGCAATGGTTATGACACGAACCGAAGCCTATCAGGGTGACTTCAAGTTGAGTCCGTTCAATTTTGAACATTTCAATGTGAGTTCAGTAACGCTAACGATTGACGGACATAGAAAACAACTCTCATACGATTGGGACGATGATCTATGCAGAGGGAGCTATTATGAATTCCTATCTGAACTGAATGATAGAAGCGTCGAGCTACGTTATCAGAATTATAAAACTAATTCATTCATATTGCATTGGAATCTCAGTGCAGACGAGTCTGTGGGTGGTTATTTTAATCCCATACGTAAGGGAAATTGTAGAATTGAACTTAAATTTGCAAAACCATTGCCTCACGCGGTGTCGATTATACTTATAACTAATAAGTGAGAGCCCCAAGATATTGACCGTCAATGCCGACCTTGCAGTTCACTTGGATTAAATCATGGACGTTCTAGACCTTGAATTATTGTTTTCAATGAATCCTCAAACTGTGAGAATGTATCGAGGAACCTACGCTGTCGACAGAGTTTCGCCACTTCAAGAAGAAGGTTTCATTGTCATTAATAGGCATCCACATGACGGCCCGGGAGAGCATTGGTTGTTGTACATGATGGATCGCAATGATAGATTCATCTATGTTGACAGCTTTGGTCTACCACCAATTGAAGAAGAACTGCTAGATCTACCTGTTGACGAATATTGTGACAAGTGTATACAGAGTCTCTACAGCTCCCACTGCGGTCTCTTTGTTTCCGTATTTGCTTCCCGTCTTTGCAAAAATTATTCACTCAAAAGCATTATGTCATTATTTGACAATAACCTTGTACATAACGATCTCAAGGTAATAAAAATGTCTGAAGAAGAATACCTCGTTTAAAAAATTTTTTATTTGTTCAATGTACAAGCTCTTTGAAGATAATCCTCCAGACTCACTATCTTGCGAGAGCCGTCTTCCTTTCGCTGGACGATGTAGTGCGAATGTTGAATATAATAATTCCGAAGGATTGGTCTTCTCAAACCGGCATTTATAAGGGCCGGTGAAATCTGTTCACCATCGCGATAGCGTCTTAACAAGTCACATTTCACAGCGACAAACTTTTGCAGTCTCTTCCTTAGTTGTCCACGTCTTGTTCTGAGTTGATACGGTAAACTTCGCAAGATGAGTTTGAAGTCACTTTCAGGTCCGTTGCAGTTCAAGTACGAGTTTCATTTCAAAAGGTCCTTGTACATCATCCAATGTATAGTCAATTGAAATCTCTCAGCCGAGTTCATGCTGATTCCGAGTTGGGGTGGCATCCAAGATATGGCCTGATATTACGAGCTAGCCAGTCTGATGATTTTGTTGAAATCAATCCACCGCAGCGACATCTTCTCAGATTGTCACCATTTTGTATAAAGAAGCGTCTGGGTGGTGTCTTCAATGTTTGAACAATGGGCAAATCGCCTGTCAGGGGCACTTGTAATCTAAAACAAAAAATCTCCTTAGAGTAAGTGGAATAAGATAAGAAAGCCGTAAACTCACAGTCCTCCAGGGAGAGTGAATAGCACACGTATGTTTCCATTGTTGACAATAGAGAGAATGCGATGGAAAGGATGCTTATTGGTTATCTGTGGTATGCCATTGGTTATCGATTTTCTATACACAATTTTCGGGTCCGCCCACACTTACTATAAAATACCGGCCGATGGCTTGTTTTTCCCACCAAGTTCTACTGCCCTGGTTGCTTGTTTCATTTGTGCTGCTGTCGAAATCTTTGAATAGTAAGTCTGCTTCTTGCGTATTATTCCTATTTTAATTAATGGAATATCTGTTCTAGTGCCTCGCTGTGGAGTCTGTGGGTACGATTGCGTTGAGGAGGTAATTCGTCGTATGGAGGATAAAGCTAACGTTCCAAATTTAGATCCTGCTTTGTTTGACGAAGCGTGGGGTTTAGAATTTGATCGAGTTTTGATGGATGGAGTTTTTGATGATAATACGCCGGCAGATGCCGTGCAAAATCCAGAGCCTGTTGTCAATGATCTCGCGGAACACGTTTCGGTGGCTCATCCTGGTGTTAGCGTACCATACTTTCCATTCTTTGAATCCGCTGCGGCCTTTGAAGGGCACCTTGGACGTTACGTCCTGTTGGCGTCACCGTATGACGACTTTGTCGAGGATTCATTCGAATACCTGGTACATTACCAGCACGATATAGTTTCTATATTGCAACAGCACCCCATACCTTTTAAATTTTATATGCGCGTGAAAGTATTGATGGTGAAGCAAGTTGGCAATTCGATGAGCAGCCACTTTGCTTTTCTAAGTGCCGTGTCATGAGAAATTCATAGTCTCGCGGATATAATGGTTGCGCTAAATGAAATTATTAGCGAGTTAGCCCACAACCTTGAAAATTATCAGGGTGAAGATAGCGGTTATGTCTCCCGAGACGTATCCGAAATCGAATTGAATGTAAGCATGATTGAAAAAAAGAAGATTGAAAAAAATAAAGAAAACACTCACAAATGTAAAATGCCCTGACAACGAGTGTTTCAAATACAATACTTTAGCATTGTTGCATCCTCAAAAAACAGATGGAAGTGATAGGAAACGATATCGCAAGTATCTCGTGGATCTCGAATCGAATCCTGCAGCTGGAGTCAAATGGTGGCCCGACGGTCCGGTATCGTATTCGGAGATTGCAGAATTTGAAGAACGGAACCAAATTGAAGTGTATGTGTACTCATACCAGGATGGGAGTATCCACACTTCCCGTGTTCCGCGTCTCGCATTTAACGATAAAGTGCAATTATTAGAATTTGATAATCACTTTTTTGGGATAAGGAATTTCAGTACATTGAACGGCAAGAAAAGTAGATTTTTTTGTGAAAAGTGTACGAGGGGATTTACAACACAGGAAAATCTCGTGTCACCTAGGAGAGTGTGCAGGAATTTTGAGGAGCTTTTGTTGGAGTCCCCTGAGCCAGGTAAGAATGTTCTAAAATTTGACAAGGTTGGTTTACATGTTTGCATTTCCATATATTATCGGACTCGATACAGAGTCTGTTCTCGACCCTAATACGAACGTGAAAAGTGCCGTGCAGAAGCATGTTATGAGTTCCTTCTGTTGCATTCTAATCAGAACCTATGATTAAAAAATACTGGCAAATGAAAAATATTTAGGCCCCGATGCCGCTTCCAGGTGCGTCGACTGCCTGTTACGTTTTCATAACAAGGTGGTCGATATCAGTCGTTGCCCTGCCCCCATTAAACTCACAGACGAAGAAACTCATAAACATATCGCTGCAACGCACTGCGAGTATTGTGGCGTGTTATTTAGTGTTCGTAGGAAAAAGGTGCGTCATCACGATCACAGTCGTGAAAGCACTGTCAGCAACATTTTGGTTGTAACGAATTTGTAACGAATGTAACATCAGTTGCAGCAATCATGGCCAAATTCCTGTGCTCATCCACAACCTTCAGTATGACATCAGCTCCCTACTGCATTGCTTCCATGCTTTGAAGTGGAAACACCCACCCAAGCTCATCGCGACGAGCTCGGAGAAGATTCGGAATTTCGAATACGGCAATCTCATATTCAGGGACACCACTCAATTTTTAAATAGTTCCCTTTCTTGCTTGGTGGATAGTTTGAAAGTGTCGGAAGGAATTGATGCATTTAAACGCCTACAGCAGGTGTATGGTAATGACTTTGCACGTTTAACTAGGAAAGGCGTGTACCCTTATTCCTGGATCAAAAGCTTTGAAGTCTACAATGAAGAATGCCTGCCAGCGAAGGATGGTTTTTATGATGATTTGAATGGAACACACATCAGCGACGATGACTATGCCTTTGCTCGGGAAACATATGATCATTTTGAGTGCAAGTCATTGAAAGATTATATTTTGATCTATTTGGAATGTGATGTCCTGCTCCTGTTAGATGTTATGCAGCATTTTAGACAGCTTTCTATGAAGACATATGGCTTGGAAGTGCTGCACTTTGTCAGTCTACCTGGATTCAGTTGGCAGGCTGCACTCAAGTATACAAAAGCCGAGATCGAGTTGCTTACAGATGAAGATATGTATCGAACCATCGAGTCTTCTATTAAAGGTGGTATTTGCCAACAAGGATTGAGGTATGCTGCTACCAATAACAAATATTGTGCAAACTTTGACCCGGAGAAACCGCAAAGTTATATCTCCTATTGGGATGCAAACAGTTTGTATGCCAGCTGTCAAACATTGCCATTGCCTATTGGAAGATTCGAGTGGGTGCCCGAATCTGAATTTTCGAGTTTGGACATCATTAACCATCCTCAAGATGCAGAGTACGGCTACATTTACGTGTGCGACCTCGTCTACCCACCGGAGCTACACCAGAAGACCAGGTATTTCCCACTAGCTCCAATGAAGCAAAAGGTTGACGAGAGCTGGTTGTCAGAGTATCAGTTGGCTCTAAAAGACCAGTTGAATTACAAACCTGCAGCACAGGAAAGTTACTTCTCACTTGTAATGATAAAACAGAGTACGTTGTACATTATCGTTTGTTGAGCCTATATTGCAAGTTAGGTATGCGGGTGAGCAAAATTCATAGAGTGTTGAAATTTCGTCAGGGTACAGTCTTTGGCCCGTACATTGAAATGAACATTAAGCGACGCATTGCAGCGCAAACAGACTTTGAAAAGCAGATACTGAAGTTAAGCTGTAATGCCCTTTACAGTAGGACACTCCTTTCCCCCAGGCGATTTAGATCAATTAAGATAGCATTCAGCAAAGAAGAGGCCCAAAGATATAGCTCCTCAAACGACTGCATTCGATTTGAAATTTTGTCGGAGAATTGCGTGTTGTATGAGATGAAGAAAAGGAAGGTAAAGTGTAGCTTTCCATTGCAGATTGGTTTTTGTATTTTAGATTATAGTAAGTTGGTAATGTACGAATTTGTCTATTGCACTCTATTGGAAAAGTTGAATTGCCCTATCGCCATCATGTATTCGGATACCGATTCTATCATTGGTGTGTTTCATACGTCAGAGTATGAAGAGGAAATCAAAAAGATTGCAGATGATCACCTCGATCTTTCATCCTATCCCACTGATCATCCACTCTATAGCAATAAAAATAAAGGGGCTCTGTTCCGCTTCAAGGGTGAGACTGGAGGTAGGATAATTGAAGAGGTGGTTGCTCTGAAAGCAAAAATGTATTCT
The DNA here is from genome assembly GCF_037126465.1 of Ornithodoros turicata. Lineage (NCBI taxonomy): Eukaryota > Metazoa > Arthropoda > Arachnida > Ixodida > Argasidae > Ornithodoros > Ornithodoros turicata. The sequence continues at coordinate 12,683 of NW_026999417.1, forward strand.
ATCCGATTGAGTGACGATAGTCAAATTGCTAGAGCAAAAGGTGTTAAGAAAAGTATTGCTCGTAAGGAATTGCATCACGATGTATATAAAGATGTTTTGTTTAATAGTGTGAAGGTAAGTCATCCACAAAGGACCATATGTAGTAAGCGCCAATGCATGTATACAGTAGAAACAACTAAGCTTGCACTCATGCCCTATGATGATAAGAGATACCTCTTTAATGCCATTGAGTCCTACCCATATGGGAGCTGTAAAATTGGTAATGAGTAAGTATGTTATTTATTATGTGTATTGTGTTTCTTCTATTACAGGTGGTGAACGTTTTTCGGCTGGGTTTTTCTCCTTCACCTGATTGGCATCACAATTGACACAATTCCCAGCACTATTAGCGTAACAATTGGCAACTTGATTGGCATTAGAATTGGCATTAATAAATATATTTTCACTCGTACTTTTAGTGTATGACCCTTCTTTGCATGTCTCTGCATGTTATAATCGCGCGGACAACCCTCCGCACACGCGCCGCACTGGAAAAATACGCGCAGGGCTCAGGGCAGGAATCCAGTAGTTTGGAACCCTGTAGCCTGGACACCCCCTCCTACTACTGTCGTGTACAATGCCACTACATATCATATTAAATGTCAGAGGACAAACAATAAGATAGTTTGTCTGGACAGCGGGTCATATGCTGAGATTATTCGCATTAGCTTTCGCCAAGAGGGTCAGCAAACGGTAAGTTCACTGACACTTTTGTAATATAACAGTGTTCGGAACACACGTACCAATATGCTATGTTTCGCAGTGAGTAAGAATACCATCACCTGTAGTGTTGGCATGTATACGTATGAGTGATGACTACCGTTGTGAAAAACTGTTTTTCCTTTCTTGGTAAAATTGCTTTCATTGCATGTATCATTCAAGTTTTTAATTGTATTAGTAGTGCGACAATCTTGAGATAACCATTGACGTCTTTTCTAACAGTTCCTTTTTTTTCTGAGATAACGTACGATATAACCATCAATCTTTCTTACATGATGTCATGTACCGTGTGTTTTAGATTTTCTTATTTGAAGTATCTACTTCCAGCTGTCACATACAAGCGTACATTATTTGTACATGTTTTGCTATGTATTGTTTACACAAGTTTGTTCACCACTTGCAAACACAATGTGCAAAACAATGCATGGGTAGAGAGCATACCTCACTTGAGGCACTCCTGCATATTTCTATATGCATGCTCCTGGGGAAAAGAATATTCCCTTTCACTCTCGTGCAGTGCAAAAAAAATATATGGATTTAAATGTGAGCAATTTAAAACTCGTCAGTTGCATAGTTTGTACCAATTGAAGTGTGTAGGAATTCATACACGTTTCGAATAGAAGATATTTTAAATTAGAATGATTGACTTCTGTATTCAGTGTACACCAAGTTGCTCTATCCCTCGAATGTTTCTTTCATGATCTTCATCCTTTCATCTATGCATGGAGCAGTCCTACCCGCACAACATGTTTGCTCACATTAATTCAATTGACACAGTGATCATGATGGTTCGATGCTAAACCAATTGCCCAATTCGTTCTTCTTCTGTAAAGGGGATCTTCATTGCACAACACGTCGGTTCAGATTGCTCCAATTGGAAATCATTGTTTCTCATTGGCGCCTAGTGAACTAATTATTTGATTTGGTTCTTGATTTCCTATTAATCTTCTTCATCACAACACCTGTTAGAGCGCTAAAACATGAAGCTATCTTTCCCTGAACACTTCTCATTACTTCAATGAGAAATACCTGCGTTATTCACATTAAATGAATTGGGTGTCTCAGTTCTCATCATTGGTTCCTATTAAACAAATTAAATCCTGGTTCCCTAGAAGGCTCCTTCTCCACAACATACTCAAACATAAAGTCAGCTTTCCCGCAACGCTTCTCATTACTTCAATGAGAAATACCTGCGTTATTCACGTTAAATGAATTGGATGCATAAATTCTCATTGAAAGTCATTGGTTCTCATTGGACAAATTAGCTCCCGGTTCCCTGGAAGACTCCTTCATCACAACATCTGTTCGAGCGATCAAACATAAAGTCAGCTTTCCCGCAACACTTCTCATTACTTCAATGAGAAATACCTGCGTAATTCACATTAAATGAATCGGGTGCATAAATTCTCATTGAAACTCATTGAAATTGATGCGGGCGCTTAATGAGATCGGGTCTACTTTTTCCAGCAGGGATGACGCTCAGTTTCATACGAAATAAAGTGTTTGATCTCATGTTACTTGTTTGTATCACTCATATGCACTGCTGTGCGGTGTTGGTGTAATGTTCAGGGAACGGCAGTAAGACTGGCTAAGGCACAGGGAGAAGGTCCACTAGAGGTCCGTCAAAGGTCGTCACTGACGTACGACGGACTTTTTTGGGACGTGCGCGGATGTTATTTTGGCACTTCTGAGTACATCCCACCCAGGCAAAAAACTGGAGTGGGACCACTTCAAAGTGGTTTATTGGACAGGTCCCACTTTGAGTGTGGGACCACTTAGTGACTGGGACCAGTTGAAAGTGGAACCAGCTTCACGATGGTCCCACTTGAAGTGGAACCAGTGGAATTGATCCAGTGGTCCCCTCTGCTAGGTGGTCCGGGATCCGGCCACTTAGCAGCTGGGCCACTGAATGCGTGACCGAAAATAATGCGTAGCAATGCACATATTCCTCAAGTAATTACCGTTTATTCTGCTAAAAGCATACATTGAGCAGAAAGAAATAATCAATACATCTCTACATTTACATACCACGTAGTATAAGTCTGATCACTCACTGTGTCTAGAGGAAGCATATGCCTGACTGTGCGATGCACTCACGGACCACAGGGAGCGTTCGTTGGCCACCTCACATCTTGTATTTTCTTAGAGAAGATGACACGACACTCCTGTTTTCCATGCAGGTCGCGATATACACCACATTCCTCTTCACCGTACGTTTGGAATCTTCTTATCCTGTTTCTCTTCAAGTTCCTCCGAAGTTTCTAAAATGAAACATCTAATTAATAGTAATCAAAACATCACGGTCATCACTCATACCCGCAAACATTCGCGACGTGCAGTCCGATTGGCGTTTCACAGTGCGTTCTTGCCTCTACGCCGTTTCCCAGTAAACCACCGATGTCCCAAGGACGTCTACATGATGTTACCCTCAGGACGATGAAGACATCCTGAGGACATCCTGAAACATAATTTTGACATACTTGGGACGTACTCAGAACTGCCAAAATAACATCCGCGCACGTCCCAAGGAAGTCCATAGTACGTCAATGACGACCTTTTACGGACCTCTAGTGGACCTTTTCCCAGTGCCTTAGCCAGGCTTACTGGCGTTCTCTGAACATTACATCAACACCGTACAGCAGTGCGTATCAGTGGCACAAACAAGCAACATTAGATCAAACACTTTATTTCGTATGAAACTGAGCGTCATAGCATCGTATTACCTCACCTGGTATTATATCACAGCGTAACATGACCATCATTTTCTTTTCGCATTATTATTGAGAACTTACATGTCTTTGAAAACATGATGTCCATGAACACACACAGCATCGGTTCACAAGGGGAAAAACTTAAAGGTATATGCCCGCAATGTCCGAAGTGCGACGCTGAAACATATGTTGAAGCACTGGCATAACCGACGACCATGCTGCACTGTGTTTCGTACAACTGGAGATTTGCGATGTGTCCAGCTTGCCTTTCGTGCGCAAAAATTAACGCTATCCAACTTCGGCTATATTCACTTTTCGCCACGGACTCCCTTCCCTACCGCGTCATGTGAGCTTAACCTGCAATAAATGTAATTTCAAAAACACTGCTACAGCAAAATGTCACTGTGAAGTACGCATCGACGTATACGCATACCTTTAGACACAGCACCTATGGTTGCAGTCTGCAGTAGCCTAGCATTCTCCCTATCAACAGCCCTATTGCCTGCGAAGACGGGAAACGCATGGATAACCACGTAGTAGGAACGTGAATGCCTCGCACATTCACTACGTACCTTCAAAACGGGTAAAATCTTGAAAATGACGCGGGCGACGCCACTTGGAGATCCATAATTCACATTCATCCGCTACGACGTTTCCACACATCTGTAAAAGAGTCAACAAGGTGCGACACATTGTACTTCCCTGCAAATTCTTTATTAAAATCACTCAGCATTTTTTACATACAGTGGCACAGCCGTAAAGGCTTGTGCTGGCGTGGAGCACATGACGAAGTTGCACGGGTGAAGCGTATGCCCTATCTGTTTCGCAGTAAACACAAGTCACTGAAGAGCTCTGAAACGCACTTTAGCGTAACTTACCTGATGTCTTTCAACATTTCTGTGACTTTCCCACGTCGTGAGTGTGCTGTCCCAACCGCGTTGTTCACCGCAATGAATACGTCGAAAGTATCTGAAATTCATAGATTAGACATTAGTAACGGGGCCACTGACGATGTTGCATCTTCACCTTGAAAAGTGCTGGTAGGGTCACGAGTACACTTAGCTGAAAGATAAAGCATAGGGTAATAGGAATCAAAAGGGTAATAATCACACTGCTAGCATAAAGTAATAGAACCCACACGCTAGGAATGATACCGAACAAAAGTTGCACGAATCGTACAAACATAGAACTAACCTTTAATCTAAGAAATCGCAAGGCTTCTGGATCTATCTTCCAGGGTGCACACATAAAAGCACCCCCAGGCAACACTAGTAGGGCATAAAAACACATTCACAGCAGTCCAGGGCACCAGAGCAACGACGGAACGCGAGACAACAGGAGCCAGAAAAAGGCGTGCGAACGCAACGAAGCTTGCAAGCGAAATGGACGCCGCCCGCAGCGCAGAAACGGCAGGAAGGCCACCCGCCCGCCAGGCCATGCCCCAGCCAGGCGCTCCTCGGAATGTAGCAAGGGAACGGATAGTCGCGCTAAGACGGGACCAACGCTATCGGAAAGAGGACGTTTTCCTCTTCAAAAACACGTCTCAATCACCTTCCTACGCCAGCAAGAACCCAATATCGAAAAAAATGCCCCATGCCCATGTATCAGAGAACCGCCGTTGCCACGGTGTTCTAACTCGAGAACCGAGAGGTATAGAAAGATGCGGCAAGTTTCTACGCGTTTCCCATGTCGAGTGCGTGTGCCCATTAAAAGGAAGTCGGATCCGCCGCGGGCTTCAAGCCTAAAGACAGGGACAAAAATCGGTGAACGGTGGTCGGTGTCAGGAATTTCGAGAATGACGTCTTAACCACTGGAAATCGACGGCTGGTCTCAATTGGAAAGTTGTAGAGCAGGGAACAGAGCACGCGCACACAAAATTTCGACTAAATCAGACATCGGGTAATCGACTTACGACACCGAAAAGTGGGAAGCGTTTCAGGGTGGCTCTAGCCAGCCTCGCAGCTCGTCATGCTCTTAAGCTGATATCGGGAGAACGGAACATCGCGCGCCTGCGGGACAAACGCTGTTGGAAAGAGCACATTGAGACCTTCATAACGAAGGGAAACATGACCATGTGGCAGCAACGGGAAGGCTTTTTTTTTGGGGGGGGGCGGGAAAGCCGCTGGTCCCATGTATTGGGAGGAGTGTGAACGCGGAATCCTCTAACTCGAGAACTGCTAAATTTAGAGAGACGCGGTGAATTTTATCACGTGCTCCGCGTCGAGAACAGTGGGTTCTCCAAGTATGAACCCTGTCCGAGGCGAACTTCTTTCCAACAAGGGCACTGAAGTTCGGAAAAATGAATTTTACTAACGCGTCTCCGCCTACGAGTTCGACACCACTACAGATCAGTTCCTGTGTGATTTGCGCGATCACACAGCTAATCCAGGCCCGTTCGGACCTGAATTTTGGTCTCGACCCAACAGTTCGGGCGGGATTTACAAGACTTTAAAGGTGTCAGAAGCACCGACGGTTGCCTAGAATTTTCAAATATCTGGACAACCGCCAGGAGTTCTCACAAGCCGCAAGGTGCACGCGTAGAGGGATGGAAGGGAAATTCGTCACAAGAAACAGCATCCCGACATCGCCGCTGCAGGCCAAGATATTAGACACGGGAACCCATCGCGAAACACCGCGATGTCACTCTGATGGGGTTAAACCATCACTGGATGGCTAAAAGACGCCGCGGTATCAACCGCCACCTCAAGTGGCATGTGCAGTGCTCAGTTGGAATCTCTATGCATATCTGATCTATTCTGACCGATCATGTCACTACGGTGCCGTAGGGGACCTGGGAACATTCTTCTTATTTGTCCATGCTACCAACCTTCCCGAACCGCGCTCTCTCAGATCCTTAGTCAGTTGGAATTTCACCCTTTCTATCTCTATGAAAATTGCTTGGCCCCTGGTGAAATCCAGCCCATCAACACTCTGTGATGAGAGCTTTTTTGGTCTTTTTAGACACGTCAGGACTTCGATCCTTATGGTGAAGGGGCACATTTCATCGCATTTTATGCCAGTGGGCTCGGGTATCCACACTAGCGACGAAACTCCTCATTATTAACCTTAGAAATAAAGTTGTTGTTTTATTGATACTCTAGGCCAATTCCTTCAATTGGTTTCGCATTCTTTGAACTGGTGCAGTGTGTACAAAACATGCTGGATTACATTAAATCAAGTGGAAATCAGCGTTTAGCATTTATATCCATTAAGCCAATTCATTGAATTGCTTCTTTATTCCGTGGGTACGGTCTTCGCCACACAACATAGTGGAACATGATGTCGCGAAGGTATAGCTTCTCTTCAAAAACCCTGATTCTGTCAGTGAGGAACTTGTACCTGACGGCTACATAATGAACGAATTGACTGTCTGATTTGTCTTTGGATCTCGTTGGAATTGTGGCGACAATTCAATGATGTTATGTCTTCTCGTTCCGGCAGGGAAGCACATCTGGAGATGTAGTTGTGTGTGTTCCGTTCTCCATGGAGATATTGCAAGAGATATCGAGGTCTTCTCGGCCTTCCCAACTACCTTTATTAGCACTACAGTAAAAGGAAACAGAAGCTAGATACTGTGGTACATCTGCTAAGCTCGGACCATGTCGGGAGTTTCTTTGTAAATTCAGATGAATAATTTTTGTGCGTTGCCACTTCGGTAACACGGATAAAAATTAGTGTCACTGTTTTAGTTTCTTGCTGTACGCTGTTGAACTTTATCATAAGGATACAAAAATATAATGAGCATCGAAAGTATGTTTGTATTCTACTTCTAAATCAACATCCGATCGGGACGCCATTTCGAAGTCCCAGCGATATCATTAAAATACATCCTGGCTAGACAACGCTAGGACGTTTCGAATGACGTCTTATTTACATCATTGGGACATTTTTCGCGGATCAGGACTTCGGGATCTTTTCAGGACGTCCATGGGACATCGGTGGTTTACTGGGTTACGTCTTCTTGGCGTCAAAACTCTTCCGGGAAATCGACAATGTGTTGCACAGGAACCATTGTCATCGCATTGTCTTACAAAGCGCACTGAAACACACGTAAATACTGCACAGGACCAGGAGATACATCATCACCATCCTTGCGACGGTTACTGAAGACAAAACCAACCTGCTGCGACGCGTCGAAGTTCTAACTTCCAACTGCCACCTGCCACTCTCGCTCCGTCGCTCGCCTCTCGCTCTCTCCTCTCCCTCTCGGCTCTCGCCGTTTGAAGTTTGAATTACCGTGGCGTCTTCACATTGCATCAGCCTCTGCAATTACATTTTCTTTTTTTGTTGTTGTCTTTCTTCTAGTACTTAGCTTAATTTTTGTTGTTGTTGAGATGTATTTTTTTACATTTCTCTCGTACTTAATATGTTATGATATTCACCTCAGATGAGATGTGCACGAATTGGAGTTACAGCATTCGCAGACGCGCGCACCTGGATAAACAGCAATAAAAAGAGACCATGCCTGTGCTAAAATAGATCAGAGTAATAGATCAAACAAAACATGGCAAGTGTGGACAAGATGAAATCTCAAAGGGGGAAGCTGGGAAGCTGCCCAATTTGGAGTCTCAGCGACCATTCTGGGAACAAAATGGTACCTGTGAGGCTCCAGCTGGAACTTCTGGAACCATCTGAGACCAGAGTGGTACCACTGATGTCACCAAAGTGGAACCAGCCACCCCACTTGGGAATCCAGCTGGGACCATCCACATTCAACTGGAACCATTCCGGGACCATCAAACATCCAACTGGAACCAGTCCAGATTCAACTGGAACCATTCTGGGACCAGTCCAGATTTTCGCCTGGGCAAGTATGTGAAAATTATGTTTCATGATGTCCTCAGGATGTTTTCATCGTCCTGAGTGTAACATTATGTGGATGTCCTTGGGACATCGGTGGTTTACTGGGGCAGCGCGTTTTGGAAGCTGCACCAATAGAATGCAACTTGCACAATTCATTGAGGAGCCTTCTTTAATTTTCTCAGTTACTCCTGCTGAGAATGTTTCTCAAAATAGCGCTATGATATGATCCTATACAGCGATATCGACAGCGCACACTGTTTGGAGGCAGCTATGACGTTGCAACTGAACATGGAACGAAAACCGTGCACAACGTTAGGCGCACGTTTATTTTCTTAGAGAACATGTCACTCAAACTAGCGCAATAAAACGACTACAAAAGCACGTCGTCGTTGAATGCTTTAGCAACCATGGAAAATCATGAAAATCATAGAAAATCCATTATGCAATGCTTCAAAATGCTGGACTACAACTCGATCGGTGGGCTCAAAAAAGTTTAGTGACGTCTTCAACGGCTTTCGCAGGTTCATTGCGCCGAGTGATGTAACTCCGCAGAGAAACAACTGCTGACTTCTGGATTAACGTAGCGAATGCTACCAATAGTGCCGGTCAGAAGATGTTTCCGAAGCTGTCAGGTCTCAGTTTCAGCCTTCTTTAATTACTTTGCCACTTTCTAACACGGGAGTTGAACGCGTATTCAGCCAAGTCACGTTAACGAAAACAGACCTTAGGAATAAGATGACACATGACCACGCTTGGGAACATTCTTCACGTGAAATTCGCCCTGCGGACAAGTTGACGTTGCTGTAAAGATGCCATCCGACGCCATCCTGAACAAGTTTACAAGCGAACTCCATAATCCAGAGTTTATGCGCTTCTCATAACCCATGTGCAAGTTGCATGCCCCTATTTTATGCTATATGTTCTCACGGTTTTGTGAACGGAAGGCGCTAAAACCTGACGGGTATGATTTGGGTGCACATATACGTGCTCCTACGCGTTCGGTGCGGATGTTTCCCTGGTTGGCGCAAGTTTACAATTTACAATTCACACTCGACTGGTCCATGGCGTCGGTGTTCCGGCGTGTTGTGGTCTTTATATCTCGGATCTTGTCGCGTGCAGGTAGGCAATCTTTTGACTTTTCGTGTGCAGGTTAAGCGGAATTCGTCGACGGGATAAGCGGGAAAAGTCGAGCTATGGTTACGATAACTTGAGAAATGATACCGTCAGGTTATAAGAAGATCGGGACGTGATTGAACAGAAATGATACCCGTCAGGTTTTAAGCGTCGACGGAATTGACAAGGGAAAATGTCGAGCGGTGGTTACGATAACTTGGGAAATGATACCCGTCAGGTTTTAAGCGTCGACGGAATTGACAAGGGAAAATGTCGAGCGGTGGTTACGATAACTTGGGAAATGATACCGTCAGGTTATAAGAAGATCGGGAAGCGATTGAACAGAAATGATACCCGTCAGGTTCTAAGCGTCGACGGAATTTACAAGGGAAAATGACGAGCGGTGGTTACGATAACTTGGGAAATGATACCCGTCAGGTTTTAAGCGTCGACGGAATTTACAAGGGAAAATGTCGAGCGGTGGTTACGATAACTTGGGAAATGATACCGTCAGGTTATAAGAAGATCGGGACGTGATTGAACAGAAATGATACCCGTCAGGTTTTAAGCGTCGACGGAATTTACAAGGGAACATGTCGAGCGGTGGTTACGATAACTTGGGAAATGATACCCGTCAGGTTCTAAGCGTCAACGGAATTTGCAAGGGAAAATGTCGAGCGGTGGTTACGATAACTTGGGAAATGATACCGTCAGCTTATAAGAAGACCGGGAAGCGATTGAACAGAAATGATACCCGTCAGGTTCTAAGCGTCGATGGAATTTACAAGGGAAAATGTCGAGCGGTGGTTACGATAACTTGGTAAATGATACCCGTCAGGTTCTAAGCGTCAACGGAATTTGCAAGGGAAAATGTCGAGCGGTGGTTACGATAACTTGGGAAATGATACTGTCAGCATATAAGAAGACCGGGAAGCGATTGAACAGAAATGATACCCGTCAGGTTCTAAGCGTCGATGGAATTTACAAGTGAAAATGTCGAGCGGTGGTTCCGATAACTTGGGAAATGATACCGTCAGGTTATAAGAAGATCGGGAAGCGATTGAACAGAAATGATACCCGTCAGGTTCTAAGCGTCGATGGAATTTACAAGGGAAAATGTCGAGCGGTGGTTACGATAACTTGGTAAATGATACCCGTCAGGTTCTAAGCGTCAACGGAATTTGCAAGGGAAAATGTCGAGCGGTGGTTACGATAACTTGGGAAATGATACCGTCAGCTTATAAGAAGACCGGGAAGCGATTGAACAGAAATGATACCCGTCAGGTTCTAAGCGTCGATGGAATTTACAAGGGAAAATGTCGAGCGGTGGTTACGATAACTTGGTAAATGATACCCGTCAGGTTCTAAGCGTCAACGGAATTTGCAAGGGAAAATGTCGAGCGGTGGTTACGATAACTTGGGAAATGATACTGTCAGCATATAAGAAGACCGGGAAGCGATTGAACAGAAATGATACACGTCAGGTTCTAAGCGTCGATGGAATTTACAAGTGAAAATGTCGAGCGGTGGTTCCGATAACTTGGGAAATGATACCGTCAGGTTATAAGAAGATCGGGAAGCGATTGAACAGAAATGATACCCGTCAGGTTTTAAGCGTCGACGGAATTTACAAGGGAAAATGTCGAGCGGTGGTTCCGATAACTTGGGAAATGATACCGTCCGGTTATAAGAAGATCGGGAAGCGATTGAACAGAAATGATACCCGTCAGGTTTTAAGCGTCGACGGAATTTACAAGGGAAAATGTCGAGCGGTGGTTACGATAACTTGGGAAATGATACCCGTCAAGTTCTAAGCGTCAACGGAATTTACAAGGGAAAATGTCGAGCAGCGTGGCTGACACGTGACTATTCAATGAATCGTCTGTTTAAATGTCTAAAAACTCATTCGTTATTCATACTACATTAAGTGGGAATTGTCTTCCCTCATCAATGTCTACCATTGCCTGTGCCAAGAATTTTACTGCTGTATTACCCAACCATCTTCCTTTTTTGCATGTGTGGTTATATGCAGTTTGTGTCTCTGTTTTGTTAAAAAAAATTGTATCCCATTCGCAGCTACAGTGTTATGTGCCTTGAGTGTATTACAAATAAACAGAAAAATCTCATCTCCAGGTGCAACTACTGGTGGGAGTACAATACTTGACTGTAAAAGGCATTCACAACGGAACTCGGAGAAGGAGTTGTTATACTTATGGCACTGTGCAGAAAGGTAATGGCACTGAAGATGACATAATTGGACATTTTCGGGTTTGTTTTCTCTTTCTACATGCATATCGTTCTGAATAATAAAGTATCACATTATTCTTTTAAAGAGTTGAATCCTGTGGTACTAACTTCCTTTAGTTGACTGCAGAAGCAAGTACTATAATACTATAATTCAGCAATAATTGCACTTTTTATGGATGAAGCAGTAAAACCTGGAGGGCAATAAGCTTTGCATGTTGCACAGCTTTTATTGAACAAAATTCATATGCTATGTTTAGTAGCTTTCAAAAGTGAAAATGGCATTTACACTCAAAGCTAGAATTGCTGCTTTCATGCTGCCAGCTTTTTTTTTTTTTTTGCCTCAGACAAACATTCTCGCCACATGTAGTGTATGTAATGCCTTTCATCATAGGTCTTTCATCATTATGAAATGGGGTGAAACAATGCAGCATGACTCTAAGCCCTGACCGCCTCCGGTCATGAGTGGAATTTACTGGCTCCAATCCGGGAGCTTTAGTTTGTAAGACACTGACGTTGCACATTTGTGCCCGTCAAGATCCGTGGAGGCTTCCAACAAAGGCACGAACCGGTCATTGATTTCTGAAACGATAGGAAAAGAATTTGGGCATACTCATCGCTTCAACAGCCACACAATTGCAATTTGTAGGTTTCCCGCCCTACAGCCTTCACACCCATTTTCATGCAATCATTACAAATATATTTACATACATGCAATACTATAAAAAAGAGAACATTAGCGTACATATTTACTTACACGTCTGATACAGGACAAGAGTGAGACAAGAGCCCGAAGCCCTGCCAGCACCAGCACTAACTCCTCTTTGGTATAATGTCGACAAGGGAACAGTACAAGGATGCATAGGAGAGGCATTAGCACATTTATTTGCACAGTACTAAATACAGGGAGCGACAGATGGGCAAAGGCCAAAAGAGACGGTCAGGTGCTCTATTGCAAGAGCACGAAGACCCACCAGCACTAACTCCTGTTTAGTATAATGTCGCTAGTATAATTTAGCTATGTTATTACAAAATATCGGAAAATTTGAAGATGTCCTTTTTGGGTAAAAACTGCCGCGAAAATGAGAATTTTGCCTACCCTTTCGTGTTGACGGCATTGTTACGGGATAACGGCTGAAGACAAAGCAATGTATTTAACGTCAAACGAAAGAGCAAAGAATGATCTTTCTGCTCATGGGAAGAACATCACAGTCGGAGATCCAGGGGCTCGGCCATGACCTTCCAAACGTGCGGTAAAAAGGTTCTCTGTTGCGTTTTCGGGATTGTTTTTTTGTATACTTTTCTCTTGACCATATAAATTTAATGGCCTACGGTGGAACGTGCAGCATCCACTATGTCAGCAAAAGAAATTCGTTCAAATGGGACATCTCGTTCAAGAGATACAAGGTCACAAAGTTGGAAAAAATTTAAGCCGCGAAATCGCGCCGGTTGCTTCGAAGCGCCCTGGACGGAGAAGAAAATATTGCAGAGGCCTGTGGTCAAGCACCTTTTGGATCTCTTTGTGGGTGGGATAACATATATTTTTTTAGAGAAATAAAAAATGTGACCGGCGGGCATCATTCGATTATCAAAGAAACTACCCAGCGGTTAAATTATGTTAATTTTTGTGGGTTTTTACCTAGGCAAGCATTGCAATGCCAGTTAGACCGAGGAGCCCGTTTGATAGGAGCGCATCAGTAATGGTACCATTTCTCACATGAGTCACATTGGATCATTGAGGATCATGAGCTTCAAGCCCAGTGTTTCCTCTTGGCGTCCAACACTGGCATGACACACTGCCATCCTTCATCGGTGAAATAACACTTAATGCGAGAAACGTCAGCATCAACTACATCATCCGGAATTCTGTCAGGAGCGCTCTCAACATGCTGTTCAGCTGCCTTGTGGCCGTGGGGTATGCTTTCTTTAATGTCGCTTCCAGTGAAGAGAATTATGAGCTGCATATCTTCATCTGCGACTTACAATAGGTACCCGACTGGTAGGTACCCTGCGACTTACGATAGGTGCGATAGGTACCCCATTGACACCTGCGCCACCGCACCTGATGCCCAGGATCCTCAGGTGCACACGTTGTGCAACTTGCGGCAAAACCGGAGCAAGGAAGCTTACTTGTGGCCATGGAGATGGTGATTTGCGGCGCCTTCCGAGCATACTAAGAGAAAGATTGCAACGAGAAAAAAAGAAAATACGGCACTTTTCAGGGCCACCAAATATCTGCCACAATGGCTCGCGTTCTGCGAGTGTAGAAAGACCCAGGATGACGTTAGCAATAAAACATAACTCAAGCCCGATCAGTTACTGAAACTACAAACAGAGAGGGGGCAGCAAAATGCAACTCAGGTTTGTATTTTTTTTTCTTTTTCTGACGGTATCTCTTTTTCGAGTTATCGATCGACTCGATCTGAGAAGGGTTGAGGATTGGGCTAGTTGGTAATGAGACATCTGAACTGAGAGCGCAAGATACACGGACAAAGAACGGAGAAACAGACAGGACGGGCGCTAACTTCCAACTAAGTTTATTGAAGAAAATGAGTAAGAATAAACCCTTCACAGCACACGTGTCACATTCTGGGCGCACCGGTTCTGAGCACACCGGTTCTGAGGAAGATCAGTTCCTTTTCGGTTAGAGATACAAAAGGTGTGCTAACGCATACATCTTGATGGTTATTTATCTTTTCTGCTTCTATTATTTCCCTTGTTAGTTTAGTCTTGCTTCTTGCGATGATATGGCAATCTCGATAGATGGGTTCACATCCATGAGTGTTACAATGATAAGCCAACCACCCCTCTTTTTTCTTGTTGTTCACATGGTTCCGGTGTTCGCGCAAGCGATCATTGATACATCGCCCTGTTTGGCCTATATAACATTTTCCACAAGTGAGTGGTAACTTATACACCACTCCTTCATCACAGGGAACAAAGGGATTTCTGTGCTTGGTACTGCATGTGTGCGTAGCCTGGGGACAACTCAACTTACTAAGCTTACTTAGCTTTTCTGGGGCCGAGAAGACAACCCTTGCTCCTGCCCTTTCACCAATCTTTTTTAGGCGGTGCGAGATGTTATGCAGGTAGGGAATGACAACTACTCTCCCTCTGTCGGGGTCGGGTGCCGTCAGTTGATTAGGGCCATGAGCTCGAATTTGCCTGAGCAAGGCTTCAGCTACAGATACCACAACATGCGTTGGGTAACCTGCTCTATGCAACCTCTCGGTTTGTCGTTGAAGCGCCCGTCCTGTCTGTTTCTCCGTTCTTTGTCCGTGTATCTTGCGCTCTCAGTTCAGATGACTCGATCTGCCCACAGCCCGACATTTTCCCTTGTAAATTCCGTCGACGCTTAAAACGTGACGGGTATCATATTTCTATTCCATCGCTTCCCGATCTTCTTATAACCTTACGGTACCATTTGTGTCATATCGCCTTCCAATCTTCTTATAACCTGACAGGTATCATTTCTGTTCAATCGCTTCCCGATCTTCTTATAGCCTGACGGGTATCACTTCTGTTCAATCGCCTTCCCATCTTCTTATGACGGGTATCATTTCTGTGCAATCGCTTCCCGATCGTTTTATAGCCTGACGGGTATCACTTATGTTCAATCGCCTTCCCATCTTCTTATAACTTGACGGGTATCATTTCTGTGCAATCGCTTCCCGATCTTCTTATAACCTGACGGTATCATTTTTCAAGTTATCGTAACCACAGCCCGACATTTTCCCTTGTAAATTCCGCCGACGCTTAAAACGTGACGGGTATCGTTCTGTTCAACCATATCTTCTCATATAACCTGACGGGTATCATTCCTGTCCAATCGCTTCCCGATCTCCTTATAACCTGACGGTATCATTTCTCAAGTTATCGTAACCACCGGCGTTCGTAACCACCGGCGGCCTCAAGTTATCGTAAATCACGGCCATCACGGCTTCCTTTTTCACGCGCAGATGGTGGTGGTGATAGGGCTTGCCGTTGTCGGCCTCACGTATGTGGGCAACGTCACGACTCACGCCCTGGGGGAATGTGCGTCCTGGGCCGACTTCTAAGGGAACTGTGCTGACATATGTCTGAAAGCGTCTGAGGAAAACCCAGGAAAAACCCCAGACAGCACAGCCGGCACCGGGATTCGAACCCGGGTACCTCCCAGTCTCGATGTGACATGGCCAGCACGCTAACCATTATTACAAATAAACAGAAAAATCACGCGCAGCAAAACAGTACACACATCTTGACACAGCACTCACACACACCATCCAATGAGTATCAGGGACTACGTTTTGACGTGGAAGCATGAAGGGATGGAGTAACGTGGCAATGATACCCGTCAGGTTTTAGCGTCTTGTTTTGTGAACTTGTGAACAGAGTAACGAAAACGCTTTTGGCTATTTTGGCTTCCTTGGCTTTCTTCTTTCTTTTTTTGATGCGTTGTTGTGCGTTGGCTATGTTTGGGCTATTTTCTGAATCTGTTTTGGCGGAAGGAGAGTTTGGTATCTGGCAACCCTGAAGGGGCGTTAATTTAGTCACGTGTCGTGCATAACATGGGCAACGGGTGCCGTGATCGGCTCTCTGGCCATGCTGCATTGTGGTCGCACTGAGCATTCAGTTTGTATTGCGAACTGTTAGAAATTGCTAGCACCGTGTTTGTCAACGACGCTGTTGCAGTTTGTGGTCACATTTGCATGTGACATGGAGCTCCCAATAGTGCACAAGATACCGCAAAGCAAGAGTGTTCAAGGTTTACCCTGTGTGAGCCCATTGCCGCTACTGACTTATTATTATTTTTTGCGTGATGCTGAGCTTTTCGTGTTAAATATCCAGACACAGGAGCAATACCTGATTGATGTGCAAGTGAAAGGGTAAGTAAAGAGAATGTTGTGGTGCCGTACTGTTTACGTCGCTAGCGTGATCAAGTTTTTGATGCAGTGTTCTGCGTAGCACTGCACCAGGGTGGAATATATTTAATGGAAAGGAAAAAAAAGAGAGAGAATAGAAACTGTACCAGGGTCATATAACGTTTCCCTTTATTTTGCCCCTGACTGCTGCCTTTGTAAATTTCTAGTAAAAAAAGTAGTTTGTCAATAGTCAACAAGAGTTGTCTCTGAGATGAAAGAACCCTGACGCCTTTAGAGTTGAGAGAAAAATATGTAAAGAAAGCGCATCATACCCCACCCGGGATGTTGGATTTTTTCCTGTCTAGTTTGTTGTGGTTTAGTGCTTAATTGGGTCAGTGCTGTGAGAAAGGAAGACTTTGGAGTAAAGGTGTCCCTTTTCCCACCACTTTTGGGGACATCTTATACTATAGTCTACTTCATGTCAGCAGAGCAGCAGTGTCTTCCAGGAGGACTGCTACACAAGCCCTCTGATGGCTGTACGATTGCTTCAACCTGTTGCTTGTTCACTGATCATCTTCCTAAAACACCCATCAGATATGATGAAATGAGAGCACATTTGCATGCTTTTAAAACAAACACATAAAGGATCAAGGGAGTGGTGCTGCAAATTGCAAATACACTACCTATGGAACACACTGCAATTTTACACACACTAGCCATGCTGTGATCCATGAAGATGCAAAACACAGCGCGAGAAGACACAACGGAAGAAGAGAGGACCTCTCTTCTTCCGTTGTGTCTTCTCGCGCTGTGTTTTGCATCTTCATGTATAGTTACCAACGTGCCCAACAGCGAGTCCTCTTGGATTACATGCTGTGATCGTCCTGCTCCTTCAGAGATGGACTGGCATCGTCATCACCTTCAGGCAGAGGGTCATTTAAACACTTCTTGAAAGTGCTTTGTATCAGTTCATTTTGAAATAGTCTTACATTCTACACAATGGAAAACTTTATTGTACGTCCTTTGCAGTCCACGTATGGACACTGAGGCGGTTCCATTTCATGAACAGTCTCCTTCGGCTGCTGTGTTCCCATACTGCAGAGCATACTCCACTATTTGATACTTGAATTCAATGTTGTAGCCTTGCCGGTGTGCTGGGGCCATACCCGCTTTTCAAGCAAAATTGCTGGGTTATCTGTAAAATTATCGAGCCAGATTGAGCTTGTAATTGTGGTATGATGACATTTAGGATAACAGGTTCTTAAAAATGACTCATCCTGTCTGGAACATGTAGAGCAGGACAAATCTGGGTGAAGACCACTTCTCCTATCTTTGTCCTTCTTGCTGCTTGTTTCACTTAGATTAAAGTGTCAGCAACTATACTTCCTGCATATCTTGGCTTCAAAAATGAGTCTGAATGGAGAGAGGGGAAGGCATTCCACAGGGAGCTTCCCAAAAGACCACTGACCCTACACTCTTAAAAATGAGTTTCACCACATAGCACGATCCTAGTCAACCATCATTCCGAATGACAACGTTCTCGTCCCTGATGTGTTGAAAACGTGAGGCGGAGCCTATTTTGTGACACTTATGCTGTTCATGATTGTCACAAAAAAGGTGTACGCCTCCCGTTTCCCGCAAATCAGGGAAGATAACGATATCATTCGAGATTATGGTTGGCTAGGAGCGTGCTATGTGGTGAAGTTCATTTCTAAGAGTGTAACAGACAAACAAGGTGTGACAAAATGAGGTCAGTTACCCCAGAGACCAATGGACCTTTTTCACAATACCCTGTGTATGACCTTGAGGCTCCAGAGAGGGTTATCTCAGTCTTCACGAAATGGCGACTGCACAAACGGGGCAAGCTCGTCAGTCCAACTCCGGACCGATTTTGGTCCTGTGACATCTGCCAAGCATAGTTCACTGAACATCCGCTAGGATATGACGCGTCTGTGAAAAAGATCCATGGGTCACATACAAGTGAGTTTGTTTTTGTCAACTACTGTCAGAAGAAATTTCCAGAGAGAGCATTTCTTCAGATAAGCTGCATCATAACCCAAGAGTAGCATCAAAAAACATTTTTAACGTATAAACCAGTGCTGATATGCGTGAATTATGGCAACTTATCCAACAGTATGTGATTTCAAGATGGCTTCCAAGATCACCTGAGACTACTTTTTCATTCCATATATCTATGGTGACTGTCTCTGTTATATCTTTGTTGTACCTCTGTTAATATATTTATGCTGACTGTATCTCTGTCTGTAAACCACAAAAGATTTGAGTGGCCTTTCTAGAGAACTGACATTTTTGAGAACATGTTGCTTGTAGGAGCCCACTTGGATTTCGTTTATGTTTTGTCAATTGCTGGTTTAATATACGATTGTTTATTTCGTGTAATGAGTCCCTGCCTCACACCATGCACAGTGAAAATAATTGTATTCCTAAATCCTAGCCAGCATTTAATATCACGCACTGCATTCTCTCCACAGATGGAGCCTTTGATGAAGGAAACATATTTTACTGGTCCCACCAGTTCCATTTAACACGTTCTGCTGTATCTCGGACGCAGAAAATCTTTACGGCGGTGCTCAGAATGGATTATGTCAGCATTACTCTTGATTACTGTACCAATTATGATTTTTAGTGAATAATGCAAAGCCTGAATGCGAAACGTACTCATGAGTTGCGCTCAACATTGAGAAAATCCAAGCTGCTGTGTGTTCCATGACACAAGCTGTACTTGAAGCATTACAGATTTTTAAATCAACTTCACACTATAAATGTTGGTTTACAGGCCCAGAAAGAACAAGAGGTAAAACTATGATATTTTAAATAATACAACATTACTCCCTTACAAAACTCTCAATAAGACATTCTGATGTCGATCGTGTGTGTCTGTTATTTCTGGTGTTTTATTGAGAATGAGGTCTAGCTACCAGAAAATACAATTAAAATAGCATGCTAGATCAAGCACTTGAATTACTCCCATCACTGTCACTCTCTCCAGTGGCTTGTACAAGTTACTAAAAAAAGTATTTGCTAAAAGTTAAATTGCTAAGTACCAGGCAAAAAAAGTTACTGAGGTTACTGAGCAGAATACTAAATACTCAACCTGAAAAAAAAAAAATATTTGAGTGGAATACTAACTAACTCGTTGATTCCGAGATACTATCAAGTGATAACTTGTGAATTTAATAACTTGTGAATTTGATAAGAATAACTGTCACAAATGGACTAAAGATAAAAACGGATACTTGTTCGGATAGTCTTGTTTTCTCGCGATAGGTTTTTGGTGTGTGCTATCCTGTGCAGATATGTCGCACGATGTTGTTCACTTGGATACCTGACACAGTGTTCAGAGAAGGAGAAGCAGGACAAACGTAAGCGAGGAAAGCACCTTAGACTACATCTATTGTTTTAATCGACTGTTCATGGGGTAGAGTGTCGGCCCTGATGAGCAAACTCCCCCACTCATCATCTCTCAATAAAGTTGTTTACTGTTCATTTCAATCATTAACATTTCTAGCCATCCTTGCTTACTATGACCAAAGCAGACGCCCAATCAAAACAGACGACAGTAATGTTTTTCTGGACCTTCCTGTCTTCAAAAAGAATAAAATAAAAGAGGATTATATGAGGAGTAACTTAAGGTATGAGCACAGGTTACTGCCAGAAAGTATTTAAGTTAAGCTACTATACTTTGGGACACGTTAACTCCCGCAGGTCAACTCTTCCCACAAATCTTAAAACGTCCGAGATTGACTTGGGCAGACGCATAACACAAAGCAGCATAGTGTGCCCACATGCTTCAAACTGTTGCTTGTTCACTGATCATCTTCCGAAAACACCCATCGGATATGATGCAATGAGAGCACATGCGCATGCTTTTAAAGCAAACACATAAAATAGTCTCGCTAACAAAACATGTCAATCAGCTTCCCCGTCTGCCACGTTTTCGTATGCCCCACTCTCAACGTGCAGACTACATTCTCCGCTGGCGGAGATGCACTGTAGCACTTGAGTTGTACAGAGTATGAATAACTAACTTATAACTATGTGTCAAGTTACACACAAAAGTATTTAAGGAATGTGAGAAACAATGTATTTTCTGCCAAATTCTACAACAAAGTCTATAGGATAGACGATAAGATTAACATTTTACTGCACAAACTTATCTAGGCCAGTTTGCACAAAAGTGTGCGACAAACCTAAGATTACGCACGACACGCACAGATTAGACAGTTAGTGCAAGACGATCATTAGGTACTTAAAATACTGTCGCAGGTACTTTATGCTTTCCTTGCCTGGGGGATATCAAATTTGTGAATCGTACCTTCCTAAGGTGTACTTTGTGACAAGATTTTATGATTGGCATTAATCAACTTTCTCAGTATATTGTATGGTGCTCTTGAGACCTTATACAGCTGAGCCGTTGTCTAAGCACCAATGCTGCTCAGACTGCACGTGAATATTTTGGTGTTTAAACATGGCTACTCAATGCAGCTTCCTGTTGTGTGATGCCTGTGGGAGCCGAGGTGCCTGCATAGTGTACCTGACAAGAGAAGATGTGCTCATGTTAGCATTTCTGGAGGGAACAAGACTAGTATCATCACATGCGTTACGAATCCGCAATTTTCAAGGTATGTAGTATACGAGCAAGGTACACGTTTATCCCATGTCTGCCAACTGTCTTTCACTGTGAAGTTGCAGAGTCCTCTCTGCAACACAAAATATATTTTCAAGTAATGGGTAGGGATGTTAGGCCCTGTAGTCTGGGCCCTTGAATAAAAGTTACAGGCAAATCTAATTAAATTATAGCTGTTGTTAATCATTTCTGAACGCACTTAAGGACAGTAATTACTTACTTGAAATGAATTACTTCACAGCTCTGGTTGTTCAAAACCTTCATTAGAACAATGTTCTTACGGCTAATTTGCAATATGTGAGTGGATAGGCTTGCTAGCTAGTTGGCTCATGAAGATTCTGGGATAACTGATTCCTGAAGAGTAATTTGGCGGAATTGCAATGTAATGTAATAGTAGTAGTTGTTTGCAAATATGGGATGGCAGATAGTGCAATAGTTGATGTGGTTGCACAGTGCAGAGGCATTAGAATTATTTATACAGCATTAGCATGCTCACAAATTGTTCACGCTCATTAAAATAGCAGCATCAAACTTGAACAAATACAGTCAGTCCTCGGTACATGAATGGCCAAAATATCCGGGAAATTGTCAAATCAAGGAATGATAGCAGCCATGCATTTGCATTTTTGTGTAATATTGTAATCCACTTTCGTTGTAGTGGAAACTGGAATTTTGCTGCATGTCATGTATTTGTTATTTGTTAATACATTTCACATTGAAGTTTGTCATTTTTGTTGTTTTCCTCATAGGTGCTGGTCTCCAGCTTGTGTGCAGCATACCTGGAGGCTTCATATTTGTATGCAAGGAACATTTGGTTGCAATTTTGCTAAACGACTTATGCAACTGCAACTCATTGCAATCCTTGTGGCAGACTCGGATAGAGAGCACACCTCTTCGCTTCCAGTGTGACTCTAAACATGTGTTCGTGCTCACCTCTGCGCAGAAAATAGGTATGAAGGGTTGAAGCCCAACATTTGTGACAGCAAGAAAAACTCCTCAATGTGTGTGATAACTGCAGATTTAAACTTTGGGAATAAGAAAAGTACTCAGTTTGTTGAAAAACTCATTGCCTCTTCATTGGCGTAAATTTTAGAGCTTAAGTTGGGGAAAAAATTCAGTTATGCCTTTCGAAGTTGTGCCAGCTTCCCTAATATGACATCCTTATGTAAGGATGACGTTCTATCTGTAAGAGAGAAGCTTCCTTGAAAGCCTTTGTCCGGAAAGGAGGGTTGAAGGAGAAATGACGTGCTGCTCATTATTGGTGCACAGTTTATGGGCTGAAGGAAGCTGTGTTTCTGACTGTACTCGCTGCCAGCAGGAGGCAAAGTGTTGGTGGAGTACAGTCGCCAACCAATTTTTCGGACCCCAAAAATTCGGACTTACCAATATTTAGGACAAAAGTTGTGGCTTTATCAGACACCCCATTGAGCCAATATATTTTGACGTCCGAAAATTCGGACAGTTTTTTTCGCAGGTACGGTTTGATTTTTTGTACATATTCGCCTCGTTTTTCTTTTTTTTTTTCCCCCATCGCTTTTGCTGACTGCACTCCTCAGCGCGCACACCACTGAGAGGTTATGCACACGTGCCACAAGCACCCATAAACAAGCTATTGTTGGAGACAAGAAGTGAAACCATGAAGTGATTCTGAGAGTGTCTCGATCGACTTGGTATACTGATAAATGTGATGAAGACGCGAGCATGTCGGCGGCACAGACACCCTCTGAGACCACGACTGATTCTTCAACAGTGACAGCAATACCGTCAACATCGTCTCGGCGTTGACGATGTCAGAAGGATCCAGAGGAAAGCGTTTGAGAGGCAAGTACTCGACTGTGACTTTGCAGCACAAAGTGAAAGCCGTACAGATGGTTGAAAGTGGAAGAAAACAAGTTGACATCGCGTGAGAACTCATGCGCAAGAAGAGGAGTATTATCATGTTCATCGATAACTGCGCAGCTCATGCCGCAGTACAGAACCTCCAGGCGGTACGTTTAGAGTTCTTGCCTCCGAATACAACAAGTGTCCTGCAGCCCATGGACCAAGGAATCATAAAACATCTCTAAGTTCTCTACCGGTCACGCCTGCTCTTGCGTGTTGTGCTGTTCTACGAAAACGAAACTAACTATAATGTTATGCTTGTCGCCGCGCTTCATATTCTTGCTGACTCGTGGGAAGCAGTGAAAGGGGGTACTATAGCAAACAGTTTTCGTCACGCCAGATTTTGCAAGGACAGTATGCAAGTACGGAGTACGATCACCGTTGGTATCGCCATCGGTGACGACGACAGATCGGCGGATGGCCGGGCATTGGTAGAGTACCTCCCAAGCTCAGGTACGACAATACCTGCAAGTGTAACGTTTGTAACGTACGCCGAAGTGGATGAATATGCAAAATTTTTGCCGAAATGACTGATGGGCAAATCGTTTCACAAATCCTCGACTTGCCAGCGGAAGGCTACGAAGGCGACGACAACGTGAGTGCTATTCCTGCTCCTTCACCGGCAGCAATACTTGCAGCCGTCGATATGCTCGGAAATGTGTACCGTGACAACGTGACATCAGCCGAAATACGTCGCGACCCCATTTCTCGCATATGCGCAGCAAAGCAGACGCGCACTGATAGTTTTTTTTTGTGCCTCTTTGAGTTTTCTTTAATAAAAAATCGTTTTGGGAGCAGTTTGTGCCATTGACTGAAGATTCGGACCGCTTGATAATTTGCACCGATTTTGTGGCTTTTAGAAGTCCGAAAAATCGGTCGGCGACTGTAGTTTCTCAACATGTTGTGCGTGCATGTCGGGTCAGGCGAAGTTGTGATGCGAAATTACGTTTCATTTGCTAAGCTGTAGCTTTCATTGAAGATATTAGTTTTATTATCAAGAACTTGATTTTAGAGCAGCATATACAGCGTACCTACCTTCAACATTTCAAATTATTTGAATGCACTGTAATGTAGCAAACTGCAAATGGTATTTTACTCTCTACAGAGCTATAATTCATCTACATCATTGACTGCGATGGCACAGTTAGCATTCCATACACAAGGTCGAGCTTGCATTCTCAAGTATAGCTTTTTAAATTGGAAGGTGCTGACCAGCCTCTTCACTGCGAGGCCCATTCTGGTATCTAGCTGAATAGGGCATCAAAATGAGGGGTAATATCTGGGTGATTCCATCTCCACTCAGGCAAGGTGGCACACCATGTGTGATTTTTAATGAAAAAATATATGTTGTCGTCTGACTCAGACTGAGAATGGGACAGCAAGTATTTTTTGGGTCTTCGTATTCCCGAGAAAAAAAAATCTGGAAGAACATGGCAGGACAGGCGCGCTTTCAGGCATAGCGATTTTGGCGTTCAATATCTGCCCAACGAACGTGTTCACGGCTTTGGATTTTTTTCCACGCACTGTCAGCTATGTTGGCTTCTAGTGCTTGGGTTCGGTTCCGGCGGAGATTATTATTATTTTACAGCTAAAAATGCGCAAAGTTGGTGGCGACGACGAAAATCGTTCATATTCTTGCGGCTATTGCAGCACTTGTGTACATGCCAGTGAAACGAGAAAGGCATCTCCATGTAGCGGAGGCTGAGCTCTATAATTTGATATCAAATTTAGGAGTCTAGGCCAGGTTGGTGTCACGCATGGAGGCGTCTCCAACACGTGACATTCGAAAAAATGCAGTTTTTGAGTGCTCATATCTAAAAAACCCCACCTCAAAAAGTCTTCAAACTTCGTAGGCACATGCTTCCGTACATGACGTTTGAGTGCACCAAAAGTTGAAGGTTTTTTCCCTGCACAATAAAAGTTAGAGTGTGCCTATGTGTCAGTGTTCGACTGTGGTGGGTGTAGTGACCATGGAAGTGCTGCGAGAAGTTAACTAGTCAATAGTCACGTTTTTCTTGTGAAAGCCACCTGTGCTGTTCGTGCTGCTGTTTGAAAACCCAAGGAGTCGAATATTCTCCCAGGACGTCGAAAGCAGCACGACGGTTTCACAAGGACGCTACAGAAAAATGTAGATTGAGTTTTGGGTCACTGCTTGCCTGGTACGTGCATGAAAATTCGATGTTTACATCCAGCACTCTAGACCATGCCGGTAAGGATGAGTCACTATTTATTTACATTTGATTGATTACATTAGCAGTTGTGGCAAAGATAATCAGACTCGCGCACGTCACAATACTGTTCAGGCGTCACAACGTTTGTCATCAACGCATCGTCTAGCGAAGTTCCTTTGAAAATTTATCTTCTGTCTGTGCCTGTTCATGTAGTTCATGCAGTAGACATGGTCTTTACTTACTTTCATGTTCATGGCGAAGATACAGATGGCAAAGTGACGGCGAGTCGAAAAATTGTCAAAACACATCTGTTATAAACGAAATCACTGCTGGCAACAGCTAGAGGAACCACTCACTCTCGCAATGACTACAAACTAACTTGGGTTTTGTACCTGAAGGCGCGGGTGGCGCTAATCCTGTTACTCTCCTCGCTGTTCATTAGCAGCAGCGGCTCGTGTCACGGCAAAGTGCTCGCCGACGGACACTGAAATCATTGTCTATGCTTCTATGCTAACTGAAGGACGTCTCCTTGGATAGACTACATGTACCACGGTCCGCTGCCTCAAGAAAAACTAGAATATTGACCAGTGAGCAGTGGCGTATCTAGAGCTACCTGCGCCCATGGCAACGTGGTTAACATGATGTCCTTGGGGATGCGTTTTCGTGTGGTCCGCACTAGGTTTCACACTACAACCTCCCTAATGGCGGGTGCTTTAGTTCATTTATGAATGTGCCAGGTTGAGTGCCCAACCTGGCACATTCACACCGGACCACATAATGGCGCCCCTGTTCACCTGGCGCCCATGGCACCTGTCCACACCTGCCACACCCTAGATACGCCACTGCCAGTGAACTTGTCGCAGTGCTTCCATGGTCATTACAGGCACCACAGTCTGACACTGAAACTTTGGGGCGCTCTAACCTTTTTAGTGCAAGGAAAGAACCTTAGAGTTTCTGTGCACTCATATCACATATGGAAGCATGTACCTATGAAGTTTGAAGAATTTTTGAGGTGGGGTTTTTTAGATATGAGCGCTCAAAAACCTCATTTTTTCAAATGTCACGTGTTGTAGACGCCTCCATACGTGACACCAACCTGGCCTAGACCCCAAAATTTGATACCAAATTACAGAGCTCAGTCTCCGCTACATGGAGATGCCTTCCTCGGCATGTACACAAGTGCCGCAATAGCCGCGCAATATGAGCGATTTTCATCGTCGCCACCAACTTTGCGTTTTTTAGGCTACGAAATAACAAAATCCCCGCCCGAACTGAACCAAAGCACAAGAAGCCAACATAGCTGACAGTGCGTGGAAAAAAATGCAAAGCCGTGAACGCGTTCATTGGACAGATATTGAACACTAAAATCGCTATGCTTGTAAGCGCCCCGGACCTGCCATATTCTTCCGGATTTTTTTCTCAGGAACTACGGAAACTAGAGAAAAAACACTTGCCGTTCCCTTCTCAATCTAAGCGTGCTACAACATATATTGTTTCAATACAAATTACTACTGGTGCCCGGACCACCTTGCCTGAGTTGAGATGGAATCACCCATATCTAGTTTTTGTATACCAACTTGTTTTGTATTTAAGCCTGTACAGCAAGTAAACTTCTGTTAGTTGAGAGTCAACAGTTCGTTTGTGCACTTCCTTGTCCTTGTTCCTGGATGCCATTTCTTTTACCATTATATCATCTAGTTTAATAATTTGTGACACAAGAAGAACCTGTAACAAGAAACTGATTTGCTAGAAACAAGTTGACATAAAATCACAGTCCCATTCATATGTTTCTGGACGAATTACATTAGAGTAATATGGAGAATATGGTCAAACGCATATAGAAAATCATTGGAAATACAGCACCATGTATCTAGCATTGTTAGATTTCCTAGTGTCTGGTATAATCTGTGCTCTTGGTGACCAAAGCAGTCTTGAATATATGCCATCTGCTAGTCCAACCTTTTTTAGTTAGCCTGGTAGAAGGGCACACAAAGAAGTATGTATGTGCAAGTACAGATAGAGATGTGGGAAACAAACAATGGAGAAAGAACAGTGGGGCACATTAACTCCACACACAAAGAAGTAACATATTGAGGAAGACGCTTTAAGGTGTATGTGGTAATTGGAGTTTAGAATATGGAAATGCTATGATGATTATTATTCGTGGCTTCATGTTGTGAGACAACTGTGATCACGAATGACACCACACGACTGAGTCTGTGAATCAATTTTGCCTACCAGAGGGTTCTTTATAGTGAGCTGAGAGCTCACATATTTAACGTTCCTTGCGAAAGGCTGCGTCATGTCAAAGCAGTTTGTACCCTGCCATTAAGTCGCTGGCGTCCTTGGCCGGGATCGAACCCACAACCTTGGGATCAGTAGGCAGACACGCTACCAACTGATCCACCGAAGCCGATGAATACGGAAATGCAAGTGGGTGATTCCATCTCAACTCTGATAGGGTGGGCCGGACACCATCACCGATTTCCTTTGAAAAAATTAATGTTGTATCGCAACACACACACACACAGCAGCAATAAATATTTTGGCTCTCTGTGTTGTGGTCCGCCAGAACAAAAATCTGAAAGAAACTGACTCGGCGGCGAAGCGTTCTGACGGAGCGACTGTCATTTTATTCCTCGCCAGTAGATGGTCCCCCAACTATAGATTTTTTTGGCGCAATATGTCATGTACAATGGCTTTCAGCATGCATAAACAATATGGGTCAATTCTATTTTGATCTTCAATTAAAAATCGCCAAAGTTGCAACAAAATTCAGATTTTGCTCATATTTGTCTTTGATCTGTACTCCTCCTATAGAAGCTACAGAGATATATTAAGTACCGGCGTGTAGGTTGAAGCGTACTCTTTAAATTGATGTCAAATTTGCATTTCTGTACCTTGCCCCCTGTCAGCAATGCGGTGTAGAGTACAGCTATGCTGCCGAAAATTGTGTTTTTTGGACTCTCATTTCTCAAAAATCCCACCTCCGATATCCTTCATATTTTGTAGTTAAATAGCCCAGGCTATGACCTACATGTGTTTGCAAAATGGAAGGCTCCCTCTCAGCACAACTCGGGATAGTGCGCAACAAACGTGGAGTGTGGAGCACACGATTTACATCTCGACCAAGAGAACCACGCCAGAGAGCTAACAGGATTAGTTGCATCTGCTGTTGCCGACGTCATCGGCCTTGAATGACAGAGCTCAGGATGCAGACCCACCACAGGTCCCGCCCTAACAATATATTTTGAGTCTTTCCGACTCGTTTTGCCCACAGTAGAATCTCAATGCCGTTCACGTGAAGTTCAGCGACGTTCTGAGTCGGTGGCTTGTGTTCCCGACATGAATACCAAGTACAGTATGTATCGCATGTACTGTGCCGACTATGCAGTGCTATAGTAGCCATCTTAAGCCAGAAAATCGAGAGAGCTATGCTTTTGTTATTAGAAGCAAGTTCCCTAGAAGCATACCGGGCCTTAAAGAAGGAAGAATGGAAGGCAGTGCGAGCGGCCGTCTGGATTTGGTCTTGCCACATGTGGACGAAAAAGTGGAAGATGGACGCGTCACTGTCAAGATGTCCACAGTCCGAGGAACAACCAGAGTAGCTTCTGAAAAGGAACATTAACGGCGGCATCCAGCGAAGTTATGTTATCTGTATTATCCTTTTTTTTGCTTCTGGTTTTGCTTCTGGTTCTTTCTTTTCTGCTTTTCCTTATGGTATACAAATAAACCAGTTCTTGGCAACTAGGTACTTTAAAAGTGTGTATTCTCTTTCATGGCTCACGATTATTACGTGACGATGCAATCACGGTTCAAGGCATCAAGCTGCCCTGCATTCCAAATTTGTTGCGTGCTACCCTTAATTGTGCTGAAGGGGAACCTTCCGTTTTGTGGACACATGTAGGCCTAGCCTGGGCTATGTAACTACAAAATGTAAAGGAGATCGGAGGTGGGGTTTTTGAGAAATGAGAGGCCAAAAAACCCAGTTTTTGGGAGCATGGCTGTACTCTACACCGTCTTGCCGATATGGGGCAAGGTACAGACATGCAAATTTTACATCAACTTAAAGAACACGTGTTGATCTCCTACTTTTTTCGTCGACATGTGGCAAGACTGGATTCAGACAGCCACTCGCAGTGCCTTCCATTCTTCGTTCTTTCAGGCCCAGTATGTTTCCAGGGAACTTGCTTCTAATAAGAAAAGCCTAGTTCTCTCGATTTTTTGTCTTCAGATGGCTACCATTGCACCGCTTAGTTGGCATGGTACACGCGATCCATTCTGTACTTGGTGTCCATGTCGAAAACACAAGCCATTAACTCAGAACATCGCTGAACTTCACGTGAACGGCACTCAGATTCTACTGTGGCAAAAAACGAGTCTGAAAGATGAATCATATATTTCTAGGACAGGATTTGCGGTAGATCTGCATCCTGAGCTCTGTCATTCAAGGTCGTAGACGTCTGCAATAGCAGACACCACTAATCCTGTTAACTCTCTGGTGTGGTTCTCTCGGTCGAGATGTACATCGTGTGCTCTGCACTCCATGTTTGTTGCGCACTATCCCGAGTTGTGCTGAAAGGGAACCTTCCTTTTTGTGGACACATGTAGGTCATAGCCTGGGCTATATAACTACAAAATATGAAGGAAATCGGAGGTGGGGTTTTCGAGAAATGAGAGTTAAAAAAAAACATTTTTGAGAGCATAGCTGTACTCTACACTGCCTTGCCGAAAGGTGGCAAGATGCAGACATGCAAATTTGACATCAATTTAAAGAGCATGCTTCGACCTACACGCCAGTACTTAATATATCTCCGTGTATAGGAGGAGTACAGATCAATGACAAATATGAGCAAAATCTGAATTTTGTTGCAGCTTTGGCGATTTTTAATTGAAGATCAAAATGGAATTGACCCGTACTGTTTATGCACACTGAAAGCCATTGTGCCTGTGATATTGCGTCAAAAGATTTAAAGTTGGGGGACCGTCCGCTGTCGAGGAATAAAATGTCAAAGTCGCTCTGTCGGAACGCTCCGCCACTGAGTCAATTTCTTTCTCATTTTTTTTTCTGGCGGACCACAACACATAGAGCTAAAATATTTATTGCTCCTCTGTGTATGCGTTTGGCAGTACAACATATATTTTTTCAAAGGAAATCTGTGATGGCGTCCGGACCACCCTGCCTGAGTTGAGATGGAATCACCCAAGTAGTACAAATGAATTGCAAAACAGAACATTATCTGTGGAGGATTGTGATGGAAGTGCTATCACTTATTTGACTGCCACTGCTTGCTAAGTGAAAGAAAGGAAAAAGGGTGTTGTGTGGGTTATACATAGCTCATGACAGTGTTATTCTCGTAAGGATATCCGTATGTAACCCTGCAAGGAATAGCCAAATAAAACCATGTATGAGCTAGATCTTTTCTGTGTTTAACCTGAAACAATAAACTAGTTTTATAAAGGAAATAAACAAAAAGCTATTCTAAACTGATCTGGTTTCTTGACTCATGTAGCATTCTACAAATTTTATGCTTTTTATACTTGATGCACTGATAACACTGCATAGAGTTTTGAAAAAAAAAAAGAGATATTTATGGTTTGGTCAAGCATTATGACAGTGCTTCCTCTGAAGCATGGAAATGCTGGGAATTGGTACTCGCTGACAAACGCACAACACAGACAACTCCACATCTGCCTCTTCGTAGCTGTCACATTGGATATTCAGTGGCAATTCCATGAGCTGAAGCGGCTCAAGTTTGCATTTGTTCTAGTATTCTAAGCCGGTACATACTACCTAGGGTGCCATCCCTAAGCATGAGCGCCATCACAAGGGCAGGGGGCGCCCCTCCTCGCAGACACACACACTCCCCGGCTTCCAGGAACGTAGGGATTCTGAGTCAAGACAATGCCGTTACGAGCCCAGTTGACGTACATGTGGCGCTTCCAATGGCAACGCTCTCATGCCATGCCGGCTATACTTTACTTTAAGTGCGCATGGTGCGCGAAATAAAACCATGAATTTGTTCTGATCAGCTGGGAGCAGCGGACCTTTTCTTTTCACGCGCTTGACTGAGGACCACATATCTAGTGACCCGAACTTTGGCTTACAACCCCACGTGCAATGGGTTGGTCGAGCAGCTTCATCAGCACTTGAAGCAGGCCATTATGGCTCACGACAACTGCACCCGATGGCCCGATCTGCTGGCCCTCGTCCTCCTCAGCATACGTTCCGCCGCGAAGCCCGACCTCACCTGCTCTTCTGCTCAGTTGGTATACAGCTCTCCTCTCTGGCTCCCTACCGAAGTTTTTGCCACACCAGCCATCTCTGTCGAAGCCTTCTTTTTGCGTCCACCTTTGCCGAGCTTTTGCGACCATCCGCTTCATGCCGACTCGAACCTCAACTTCACGGGCCTCGTTCATGCTGCCTACGCTGCACTCATCGGCACACGTTTTTCTGCGAATGGTTCCGTTTGCCACTCTCTGGAGCCTCCCTATTCTGGGCCCTATAAAGTGCTCCTACGTGGTCCCAAGACCATCATTGACGTTCGAGGTACAGCCCAGTTGGTCTCCATTGACCGTCTTAAGCCTGCTTTCCAAGACAACCCGCCTTCATCGCATTGCGGGCCCCCTCTGCTCATCAATGCCAGAGAGAGTTTCTAAGCCTCCCAGCAACTCCGTGACATGGGCAGTCACTCTCACCTCGTCCACGCGCTCCGACTGTTCTCTGTGACTCCGGTCTCCGTGGAGGGAGCTCCTGTGGCGCCACTGACGACGACTCTCTTGTGCCATGCCATACCTTAGGTGCACGAAATAAAACCATTCAATTGTTCTGATCAGCTGACGGCACCGGACATTTTCCTTTCACGCCCTCGACCAAGGAAGAAATTTTGGTTGCCCTCCTGTGCCTAGTGGTAACACGCCTAAGTAACATGTATTTGCTCGAATGCAACACTACCTCCCCCCCCCCCCCCCCCCCTAAAAATGGTCGCAAAAAAAAAAAAAAAAAAAAGAAGTGACAAAAATTGCCGCCTAACATACTTTATTAAGAACACTTGACTTTTGTCAATATTGGAATCAGCGCTGTTCTTCTTGTCTGTGTCGTACCACAGCAAGTTACCTTCAGTCCTGTCCATCGCATTCGAGATGCTGCATTTCTTGAACATGCGCACTACGATGTTCTCGGTGATTGCCCTCCGCACGTCCAAAATTCGCATGACCATTTGGCTCAGAGAGGCATGCTTCAGACGTCTGGTAGGGATTAGCTCCTTCTCGATGTTAGCTTGCAACCCGCTCTTCGGCCCACTGAAGGTTTTCCTCATGCTGGAACAGTCAAATGTTTCTTTTTGTGTCCAAGCCATCTTCGTACGTTTGCCTCGGAAACGCTGCCCAACTTGAATGTTGTTGATCGTGGTTTCAACTGCTTTGATCACTTTCTGCTTGAACACGGCAGAGTAGGAAACACGTTATGGGGCCGTCACGAAACGCACATGCAAACACGAAATGAAACTAGCACCGAAGTGTTCACGAGACACAGCTAACAAGTGAGGGAGAAGTAAGTCATGTGGGCGCACCTTTCGCTCTCCCACTTTTATCTGACATTTGCGCTCTCTCCCTCGACTGGCGGGAGGTATGGTTTCGATTGCAAGACTACCCTCATTTTTTTGGCAACCTTTTTGGAAAGGAACTTGTCTTGCAATCATGCAAACACAGTATGCTGCAATCAGATAGGCGAGGGAGGGTTTCGATTGCTGCCACCTGCGCTTGCTGACTTTCTCTCTACTGCCGATCTTGAAAACCATTGAAATGCAATTTGGATTCTCTCACAACTTATGAGGCCAGTTGGTATATGATGGAGTGAAGCGACCACAAGGAGAACGTTTTTAAGTTCTGTCCTGTTTTTCCATGTGGTCGCTTCACTTCAGCAATTTGTGTTGGTGAAGCTTTAAAGAGCAAGGAAGTGACATTTAGCATGGTTTTAAAGCCTGGATAATTCATGAAGCAGGAACTGTCATGCACAATATTTTCACTTTGCATAGCCTTGTTGCAGCACAATTAAATTTACATTAATGTTCATAAATAGTAGCTAGAAACAGTGTGGCATTAGCTTGAAAGCCCAGCTTGATATCCCGAGGTGACCTAATCAGGTCTGAAGCATCACTGTAGTATCGCTGCAGGAGGAAACTGCTCATTCTCACTGCAACTTTGTCTGTTGCAGACATCTCTGAAAAAATAGGGGAAGGGCAGGGGCTTCTAAAGGGTGCACAGAACAAAGACCTCTCTCATGTGCTACATGTCAAATAATGATCCTTGTTCTTGTGAGAGTGGACATGTTACTTATCCAATATGCTACAGCAAAAAACAAAAAACTTAATATTGGGGGGACTTCACTGCTTCCTTAAGTGTTGTGTTTGTCCTAATTGTTGACTTGGCCTCTTCCATTTATGTAATGGACTTCGTGGTGAAGAGACTGATCATGTAAACTATACTACTAATAATAATAATTTGGGGCTTTATGTTGTGTGACAATTGTCATCTCATGTAAACTAGCATATAAGAAAGATACACTTGTGCTCGAAAGAAGTGAGAGGGCGCTGACAAGATGGTGCATGATGAGAGAAGCGGAACCCGAGACGAGGAGGGACGTCCTTCTTCCCTCCTCGTCTCGGGTTCCGCCTCTCTCATACACTTGTGCACTGACTATAAGGGAATCACCAACTCAGGCAAGCTTGACCTTCTGTATAGAATGGTCACTGTATCTTTGCAGGTAACCTTCCCGAAGAAATATTGTATGTAGCGTTGCTATCCCTCTCCTTGTACAATGTTTCACTGCCTGCTTCATGTAACAGCAAGCACAGTCTGAAACATTACAGCCTTCTCCAGCTCATAACCGCACATCAGGAACGAGCAGCAACATGCTGCCTGAGTCACAAGCTGCACTTTATTCTGACTTGAACCTCCCATCCCCCCACCTCCTGGCTGACATGTCACAGTCATGCAGGGATACGTCATTCTGGGAAGGAGTCTCCATAAGCTGGTGCAACTTTGTTCAGAATAAGTGGGAGTGTTGATTTTATATCGACATCACCTACCTGTTTCAGCTTTGAGATTTGCTGCTACAACATGTATGCCTAATGTAATGAATCAGTAATCTCACTACTCTGAAGAACAGGTAATGAATTGTGTGGTATCATTACAAGACCATGTAATTCACAAATTAGTTTTGTTCCAGTTTTGGTTTGCAGTCACAATCAATGAATTGACCAGAATGTTGCAGATATCAGTAATCTTGCTTCTTGTTCTTGCAACCAGATTCAAATAATAATTGCCATCTTGTTGATTGTACAATATGTAAGTAAGCAAGGGATGCTCCTCACACTTTTCCATAAAAGAAATTATGCCTTAGGGATGGTAACTTAGTGTAGACTAAACAGCACAACTTTGCTGATGTTTTTATCTGCCAATAAATGCTAAGAAACTGACCAACCCGTACAACCTTTTTATTGTGTGATGAAGTTTTGGTGGAATTCCTATACATAGCTAATTGCTCTGATGTTGCTTTGCTTTCCACAGTACTTCAGGGAAGAATATGGCACGGTAAAGTTCCTGGTGGGGAATTGAATGTTTCAGTTGTCAAACACTATGCATAGAGTATATGTCGTACTCTTCGCATACAGCACATTCTAAGTAATAATGACAATCAGCCAGTGTAGAACTTCATGGATCAAATGTAATGATTATTCCTTTGCTTACAGTTAGCTACAACCTGTCAACAGGGTGTTCCTCTTTCACCTGGGACCTTGGTGAAACGGACCCTTTTGAAGTGACATGCTTTGCACCATTATTGTCAAAGCACCATCAATATATCGTGCTTCTCTGTCGCAACAAACTTATGTCCCTGTGTGCCCCTTCTTACAGGTAAGTAGTAACTCTCTTCCTTTTGCATTTACAGTAGCTATCTACAGTAGCTAGTAGGCACATGCACTACCTTTCGCAGCTTGGTGGCAAGCAGCCATGACAAAACTTTCACTTCTGAAGCATGTTAAAATATAGAAGTACCTATCAATGACAATGCCACATTATCAAATTTTTAAATGTGTCCGTACACCAAAGTGCACAAGCTACTCAAAAAAGTTGTTGCTAGCATGAATCATGTTGCTCATGTTTGCATATGAAATGAGTTCTGAGAGGTGCAATGACCATGCATGAGCTTTCTCATCTTCACTCTAACCATGATGTGGTTTGTACTGTAACCTACAGAAATCTAGGTGTTCTGGTTCCAACACTAACAAGGTTTTGGTTTTAATGACTTTAAGGTTGTGAACTATACCTTAATTTCAAGGTGTACTTGACTACCTCCCCTTGTACATGGAATAAATACCGAGGGTTTTCATAAGTCAGCGCCATCTAGTTTAAGGCGAGCCAACTATGCTGTGGCAGTGCACGTCCGCCATATTTTGGGCAAGGATGGAAGCGTTGCCCGCGCGGGGACAGTATGGCTCTGTTTGAACTGCGCGACTGGGGTGATCTTTTGTCATCCGCTGCCAGGGATTTGGTCTTCTTTCTCATCGAAGCATCGCTCTTTTCATGAGTTGTTCGTCCATCTGCATTTGTAATGTCAGTCTGTTGTTGCGTGCCCTTCTGCAGCCAACGTGGCATGAGAGACGCCAAAGGGAACAAGGCGTGTGCACAAACTGTTTGGTGGCTAAAGTTCACATGATACATGGCTTTCCAGATAACTATCGTCAGAAGCGTTCTGTTGCCATTTTAAATGGGAGAACTATAAATACCTCGCAGACGAAAGCATAGAACATATAGTAGGATAGTAGGAAGCATCGGCGAAAGCATGCAACACAGTAAGGTCCCACATTCAAAATACATGACTGGTCTTGTAATGTGCATAAGAAACACAATACAGCATGCAAAAATATGGTGTACCATATCTGAAAGTCGACAAAGCAACGTGGATTTAGGTTGAATCCGTATATGACACGCACACTGTTCTCTCTAGCACGGCCAGACGTGCCAGATGAACTCATATGTTCACAAAAAGGGTCCATATGTCTTTGGGAAAACCCATCTTGTATGTTCGTCAAGTCTCTCGACCACTGACTTCTCGTTCGCCATCGCGCGCTCGCTTACCATACACGGCACCACATGTACGGCGTGCCCAAGATATGGCCGAATGTCGTCTGCTAGAAAGTGGCCAGACTGGCTTTTGAAAAGGTTCATTACTGGTGGGCAATACTTGTACTATCAACTACTCAACTGCTATCTTAAGCACATTTCTGACCACTTGGCTTTCCTCAAACTACATTTCAAACTTTGTGTTTTGTACCATACTCTGCATACCTCTGCAAAGTACCTTATTGTCAGGTACTCATGTACACAACTGGTAATGCCCCCTTGTCCCACACTCCTTCCTGCTGTCCGCTCTCCGTTTGTCCACATCTGTACGCCACTCATAACCACAGTTGCTTCACGGCGCTAACATGCAGTAAAAAAAAAAAAGAAACGGGTAATGCAAACTAAAAAGCAGGAAAATAGTGATAAGTAACTAAGTCTGGAAGACAAATTGTTTGAGTTGATGTTGCATTGTTGACAGGATTGAAATGTTGATAACCCATTGTAGTGCCCTTATATTGCTCAACAGATAAAACTGGAATATGAAAAGTAATGCACAGTCACACATGGCATGAGACATAGAGATGAGGACACTGTGTGTGCTGTCATCGTATAACTACAATCGCCCACTAAAAACGTGCAGAGTATCACTGAATTCTGTTCACTTGTTCTTGGTCATTAGGTATTACCATGCGGTTGAGTGTGCCTGTTATGTGAATGCATTTAGAAAACCGCACAGCCATTGAATTTTGATGTCCGAAAAAGTGAATCCTAGTGACATTCTTTGCTGTTTACAAGCCATTCGCGGTGATGAAGCTGTTGGTCGAAGTAGTGTGCATCGGTGGAAATTTTGTTCATTGGAAGCTGCTACTGCAAATGTTGAGGAAAATGTTGAGGATGAACTTCACATGACAGCATTCAGGGGTACCAAACACCTGTATGTGGCAGACTACCTGGAAGCTTGGATGACTGTGAATTCTGCGCAGTATGTAGAAATTGAGAAGACGTGTGTGTCATGTTCGAAAATTCGTTGGACCAGTAGTCTCGCAACACGATAACGCTCGGCCACGCACATTGTGCTCTATACTGCAGCTCCTGTGAAGCTGAAATTCGAACTATTCCATGGCCTGCATACTTCGCAGATTTGGCGCCCTGCGATTTTCACTTCTTCCCGAATTTAAAGAGGGATCTTAAAGGGCATTCTTTTCACCATGGATGATGAAGTAAGGTTGTGGATCGAGGAAAGACCATTGGAATTCTTCATTGATGGTATGAGAAAACTGGTTCACCATTGGGGTAAATGTATAGCTGTAAGTGGTAACTATGTTGAAAGATAAATGTACGATGGAAAGTAACTATTCTGAGGCTGAAACACACGACATATGAACTGAACACAGGGTTAGATCAGTAGTCATAAACTCATGATACGTGGACGTAATCATGAAGATCTCAGTCATGACAATTTCCATGACGGATATACCAGTTGTTTCACGAAGGTGACCTGGCTGAATAATTTGTGAACAGGTGGTGCTAGTGAAGAAATTTCTGTTTGGTAAAGATCCTTGGAAATCAGCCATGAACCGACTAGTGAGTGGCTCATTTGCATCTGCTCACTAATTTAATAAACATCCTAACTTTTAAATTTTATTTCGCACGCTGACAGAACCTCTGTTTTACGCATCGGGGCCTTCAACGAAAAATATTCCAAAAAGCAAAAAAACGTGTCGACACATAGTGATTTTTCCGAGTAATTAATTGGTTTCGGTTTACATATGTCTTGCGCGGAGCAGTGCACCAATGCGCTCTTTGGATCAGCTATCCGTCTGTCAATTTCGTGGTTCTCTACCTGATTGACACATGGGGGTGACGGAAGATAAGGAACAGCCGCAAGACCGCAGGATACGCATTGGTGTTCCTTCTCCTTCTCTACACTCTTAAAAATGAACTTCACCACATAGCACGATCCCTGCCAACCATCATCCTGGATGACAACGTTATCTCCCTTGATTTGATGAAAATGGGAAGGATACGTCTTTTTTGTACTGATTATGCCGTACATAAGGAAAACAAAAAAGGCTTCGCCTCCCGTATTCAACAAATCGGACGAGAACATTGTCCTTCGGGATGATGGTTGGCTAGGAGAGTGCTATGTGGTGTTGTTAATTTTTAAGTGTGTACCCCACTAGCTTACAGCACTCATGACGCAGTTGTCATCATCCATGATAAGAGCATGCAATCTCACCTACGGAACGACAGAACCACCAGCGCTGTTTACCAGGCACTTTGAGAAGGAATACCAAAGCGTCTCTTCCAGCTGTTCCAAATCTTTCGTCGCCTGTGTGCGTGAACCAGGCGGATGAACACGGCATTGACAGCCGAATAGCTGATCCAAAGAGCGCATTGGTGCACAGCTCTGTGCAAGATATATGCAAAACCGAAACCAATTAATTACTGTATAAGTTGTTAAATTTGCGGGCTCAATAATTTGCGAATTTGTGAGGAGCCAGGATCAGGCAATTATTCGCAAAACCTTGAATTCGCTGTACCGCAGTGCGTTGACCGTGCACCAAGGGTCTTAGAGGCCCTCCATCTTGAAAATCCAGGAAGAAGTTAACAAAAGGTATCACAACTGGGTAATAATCCATTGCATTTGTCTTCCTTTTGAGCCCTTCTGACTGAGAGGGCTGAGATTAGGAGGTCCTTACTCAGCTGGTGCCTGGGTCTTTGCCGAATTGCACTGTCTCCTGTCATTCCTGTCGCCGCGTCGAGCAGGTAGGATTGGCATTCTATGTAGTGTAAGAAACCGCGTACATAAGTTGCCTCAGCGTCCTGGGTAAAATTTCTTAGACATTTCGTTCGCGCATTTTTCTGTCATTGGTGCGAATATTTTGCGGAACTTTAAATTTGCGAAGAAAAGAGCGCGATGAATTTCGCAAAAATTAATTTCTCGCAAAAATTACTCCTTATACAGTACTCGGAAAATCACTAAATGTCGACGCGTTTTTTTTCTTGCAATATTTTTCGCTGAATGTCCCGATGCATAAAATAGAGGTTCGTTAATCGTGCGAAGTAAAATTTAAAAGTTAGGATGTTTATTTAATTAGTGATCATAAGCAAATGAGCCTCTCACTACTCGGTTGACTGTCGATGTCCCATGGATCTTTACCAAAAAGAAATTTCTGTGATGGTGCCAATTGTTCACGAATTATTCAGCTGGGGGACTTTCG
This sequence comes from Ornithodoros turicata, assembly GCF_037126465.1. Taxonomy (NCBI): domain Eukaryota; kingdom Metazoa; phylum Arthropoda; class Arachnida; order Ixodida; family Argasidae; genus Ornithodoros; species Ornithodoros turicata. The sequence continues at coordinate 52,205 of NW_026999417.1, forward strand.
TGAAATACCCGGTATGCATTTGCAAATTGATTGACCATTGGATTAATTTGATTGGCCATTGGATTAAATTGGTTAATTGGTGGATTAAATTTTGTGACCATTGGATTAAAATGAGTGAGAAAATATGTAGACATTTGCTGGCGTGTCAGAAGTCAATGTTAGGTGACACTCCAAGAGACTAGCACTGTAGATCCTTGTAAAAAGTGAGATCAGTGGGGCCAGAAAAGAAAAGTCACAATTACTCTGCAATCCCGTTAATTCGAACTCGAAGGGAACCAAAGATTTGTTCGAATAAAGCAGCCTTCAAACTAAATGGAGCTGCTCTGAATGAGGACTCTCGATGCATTGCCACCGCACTCAAACTGCATCGGAGACAGGGAGACGTGTCATGGCTCGCTAGGCCTTGCCGCATGTTAGCAGTCACGTGGTAGCGGAAATATGAGGGACTTGTTCTTCCAGATCAGAGCAGAAAATAATCTTATATGCACTTGCATCCCTTTCTTCAGCCACAACCTTATAAATATAATTTGCGAGGTTAAGCCCAACTGAATCGTGAACCCCGTGAATGCAAATATCAACAACTCAGTTCAAGAAAATATCAAATTGTTGCCTCTTTCTTGGCTGTGTGGTCAACAGGGAAGAAATTAAACAAGGAGACAAGGAGTTAGCGGAATCATTCCATGCTGGTTACTTTTCCGCACACCATTAACGGTGATTCGTTCCTTGCTCCTCTTTCCTCTGGCAGAAGTATAACTTTCATGAGAAATGGACTTACAAGTAATAAGCATACTTAACATTTAGTAGGTTAAGGTGTGCCTGACACGCCAGCACCGCGTGGCTGGCACTTCCGAGTCGATGCATGGTCAGGCGATCTCGTTCACAAAAACTGTTGTGCATGTTCATATGTTCGAATTACCGGGCATTTTCTTCTAGTGAAGTAGACAAGGCTTTGCCTTGCTGGGACCTGAGCATCAGTTCGAATTATCGAGAAGCTTGAATGCCGACATTTCGAACTAACGCGATTGCACTGTACTCTCGGCGTCAAAAATTGGTGAATCGTCCTTCTTGGCAGAGTTCACAACGGACCTTCAGCATGTGAAGGGGAAGCTCAACCATTCCAACGTAGCCCTCAGCTGTATTTGCGTAGTTTGTCCCACTCTGTCCATCCATCAATGCAGATACAGTACCTTGGCATGCCTCCACCAGAAAGACTGTACTGTGTGAGCTCCGGCATTCAACCTGCACTGGTCTACACCTGCAGGACACCCTTCTTCCCGTATCCAGTAGCCCACTTATGTGTGATGTCATCCCTCACTCCTTCATTCCTGGCCCTCTTCAGCGCGCAGTTTTTGACCACCTGCACTTCCTTGCACACACTGGTGTTTGCTCATCACAATGCTTCATAGCCACATGATATATCTGGCCTGGAATGACGTATGTTGTTGGACAAGGACCTGCCTGGCCTGTCAGAGAGCAGAAGTCAATAGCCACACACACACCTCCATTGCGACTTTCCTTCCTCCCTCCAGCAGATTCAAGAAGGTGAACCTGGACATTGTTGGTCCACTTCCTGCAGCTACCACTATGTCCTTTTTGGCATTGACAGGTGCATTCACTGGCCTGAAGCTGTACCCTTCGCGGACATAACAGCTGAAACTGTCACTTCCACATTTCTGTTTACTTGGGTTGCTCGATTCTGCGTGCCCACTGAAATCATTACTGACTGCGGAAGGCAATTCGAGGCTTCACTTTTCTCGTGATCACTCAAGCTACTTGGCACCACACTGCCTACCACCCTGCTATGAATGGCATGGTGGCATGATTTGACCGTCAACTCAAAGATACCCTTATGGCATATGTGGACTGTACGCTCTGGCACAACCACCTCCCATTTGTCCTTGCCATCCTGCTGTCTGACTTCAACTGCTCCGCTGCCAAGATGGTTCACATATCCAGGCTGAGAGTTCCAGGTCAGCTGTTCGTAATTCAACCCGACACCTTCAAGAACCACGACTTTCTGGCCCACCCTCACGCTACTCTCTTTCCAAACTAATGCCTCTTATGACCTGACATATGCTCGCCCATTCCGAAGAACTTGTCTCAGGCTCCCCACGTGTTCCTACACACACATTCTGCCTGGTGTGTCTTACAAAGCCCCCTTCACCAGACTGTTGTGCGTAACCCATTGTGCGCAGAAGCATTTCACAATCCTCGTGATCAACATGGAGGAAATTCTTAGTGTCTATCGCCTCAAGCCTAGAGGAAATGCTGGACACATTACCTCCTGACTTCCTCTCAGCCCATCCTCATTCTTGTCCTTGCCATACACAGAATGTCACCTGGGCTCCATCCATCACCTTTCTTTTTATGGGGGGGGGGGGGGGGGGAGTGCAGCTGTGGCAGCACAGAAGACTACTATTGAGTTTGGCTCATGCCACGCCCCTTCCACCATGATTGCCACCTCGAATAAACATTAGTTCTTCTTCTGACCTTCCAGTGCAGTTGCACTTTTTGCCTGACCCTTACATTTCAATTCTCTTAGCTTACAATGCTTTGCTCTGATGCAATGAATCACAAGGTGGCACATCTCTATGAGATTGCTGAGGTCTTAGACCAATTGCCAGTACATATATCATGGCACTCTGGCTCTTGTTCAGCTGACAGCATTGAACCTGTGTATAGGATGTCTTCTCTGTGCACATTACCCTTCAATATATAAATGTGGACCACATGGTTGTTGTTGACCTGGATCTCCTAATATCACTCATTTCCGTGTTTCATTCTGTGCGAGATGGTGAAGCCTCGCCGAGACAGTGGTATAAATGGACATGCAGAGGCCATATAAAAGGCTAGATGTAAAAGGTGGCAAATGATTTGAAGTTGAAGTGGTCGAAGGTAATTAAGAGTAAGAGGTAAGGGTAATTGAAGGTAATTAGAGGTAATTAGAGGTAATTAAAGGCAATTAAAAAAGAAAGTTTTGTCAAAGCGTAACAAATGTAATACATGTGTAATTAAGATAGATTAAATGAAATTAAAGAATAAGAAAGCTAACCGGAGATAATTAAATGTAATTAATGGTAATTAACATCAATTAAAGGGAATTGAGATTAATTAAGGCAAGTAAACATAATTCAAGTAAATTAAAGGAATTCAAGATCACCCAATGTAGCCTGCCCTTGCCTCAGGTAATTAAAGGGTAGTTCCAGGGCAATTGAAAGTAATTGCAGCTAATTAAAAGTTAACTAAATGCACTTGCATATAGTAATTGAAAGTGTCAAACTGGGAATCAAGCATTGACCAGTGACATCCGGTTGATTACAACTGGTGGGATTATGGTGGACGACCGGAAGTCAGGTTAGACTGGAATTGGAGAACCGCAAGTCGAGTTGGACCGAAGATGCATACCCGGAAGTCAAGTATAGACGTGTACAACCGGAGGTCGGGTTTAGACTGGAAGTGGACAACCGAAAGTTTGGGTTTAACCTGAAGTGGATAAAATCTTCAAAATTCACTAAACGAAATCATTGTCTAGCCACATGAACGCCATCTGCACGGCGGTCTGGCAGGTCGGAGGAAACTAGCGTGAGGGAGTCCACCGGTTAAAGGAGCCTCAGCCAATCGTCATTGAGGAAGATCATATGAGAGACCGGAGCCAATGAAAGGCATAGAGCCAGAATTTGGTGAGAAATGCCAGTTGCAACACTATTTTTGCAGTGGCGAAACAAGCTCACCATCTCTCCCCTGCCCGAACCTCGACGATGTGCGCAGTCCCTTCTCAATCATTCCCTGCCGGGCAGGGGTGGATCCAGACCCTCGGTTTGTCGGGTATAAAATGGTTGTAAGCCCCAAGCCTGGGCATTCAGAGAGTCAAGTGTGCTCGTCCTAGCAAGAGCTCAAGTATTCTACCTAGCGGTATTCACCAAAAAGGTTGCAAGTCTACTGAGGGCAGGTGAGGGTCAGCAGGTTGCTTCCCTCAAGGTATTCAATGCCATGCTTGCATTACGAGGCTATCTGAAACCCGCATCGCTGGAGAATTATGTTGCCCTAATGAGGCAGGAAGGAGTAAAAAAGGAAGAAGCTATCCACGTGGGAGAGAAGCTAAAAAGAGGCAGGCAGGCAGCCACCTCAGAAAGCACAAGAGATCCTTGAAAACAGTGGAGCTAGCACTTCTTCAAAAGCATGAGGGCCTTGGACTGATTACAGGTCAAGTCTCTGTCACATGAACTCACCAAGTTTAAGCCCATTTCTGCCATAGAAAGACAACGTTCAGACCCCCCGGCACTAGTCGGCTAGTTTTTCTGCAGCAGCCAAGGACCTGAAGTCTGTGGACCATGACTTGGCTCCTTCAGTGTCTAAGCAGATCAGCCCACCTCCTCAAGCCTTCGACATAATTGGCTTTTGGAACGGAATGAGGGTGCTTCCTGTGAATTTGACATCTTGCAATCAAGTATTTGTCAATTCCTATAAACTCTGTAGATATTGAAAGATCTTTCAGCAGGTATAAAATGATTGTAGGCGACATACAGCATTCTCTGTCAGAGGAGAACACAAAATATCATGTAGTGCTGAGCCACAACAGTGCTTTGAATCTATAATTTGATCAAATATATTTTGTCGCACATGATACAAGAAAATTAAGTGTTTTCCATTTCAAGCAGCCATTGTCTCCTTGCCGCATAAAATCACAGAATTTACAAGTCGGTGCCACGGAATTTTGAATTTGCGGCAGCAGACAACCGGAGGCCTTAACCATTTTAGCTGGGAACGTATTTTGCAATGGAATGGAGTAAATCTGACTTGCACTTTCTGTTTCTGGCAAAAGAATACTACACTCACATGGCTCAACACACATACCCCCCCTGGTAGTATGTGTCCTGAACAATGGGGGACAGAGCAGACACTCGTCTGCAGAGTCTGCTGGAAGACCCAGGGAAAACCTGAAGAGAGCACAGCTGGTGGTAGGATTCAAATCGACCACCTCCCTGTCTTCAGCATGACCTTGTAGTTACCAGCAACAAGTGGATACTTTTATCCACTCGGCCATGACGCTGGCATTTTGCATAGTGAGCCCTATTGCTTTAGAAAGTGTGTGATATATATCAGAACACAGCAGGAAATGCTCAGAATGTATGGTCTTTTTACATATCTCCTTTTGATGTAAAAGCTTGTCTTGATTAGTGTTGCATTCAGACATTGCACGAAAGTGCTGTGGACGTGACAGGTGCACAACAAGGAAACACTTTGCACTGGTACAGTCGATTACCTATGCACCTGTAAATGTGAAGTATTTGATTGTTCTGCTTTTTGTGATATTCATCAGCAAGGCAGGATTACAGTAGCCATATTTGATAGTTAACATTTAACAAATAGCTTGCTGAAATGCAAATTGCAACGTAATTACTTTCTGTTACCATAAAATGGTGTAATGTAGAACAACATAAATAAATTTGCAGCATTCTTGATGAGTACTTTAGCTCACTTTGCCTAATACGTTGCATTTTTAGTATGGTACTTTGTAACGTACTCAACGATGCTAGATACACGGTGCTCCTTTTCTCCTTCTTTTTATTACTATGTTTTTTATTCATTTATTTATTTTTTGAGGTGCTTTGGTCATCACAGATGTCAGTGCACTTGGAATGTTGTATGTCTTATTCCTTCTCTAGAACAAAGCAGAGAGTTACACCATTCTCCAAGCCTCAACACCGCGAACACTGGCAACATCTCATGGAGGTGCCACCTGGACTGCATTGCTTAGTACACAGAGGAAATCATCTACTCTTTTTCTGGGGACCTGAAGTTGGATTGACACAATTAGCTGTTATCGAGATGGGCCACGGAAGTGTTGTGTGCAGACAGAAGTAGGTTGTAGAGCCTTTCTCAGAACTGCATTTACAAAACGTTTGCTGAGTCACCCTGAAATGGTATATGCTAAAGCAAAAGGGAAAACAAGACAAATGCCTTGAATGGCTTAAACATATGCAGTGTCCTGTGTATGTTCGGCCCCTTTTTTGGGGCCTCATTTCACAGGATTTACTCTAGAATCTCCTTCGTGTGGTAGACTGCCGATTCATGTCTATTACACCTGCGACTTGCAACTGCTTACAGTAATTCCATTGGGAAAGATGGCTTTCAGCACATGCAAAATTTTAAAATAAAGGCACCTTGTATAACACGTGCAAGCTCAGCCAGTCTGTGTTTATGCTCACTAAACAAGGAAGCGTTACGTTAAAATGCATGATCACATGATAATACTTCGTGATAATTGATGTTCTTACATCGCAAGACAACTAGAATAATGAGTGACTCCACAGTTTATCGTGAGCTGATATCTCTGCGCACCGTACTTAAAGGGGTTGAGAAACCAACCGGATAGAACTTTGTCTCTGGCAGGGTCTGTACACCTCACTCCACACACTTCATACGCAAAGTCCCACCTCCCACATCCTATTATCTTTTATGCTACCGAATTTTAAAAAATCTCTTATTTTCGAGGCCCCTGCCGACCGTGGTGCCAAGTGGTACCGAGCAGCTTCATGAAGTAGGTGGGAAGTGTCGCTTTGACCGGTTGCTATATGGCTCTACATCACAGTGCTACAGCTCATTCCCTCTTTCGTTCCAAGCGCCGCGCCGCGTCCCTGTTTACTTGCGTTGTCATGTGGACTTCTGTCGCGTGCTAGGATATCTGCGATACATTAACTTCAAAGTACATTAACTTTGTGATGTGGGAGCACACCACGAAGTCGTTTTGGCGGAGATTTCTAGCACCCATAAACCTACATTTCAACCATGATTTGCTGGAATATTCGGGATTGGATTCATAACCCCTTTAACGTCTGTTGCGGAAGACTGCATGTTTAAGCAACTTGTCTCTTGCCACAAAGTTGGTGGCATCCTCGACTGGGTTCAAACCTGTACCTTATAAATTAAAGCTAGCTGCCGTGACAGAAATTACCTTGTATAACACGCACCACCACATAGTGTGCAGGACCGGCCCGGAAGCCAAATTCCACCGTACAAACCGCATGTTATGTGCCGGAACTTCTGGTATGCATTTTTTGTGAAGGTGCATAAAGAAAGCAGCATAAATATAGCTTGCGTTGTGCAGAATTTTGTACATTCCGTGAGGGACAACATTTACAGATTACCACAAAGACTGAGTTCATGGTGTGCTATTATTCCGAATGATACGCTATAGGCAATAATGTTGCCTTCTGAATGTTGGTAAGCCTGTATAGCTGAAACTAGAAGTAGCGAACAAGTGAGATGGTGTTCGGACCAAGTGGGTAACATAATCTTGAGCGTGAGAAGAACAAGTAAACACAAGAACAAGGTTCCAGGCTTTGAGCCTCATTCTGTCAACCTCTCGTGTACGGTCAGGAGTTCTACAATCCCATTTTAAAAATAATAAAAAGCTTTGCAACTGATTGGTTAATGTAATATGCTTCACACGAGTGCCAAATTGGTGTTCTTCTGAAGCAGCTTCCAAATGTAAGTCTCTCTAAAAATATGCATAGATATAACCTTATGATGATATGTCTCTCTTGGATACAAATCATAAAGTTGAGAGCAGTTACAGGGTTGACATGCTTGCTATACCATAGCACAAAGTAAGGTTTGGCTGTGTTTATTCCAACTTCAGTGCCTCGGTTGCAGGCTTCACATGAATGCACCATTCACCGTGCTCTATGACTACAGACATTGTCCGTGCTGGGACCTACCCGTACTCATACAGTTTGAAGATAGACTGGTCACACCTTGCTTGGGTGTTACACAGCAAATGCTGCTGCACGAGGTCAGTACTAATTATACTAAATAGCAGTGTCAGCATCTGTAGTGGAACATAAATGAACATTAGATGGTTGGCCAGCATTGTGTATGTTATCCACAGGATCAAAAAAAGAGAAAACATGACGAGAACTATAGGCAAAAAAAACGTGAGCACCAGTTCTTCGAGCACTAGCAACTGTACAGTACATCCTTGTCAACTTATGTCATAAAAAATAAGAAAATTCCAGGATAAGCAGAGTTTTGAAGCAAGCAAAATTCAAGAATTTTGAATGTGGTGATCATACATTGCAAACATTTATTTATTTCAGCAAACTTATTTTTGCAAGATAACTGCAATACAAAATGATAGCTTGAAAATAGAAGTAAAATAAAGAGTGGAAAAGCATTTGCATAAAAAATAATCACAGGATGGTTACGGTTGTGTAACATGAATTTGAGCCACAGCACCGTCTGCATTAGGTTCTAATTTTAACAGTCCAATTCTAGTCAAAGCAGCACAGGGCAAGTCAACGGCAGTGCTGTGATATCATTCTTGAACCTCGAACCTGTGCCTATTGCCCTGTTGTACCGTTACCGAAATATGGTATCGCGATACTGATACTCGTTGCTTGAGTAAAAAGTATCGAAATACTGATATCGATACTTATTTTTTAAAGTGACGGAGTACCAGTACCGTTACTATAAAAAAGTTACGTGATACTTTGCGCGATACTTTTGTTTGAAATACGAAGATGATGCAACATAGAAATATTGCTTACGTGAACAGTTTTGCAGCAAAAACACAGCATATATCATATGTTGCTTGGACACGTTTTCCTTGAATGTTATCGATAGCTGGTTCTCGAAGTCGTCTTCTGCCATAGTTGCAGGCAGTGGTCTCTCCAGCAGCTGACAGAGGCCAGTGTGACAATTGCGTTAGTGTTAGCTAGGCCCACACGTACCGTGGAGTCCAGTGACCAGTGGAGTCCTATCCGAAGTTAACAGTGTCACAGTATCACAGTATATGTGAGCGTGACTCAGTATGACATGGCAGCATAGCTGTGGAATCTAGAGCGCACTGTCAAAGATTTGGCCTCTGTTCGTTGACCTCAACTCTTTTTTTGAACACAGTGTCGTTATTTGCTCCAGTTTCAAAGAAAAACAGTGAACATGTCTTTAGTATAATTCCATAATGCCGGTTACGAAGCACACAGGCGTGTTGACAGGCTTATTGTCGAGGGCTAGGCGGACCATTGACAATGAAGAGAGTGAGAAATATGGTTGGTGAAGAAAGGTTGGGGCACTAAAATGTATCAGTATCGGTAAAAATACAAAGATCGCGTTGCTATAAATTTGTAACGGAAATACTTTTCCGCCACCGATTTAAAATAGTATCGCGATACACACTACGATACCGAAAAAGTATTGATTACTGTAACGGCGTTACTTGTAACGCGATACGTACACTTCTATTGCCTAGTGAATCCATTCGTTGCACAACCATGTTGTTTTTTTCTCAGCTTTGGCGGCATGCACGTCAGGATCCTGACGCTGCACGTTCTTGTTATTGGCGTCAGCTGCACGATGAGCTGGGTCTTCGCGAGCTCTGTGTTTCTGTTCGTCTTCTCGTGCCCGCCACAAAGCTTGTACATCAGCAGGACCCGGTATCGCCATCACGTCTGAGACAGAATCACTAATACCCCTGTCACACGGCACTTTCAATGCGGATTGAATCTGATCCGCATCGAGTTTCTCAAGAGAGTTCCTTGCGCGATGCTGCTATGCGTAACTCAATGCGTATTGAAAGGTTGGCTTGTCGGCAGGCGGCGCTAGCAGCCCAGAGGGAGTATGGTGGGATTGACAAATATGTTCCTAAAAAGTCGAGAATAACCGCATCTGTTTCCACATTGTGCTGTTTACTAAGCCTTCATGGGGGGGGGGGGGGGGGGGGGGGCGCGGTGTCGAGAGTGGTCGATATTAAACAAATTGGAAAACGCAGTCACCAGTCATATCTGTACTGAAACCGTCACCGTGAAATTCCATGGACTTGTACAGGAACATTTGGAAATTAATGCATGTTTTTACTACTACAAATTCGCCGAGTTTGAGGATGCCAATGGCGGTCTTCCAGCCGTCTCGAGAATCTCAATCCCCTTTAACGAACTGGTTCGAGTTATACCCCTGTCACACGGGCACCTTCGAGCTGCATTGAGCCAATGCGCATCAAACTCAATGCAGATCAGGCATAGACAAACGGGCACCGTTGAGCAGGATCGACCTTCAATGCAGCTCGACTCAATGCGGGCCCCGGAACGGGATCGGGCTTCTCAAGCTGCATTCAAAGCACTCTCAATCACAGCGAGCGATCTCCGACCGCGCAGCGTGTAATCTCTAACCGCGCGGCCTTTGCGGCTATTGGCTATTGGGCTGCAATCCAACCCGTCAATGCGCGTTCAGATTGGCCCGTGTAGCTGCGGAAATGTCGAGCACTCTTGAGGAAGTCAATGCGGATTGGCCTCAAGCAGCATAGAAAGTGCCCGTGTGACAGGGGTACTAAGCAGGATCTGATTTCGATCCTGCTCGAACGTGTACATGTAGCAGTGTCGGATCCATATGAGTATGATCCATTGAGTTCGATGAGCATTGGCTCAATGCGGATTGAAAGTGCCCCTGTGACAGGGGTATAAGGCTCTTTTTTTTACTCAGGCGCCATGCTAACATTGTCGCCATCGCCGTTGTCACTAATACTGTGTTCATTTTTCCTTCTGCGGACGACGACAATGCAATCTCGGGGAAACAATGCACTAACAGCTCTAGCTGTTAAATGTTGTGATGGGTGTCTGCATGACATTCACTCCCAATCCGGTGTCAATGCTTTGCATGAGGCTGTGCCATCCTCGCAATGATTCAAGAGCTTTCTGAGCCAGAGGGCTTCTGAGGACCTATAGTGAAATGTACCATACTTACCCGAATGTAAGTTGACCCCTTTTTCCAAAATCGATGATCCAAAGCAGGGGGTCGACTTATAATCGGGATCTGTGTGACCATGTGGCTTTGCAGCCAAGGTGCTAATCATGCTTGCTGTATGGCCATACCGCTTCTTCACTTGGAGGGAGAGAGAGGGAAAGGGGCGAGAGAGAGTCAGACATGTGAGAAGCGACAGCAATAAAAGCTGTCAAAACGAACGCTCTTTCTTTCGTTCTTCGCTACGGGTAAAACGCATCGGTGCTACCCGGTGTCATTCAAGCAACGTATGATACTGTTCGCCAAAGTGAGCAACAACTGCGCTACAGAACGAGAATATGCTGTTTCTGAACGCATTGTCAGAGGATGGAGAAAGCAACGTGAAGCGATCTTCAGCCGCGGCGGGACACGTCACGGATTCACCAAAGATGGGACGCTATCCAGCAATTGAAAACAAGTTCAAGGTATTTGCGCAAGGAAAGCATGACAGGAAACTCCTTGTAACATGCGACATGTTGCAAGAAGATGTCAGGCATCTTTCAGGAAACTATGCCAGACAAAAGACAGGGTTTTTCCAGGCTCCGTGAGAACGTTGAATAAATTTTCTCTGCAAGGAATCTCCACGCTGTTCAGTGCGGTGCGCAACATGGTATAACAGAAAGGTTGGTGCTCAATCTCGGGCATGTATTGGACTGAAAATGCGATATTTGGTTATTGTGCGGATTTTCAGCGGTCCTGTGACATACGTTATAAGCGGTCTCCACTGTACTGTAATTGTGTGGGAGACGAAAACAACTTAATGATGAACAAAACAAGAAATCTAAAACAAATGATGAACATGTGACACCAATGAGACGTACACAAGAACTGCCTGCTCTGAGAGCACCCCAGTGTGGCAGAACGATAGAATATCACGGCTTTCTTAGCTTCTGGCACAGGAGTGTTAAACATCGAGCTTGGCATGGGGTAGCTGTGGCTGCCATTAACCTGTGGCTGCCACCTATTTTATTTGAAATTCTCACTGACTATATCATGACGTATGCAGGTTCCGTCCTAAATACCTTTAGAGATAACCAGCGATGAACACATGGCGAGTATTGAAGCTAATTGTGACATCATGGACCTTTGACTTGAACAGGTATATTGAGATATCCGAGTTCGAGTATCCACTGTGTATTGTGACCACTGTAGTCTTCATATGCACCGATATATACTGACGCTACATTGCCCTCTACAGTCTAACCTTTCCTCGTTTATTATTATTTTTTTTTCCAATAAATATATTCTTCCCCCCTCTACAGTTGGCCACACCAAGTTTGTTTCAGAGCACGAGACAACAGTTTATGAACCAGGGTAGTGAATAGTTAATTTCTATAGACAGCGCATTCTTCCCAATTAATATTGCACTGGACAATGTGCATGCACTTGTTGCTAAGTGCAAAAGCAGTAGAGAAAGTATAGATAGTCTTTAACGTACAGTCGACCTCCAGCAAAAAAAGAAAGCAAAGCCTAAGGCCAGCAACTGACCAGGTACAAAATAGACGCCACACTCCAAAGTGTTCAGCCTCTAAAGATATGCCATGTAAGTGTTGGCAACTTTGTTGTCAGTTGGTTGCTGCTAGAGACAGTGGGGAGTTGCCCGACCTGAAGATGCGTTTGAGTGTAGCTCTGGAGGAGGTGGTGGGTGGGTGGTGCATTTCGGTAGGGATGTATTTGGCACAGGAAGCAATACGAACATTTTTGGGTGGTTCGACAAATACCTATAGTTTTTGTGGCCCTCGCAATAAAACCCAGCTTCGATACGTTGATGATACACTTATAATAGGGGGACACGGGAAACACGAATTTCAAAAGTTCACAGATTTACTAAGCGCCACGGACAACACTATAAAGTTCACAACACTCACTCAATCAACTTTTTCGACACCACGATATTGCTACACAACGGCACACTTGCCACAAGCCTGTACAAAAAGCCAACTGACAAACAATAATATGCCTTCACTTTAACAGTCATCACACATGCCACTGTAAGGTTGGAACTCCTAATGGGCAGAATGTAAGACTGCGCAGAGTTTGTTCAAACGACACAGATTATTAAGACCCCGGGTCTTCCACGATTCTGCGAAATATCGTGAAATCCGGAATTCATCGCGGAATCCGTCGTTTGACACAGAATCTTACGGAATCCCTTTTTTTAAGGGGCGTGTGAGTTCTCGAATTCGAATAAAATGTCAATCCCTCGAAGTATTTCATTCGCGAATCGAATACACAATGTTCGGATTTCTAAATATCCGACTACTGTAGAGGTGTTTTTTTTTTTTTTTTCGCGTGGGAAATATTTTTGCGTTTTTGAACAAAGCCGGTTCGAGGGATTCGCGAGAAATTCTCAACACAGGTTTCTGGCAGTGCTCTCCTCTGGTCTGTCGTGTTGCGGTCAACACTTGGGCATATTTCGTCATGTACAGCTCGAAGCAGAGTTAACTGGAACGCCACTTCGACCAGCGGAGCAAATGGGGAGCCATCCTGGTGGCGTCTAGTAGAAATAAAAGGTGAGGAGGTTTTGACATTTTCAATCTAGTCGGAGGGGTGTTCGCTCTGGCGTGCCGAAGAGTGCGCAATCAGGCTGGCATTATCAGCGCTGCGCTCATTTGTTTTGGGCAACCGTGTCTGATGGATTGTGAAGAATCGATGATATCCCGATGGCACGCGCCAGGTTAACACGTGCGAACCAGTCTTCTCTCACCTCTCCTAAACTTCCAAAATTAAAATTAAGGTGAAGTGATCAAGATGAGGAAAATTTTCAGAAAAAGAATTGATGTGGGGCAAAAAAAAATAATAAATCAAAATGCGATTTACGAAAGGTGGGAGAGGCAAATTTGGGGAACGTGCAGTCGAGGTGGGGACGAACTCTGCTGACGAAAATTGAAGTGAGGACAAAGGTCATGGTGAATTTGTCTAGCTCTGATCATCATTCACTACACCAATAATAGAAAACCTTCACGGTGACTCCCTGCACTGTGTGCACTAATTATAGCTGTTCTTCTGAGAAACTCCTGAGAAACGCGAGATGCTACACCATGAAAGCATTGTTTTATTATTAGTTAAACACTCATTACGATGGTTTCGCGATTACCATCGTTAATTATTTGAAGCCTCTTCGCATCCTCTATTCTGAGCACAGTAAATTTTCCGATACAGAGAAGTTGATATTCATTTCATTCGATCACACAATGAGCGTTTCGGATGACTCGTGCCCATGTGCCAACTTGTTTCCAGGCGCGTGCCATGACATCTATTCTCCGCATTATCTCAGACACAATCGCCCAAAACACAAACAGGCGCAGCGTTGATAACGCCAGCTTCATTGGGCACCGTTCGGCACACCACAGCGAACACCCCTCCGACTGGAATGGAAATGTCTAAACGCCCTCTCCCTTTATTTCTGCTAAAGGCCGCCAGGGTGACTCCACTCTAGGATATGGACGTTTCGGTACGGGCATTTCGGTACACGGACCTTTCGGTACAAGGACATTTTGGTACACGGTCATACCGCTGGAATTTGGTCTTCGACTTATTGGTTATGACAACTTGTTTTGTTCTCAATACAGATTTTTTATTAAAAATGTATGAGCTACAGACGTCCTGTTTTCGCTTCTAACATCTCTGGGACGGCAGATATTCTTTGCCAGCTATTGTCACCCAAACGGCATATCTGGGACTCTTATAGATTTTTAATAAAAAATCTTTATAGAAAAAGACACCCTGTATAAGGAAGGGCATTACAAGGTTTTGCACGTACGAAAACATCAGTTCGTTGTCCGTTGCGTTGTTCACTGTAAATTAAAATTACCACTACCTTTCTTTCTTTCTTTCTGTTTTCTTTTTTTAACGGCTTTCAACGAAAATACGTTTGCTGAAAAGTCCGGCAACCTCTTCATTTCCTTTTTTACGAACATAACATTTTTGACGACCTACATTAACAACGGGCATGTGGGATGTCTTCTGTGAAAGAGAGTAGGACAAAATAAGCCAGATAAAAATGCCCGCCTGCTATGCCGGGGGCACTTTTTTCCGGGAACGTTTTTTCCGGGGTCATTCTTTCCTACGCCCTTCTGGTTGCCACCCGTAAGGCACTGCAGAAAGGCTACTTTGCAATCATTGCAGCATGCAGATACAGGCAATTTTAGGGGAACATCTACACTCCCGTCACCACATTTACTACCATTCTTGAGCCCTTATGTGTCCTGCAGAGGGAAACCCATCAAGAGGTCAAAACACGAAAGGCCAAAAGATTAAAACGGCCAACAGCCGAAGGGCCGCAAAATCAAAACACCGACCTATCTGAAGGCCGAAGAGACATTGTTCAGTTTTTTCGCACAAGATTTCAACATAATGTCCGTCCAAGCGCGTACCAGCGCGAAAACCTTAGACGAAAAAGGCAAAATACCTCGCTTAATTGAGTTGGGTGCAAATGGTTCTTGATGATCCACATTGAGTTTGGGTGCCTGCACGCTCATATATGCGCGCAATATATGCATTGAACAGTCACTTTCAAATGATTTTGGAGGAATGCATGGTACGATCATCTGCATGTGTGGTTCATACAGCCCAAGTTTGACAGTACAGGATGTAATTCGCTGCGCCAAACTCACTACCAGAACGTCTTGGTGGCCGAGCTGGTGGTTGGTGGTGGGGTCACCTGAGAAATTTCAGGGGGGATGTTGCAAAAATGCAGGGAGGGGGGGGGGTGTAGGGAAATCCCTGGCTTAAACTACCTACGCTGTATGGAGTAGAAAGGGTCAAGGTAGTCACGGTATAGTGTCGAATGCCGCACGATTTTCGCCCTCATATGACCAGAGTTATTCGCGGGAACATAAATTTGCGATTTTGGATTAATGCGCGAAAAATAATTCAGCGCGAAGAAAACAACTTCTACAGTATTCGCACGGTCCTTTGATACTCTCTCTGGTCGTTTTGGGTGGTTTTGAGCACAGCAAACCAAATAATGTTGTTCAATGTATTTGGATTTTGTTTTATTTTACACGTGCACGGGTGTGCAGCGATATATAGCTCTCTGAGCAGTATAATCGGCTGCGGACGGAGGAGAACTTTCAGCGAGAAATGGCTTTCTCATACCGACGTCCAAATGGGACTGATCGCAAATTTGCAGCGGTGCCCTGTCTCTTAAAAACGCTATGTTTAGGCAGTTATCTCATTGACACGCTTTACTGTAAGTGTTTCCATCGCGTTTGATGTCTGAAAGAATGAAGACTCCACCTGCGCTACAGCAATGAACCCAATCATCATTTATTGCATATAGGTTTTAATTAACTACATTTTATGATTGTGTTATACATTTTATGATTCGCGACACAACAGTGATCACAATCAGTGGCACTGGCAATGAGGACTTTATATCACAGAACATCAGTGGTCATGAGTGACTGGGCTTTACATAATCAATTATTATAATCGGCAAAAACAATGTTCCAGGGCAACTCATGAAATGACCAAATGCCTTACGGCCTTGTATGGCCAGACTTATTTGCACTGTTCACCGACAGTGGTGAATCTTTCCTGCCACCTGCAGCAGGGCGTGACCTGGGTGTAGCCAGGTTAAGCTTCTTGTTTTTCTTTCTTTCTTTCTTTTTTTTTTTTTTTTTTTTTGCGGGAAAAGAAGTGCAGCCGACATCTAAAAAAAATTAGGCTCTTCAGCTGTTTTCTGGATTTAGTGTGCACTGCATCCAACGCTAGGACCCGGACATATATATGTGAGGTACACCTTGAAGGTTGCACGGACCTGTGCCAACTTTCTCAGCTGGGTGTACTGCTTCTATTGTGTGTCCCACAGCTTCCGCTTTATCCGGTCAAGTTCTGCTTTTATGCAGACATGTGAATCAGTCCGACAGGAATTGTTGCAAGTTTTACTGCAGGCTAGAAAAGATAAATTAATGATTGTGTGTTATCATGGCCTCTTGTTGGCTGCATTGCAGTCATATGTTACAACAGACAAGTTTCAAAGGGCTGCTATGAATAGTAACGCACATATTCTACTCTGATGCGCCTAGCTGTCTGTCTTGAACGCAGAGTTCTCCTGTTCCAACGTCGATGAGAGGCGCCGAGCTTCTACCACCTTATACCGTTTTCTTTTCGCTGCTGGCAGCCTCGTCGTTACGCGACTTTTAGGCTTTGGGGTGCTCAAGTATTGCGGACACCATAGAAATCTTGCGGAAATCTTATGGCGGACACCCGTCAAAAATTCGTGGCACGGCCCAGGACGCAGCTTTGACCTGTCGCGAGGCATGGTGACCTTCTCTTTGCTTGCGGTGTCATTCAGAGCTTCGCGTGTCACGAGGAATTCGATAATGAAAAATTGGCTAGGAAGCAAGCGAGCTGGTGAAGATGATGCATAATGTAAAAACCCCGAGACTAGGGAACACGAAGGGACTTCGTGTTGTGTCTGTCCCTTCGTGTTCCCTAGTCTCGGGGTTTTTACATTATGCAACGAGGAATTCGTTCGCTCTGACAATGTCGGATGCGTCAAAGTGCTTCTCGCACACATGTGTCCACTTTGACCCAAAGCTGAAACGCGAGTCCTCTTTCTGAGGTATCGAACGCTTCCACTTGTCTCGCTTGATGGCATATCAGTCGGCAACGCGAAAAACGATACCTTTTCACCAGAATTATCATATCCCGAGCGACACGCTGGGATACAACACGTCTGCGGCATGCATAGATTAGCCGAAATCTATTCACAGTCTAAGGATGCACGTGGATTTCAGGAAGAAGCGTCTACACTGATCAAAACGCGGGCAAAAGAAGAGGCATTTACCCGTATCAGCTGGCGTTTTCTCCCCAAGTAGCGACGCGCGCGCCTCCGCGCGTCGGCGGTTCCTCTAGGCAAACCTGACCTATTGTTCTCCGGCGGAGTTTCGTGACCAGAGAGAGTATCAATGGACCGTGGTATTCCGCCTCAGACACCTCCCGAAAGTGGGCTGCACCTGAAGCTTCTCTGCATGAGGTGAAGCCTGCTTTACGAAACTGCACGTGCTGCAGGACCAGCACAGACAGATTGTAGTTTAGCTTAAGATAACATTAGCTTAAAGTTATTGTGCATACTCCGCGTGAGGAAGGGGCGACGTCCCTCCCGTGTGCAGAGTGGCAGCGGCGGTGGCAGGACTTTGATTTGATGTCTGGAAGTTTGCCTTTAAAGACTCTTAAATAATGCCTACAACGGAGGAACAAAAAGGGTGTCTTGTAACTTCCACAGGGCATGTATTGTAAACTCCTTTGTATAAAGTTCCTATAAACTCTGTATTGATTTTTCAGCCGGAATAAAATGATTAAGGTGGCAGACCTTTGTCTTTGTCAGAGCAGAACACAAGGTATGATGCATGTAATGCTGATCCATAACAGTGCTTTCACTCTGTAATTTTATAAAATATTTTTGTTTCTACATTATCCAAGAAAATAAAATGTTTCCCATTTCAAGCAGCCGTTGACTGCTTCATAACTCCATAACTTAAAAACCCGAGACTAGGGGACAAAAAAAAAAAAAAAAAAAAAAGACAACACAGACAAGGTCTCTTGCCACGGAATTTACAAATCGGTCCCACAGGATTTTGTATTTGCCGCAGCAGAAAACCACGGGCCTTACAAATTATGCTGAGAAGCTCAACCAACTCTGCAGCACACTTGCCCAAAGAGACTACCCAGGCTCCCTTCTAACCGAATTCCATTGTAAGGCACCCGCACTCTATTGAAACGAGGTTCTGGAACACCGGAGAGATCCTGACACGAGCCAAATAAGCTTGATCACAAGATATTCCAATGCACTTTCAAACATTAAAGCCATCCTACGGATCGAGCCCCTCCTCTAAAGCAATGACCAATTTAGGAGTACTATATTCACCCGTTCAATACAGGTAACATACCAACGTGCAAACAACCTAGCAGACTCCTTGGTCCACGCCGAAATCAGCAAAATGAACACCCAGTGCAATGGAACACGCCCCTGCAACCTCCCGCGCTGCAAAACATGCAAGCATGTTCAATACGCTAACTCCATCAAAAGCAGTGTGAACAATTACACCCTCTGTGTTAACTACGCATTCACATGCACAAGCTCGAATGTCATATGCTGCATTGAATGCGGCTACTGCTCTATGCAATACATTGGTGAAATCGGCCGACAAATGAACAACCGCCTTACCGGCCACAGAACCGACACCTCCAACAAACCCCCCAAAGCAGTCGCCGAACACTTTAACACTCCTGGTCACAGTTTTGACAACATTAATCTAGATATTCTAGAAACAGGATTCAGATCCGCACATGATAAACGTGACAGAGAGTATCTCATATACAAGTTCAACGCCCTTCACCCGTTCGGTATTAACAAATCACAAGGCACCCTAGAAACACTTCACAAATAAAATATGCCCAGACCTTTTTCCTCCTACTATTCTGTCCCCCTTATCATCTATCGACACTGTTATGTTCTGCATGGCCGCTACTTTTTGCTTTCTTTATTGCATGTCACAGCTGTGTATTACAAATCCATGTGATTCAAAAAAAGAAAAAGAGACCCACTGCGCTTGCTCTGAAAATTTCCCCACATAACCACTAACCTCCTTATCTTTCGGAATGCTTGCCCATTCTTGCCTGTTGTCCCGTTTCGTCCCGTAAACATTGCATTTCTGTAACCAGTCTGGAGCAAAGATGACTTCATTCACATAATTCCTTCCACACTCTTACAAAGCGGCCATTCACTTCGGCCATAAAAGCCCGAATGGACCCTTTCTTTCCCCCGAGCTGTTGATCCACAATTCGCATGAACGCGTCATACCTGGTTAGGCCTCATATCCTCCAAATGCCCCTTTCCACAGACGTCCCAGATCAACCAAAAGCTCAGTTCATCCGAAAAAATGTTTGGAGGTTCTAGGCTTTCGGTTGATCTGGGCACGCGGGTGGCAGTGACCCATATCCCTCAAACGCTCTTTTCATCCGAGCGCCCAGAAACACCGAAAGCGGGATACTTGAAAAGACACGTTCCCTCCGTTTGTCAGGGAGAGGAGGAAGGGTGAGCGGTTCTTGTGTGGGGGGGAACCCAATGTACTTCCTGCAACTGACTCAGAAGTGAAGTTTGCCAAGGAAGGGAATTATTTTTTTAAAGTTCGTGTTAGCGCCGCGAAGCAACTGTGGCTATGAGCGGCGTACAGACGTGGCCAGATAGAGGACAGCAGGAAGGAGTGGGAGACCGTGGGGTTAGTGTGCGTCCTGGGCCGACTTCAGGGAGAACTGTGCCGACATTCGTCTGGAAAGTCTTCGGAAAACCCAGGGAAAACCTCAGACAGCACAGCCGGTGACAGGATTCGAACCCGTGTCACCTCCCAGTCTCGGCGCGGAAAGCGATCATCTTAACCACTATGCCACGGAAGCTGGTGAAAGGAATTATTGATGTTGATCGTGTTCAAGAAGTGATCCGATCCGAATAGAGAGATATTTTCCATGTGAGTGACTGGAGTCTAGGCACTGTGTAGGTCATCATAGTGGAAAATGAATACTTGAGCGATGAAGGGAAAAAAATCCACAGTACAGTCTGGTGGTAGTGGGAACACAATAAGTCCAGGGAATGAAGCACTCTTTGAAATAAAACTTTAATATACACACGCTTTCGTGCTAGCAACAAAGCGCCCACGGCACAGGTCCCGAAAAAGGTTACAAAAAGGATCTCCTCCTTTACTTTTCTTTAATGCTTTCTGTTAATACAGTTCAGACATTCAGAAAACACTCTATTAACTGGCTGAAACGACCCCTAGAAAAAGCTTGCAAGCATTATATGAATGCATGAAACCGACATATCGTCTGAACAGTCGATCTCCTCAGAAGGCGCGTGAGGTTTGTGTGTTTATCGCCGTTCCGCTATGTGTTCCAGCCACAGGACATACCACGCCCACCATGCTCTTTTTCCGTGTCTCATGACGCGAACCTGCATGAGCTTCCGAAGATAGTGCTTCTCCCGTGAGCAACGTGCATACGCGTAAAATTCATTTTCGAAATATATCTCTGTTCAGATCACTTCATGAACGCGATCTCATTTGTACACACCGGGTGTCGTGTCATTTCTACCCATCCAAGTGCTTCCTTAAGCAGGCATCAGCTCTCATTTTTATATCTCATATCTGTTACATCTCGTGGAGATCCAGGTGCTAGATCTCTAAGGATAATTATTAAGCACGGGAACAAAAGAAGCTGTAGAAGTCAGCGGACCGCATACATCACATTGCAGAACATTTCGAGCCCGGATGAGCAGCATCCAGGGTCCCACGTGCCGGCTAGGGTCACGTGACCCTCTCTGGTGAGTTGCAGGAAGTACAGCTCGAGGCAGAGGTAACTGGAACACTGGTAACTGGAACTTCAACCGCCGAATTGGGAAGAAAGCCACCCTAGCGGCGCTTAGGAGAAATGCAGGGAAATAATGTTTCGACTGTCTTACTTACGGCGAATTCGGGTGGTCATTTTATGGCAACATGGCCTAGCGCTCGGAAATTCCTAGGTCGGCTCCCGAGCTGGATCACGTGACAATTGCCACTCGAACGTGAGTGCCAGGGATCTAGCGGTTTTAGGATCAGGATCAGGCTAGCCTCATCCCTTTGGATCAGGGCAGAGTTCGTACACTTGGATCAAGCTAGGGGCAACGCGGTCGCCCGTCTTCGGGTTTCGTCGTCTGCTAAATTACGTGAACGTGGACGTGCGGGCCAATGAGGGCGTTATCACCGCTGCAGCGCGGATTTGACGACACCAGATATCGTTGGGCAACCCGCTGCTCGATCGTTTCGAGACCGCGCGAAAAAAGTGCTTGCTGGCAAATTCGAACGCGAACGCGCGAGATGCGAGATTGCTTTTTGCTTCAACCAAGCGAACGTGACTGCTCGGTATCTGAAAAAAAAAAAGTAATAATAATAGCTGCCACGAAATGACCACCCGAATTCGCCATTATGCTGCGAGGGTGTTCGCATTGGCATGAGTTGTCGACTCGGCATTACCCTCAACTGTGGTTGTCATCGCGACGTTTGTCTGGGTTTGAGGCAATTATGTAAAGGTGTATGCTGACCGATATCACGCGGATGCGATGCGGTTATCTCATTAACACACAAAAGGTGGACACCAAATGTAATAAATTTGCCACTAGACTCCATACATCCTCATTTGTTTCATCACAGATCTGAAAACGCCCCACTGAACGAACGCGACCACCTTCGCGTGTATATCAATGAGATAAAGTTATCGCATCCGTGCGATATCAGCCGGCATACACCTTCACATAATCGCCGCAAACACAAACAAACATCGCGATGCTAACCACAGCTGAGGGTAATGCCGAGTCAATAGCTCATGGCAAGGCGGACACTCTCGCAGCAACAGTGGGAGAGTCGAAACACTATTTGCCTTTATTTCTCGTAAGAGTCGCTAGGGGTGCTCTCTCTCCAACTTTAGCAGAACCGTATATAGAGAGAGTTTGGCCAGCTTTTGATCTTTTGCCGCTTCACGGGAGGGACCTGTTTCGATGTCAGAGTCGCCGTTGCACCGCCCAAAAAGCGTGAATCCAAGCGAAATCCGCTTATCAACCAGCAAATATGCGCCATTTTGATGCAGTCCACCGGCTAGTTGACAGGTGTTTTTGTCGCGCACAATGTAATCTACCACAATCGCCGGCTTATGACCCACAGGCGCCTGTTGTAAGGGAGGCATTGTTACCAAACTGAAAGGATTCAAGGACGAAGGGTTCTCGAAGGACGCGATACCCACGTGCCTTCCCACTTGCATCGCAAACTGCGCTTTGCATCAACATGGCGTCGGCGACAGTTTGCCGAAGGACGACAATAGAGTGCATCGAGGGAGGTCGTCCAGCCGGGATGTCGCATGATGCGGTATAAGTTAGGCTCCTCCTAATGGCCAAACTCTCTCTATAAACGGCTCTGAACTTTAGCTCCGCCAGTCGAAGTGGCGTTCCAGTTAACTCTGCTTTGAGCTGTACATTGGATTCCCGCACACTTAGGAACCGCTCTCGCTTTTCCCTGTTAAACGGGAGAAGCGTGTCCTTTCAAGTATCCCGCTTTCGGTGGTTCTGGGCGCTCGGATGAAAAGAGCAATTGGAGGATATGGGTCACTGCCACCCGCGTGCCCAGATCAACCAAAAGCCCAGAACCTACGAATATTTTTTTTGGAGGAAATGAGCTTTCGGTTGATTTAGGACGTCTGTGAAAATGGGCGTTTGGAGGATATGATCTGCTACCGTCATACCTAACCCTTTAAATACCATGCCAATAATGAGGACGGTGCCCAGAAGAACAGTCCCTTTTCGATATACGCGCGGTATAAGCGGCTTTCGTCCTGATGCATTTCCATTCATACTTCCTTACTGGTTCGTTGGATTTCTACCTGTCATATACCTAATTGAGCGCACTATAGAATGACATATCTTTTAGAAAATAAGCCACTCATGTATTTCCAAAATTAATTTTGGAGCACAAAAATATCGGTGCAAGCAACAGAAAGCTCGTGAAGATACGGCTGTATCTCGAAGAAAACTATCAACCTAGAAATTCCAAAATATACAAAATGAGGCTGATTTTGTCTGAAATAATATCTGTAAATATCAACAGTCCAGGTGACGAAGTTTGTGAGTTGTGGAAAACAAAGGAGACACTTATGCAGTACATGCCATTGAGTGACTGAGTTCCTTGAAGGAGTAAAACAGAAATTCGCATCATAATTCCTGCAGAAAACAAGCTCAGCATTCCTGTCCTGGTACCATTTGCTATTTCGCCACTTTTTCATTCCTACAGGTTGGTTTTGAGACAGGAAGAACAGCAACAGTGCAAGTGCTGCATGTCCTTTTATTCAGGACAAAAATCAGGTTATCCAACATGTTCAGGGTCGTTATTTGTGGTCTAATAAACTAATCGACACCAAATATGCTTCAAATGCGAGTACATATTGCACACTTGGGTAATTTCATTCGGAAGCGACAAACGGGCGCTGGACATAGTCTTTGATTTTTGCAAAAAAAAATATATGTTATATACTGCACAACAGTGGAAGCAAAGCCAAGGGCCCGAAACTCGCCAGTCCCATGACGATGTTCGTCATGGATCTTAGCCACCAGCTCGCTTGCTTTTTAACCATTTTATCTGTATCGCCAGTTCCTTTGCGGGATAAAGTGAGGCACTTCATGTGTTTCACGTCATCGGACGTCAGAAAACGTCATAAATTGAACGTCATGGAGACATCCGGTGGCTAGTGATTACTGATTGGTTCCCATGAGGATGAATTCGTTTTCTTAGCGATGATAGGCCGTCCGGCGTCCGTTTCGGACGGCTCGTGTTGTGTAGCGGTTGGGTTGGACTATGAGTTCTGGTTTTTCCCAGGCTCCCATAGGTCCCCATAGAGCCCATATTTTGATATAATTCAGGCAACACTGGACATACGACCAATGAAACTGCGTCGTGATGCCTATCAGCAGCCTCTCTGTTTGGCTCGTCTTTCGGCCAGCCCTGGCTACCATTGACTTCTACTGATTTTCATGCCTGGCGCCCATTATTCCGAAATAACAAACATTTTTGACAGGCTATTCACCGTGCGTACAGGACGTTTCGTTTGTTGAGTAGACTGCAACCAAACCAAGTTCGAACTTGCAAAGCACACACACACAGTCTACTTCTGGAAGAGAGCGAGGTCCACGAGTGCGTGCGTTTCACAAATGAGCATCTTCTTCTCATGCTGGCGATGCACCGAAGGTCACACAGTCACGGGAAATACTTGTGTCGTTACGAATCCTGTCTTCTTAGTTACTGTATTTGAAAATGCGACAGTGCTCGAAAAGTGTTCCTCAGGCGTTAGCTCATCACAGCATTCCAGTTCCGAACCAGCTAGAATGTTCGTAGGTTGATACTTTATCGGGGAACAGTACATGGCCAGAGTCACTATAACTCACGAAGGAACCCACAAATACACTTGCTCTTTGATCGTTGTGGTCAACCGACATCGACGAGACGTGGAGACACAGCGACCTTGCTTGGAGTTTCCCGCCTGGCCGACTGCCCGCGAAAAGTGAGCTCTCAGCTATTTTGAAACTTTGCCAACCAATCCCGGAGTGCGCAACCTCTGTGCATCCGTCATGATGCCTGACGAAGTATAATACCACGTGACTATGACGTGGATTTATTTTTCTACTGCCGCGAAAGCGGGGAGCTATGGCAGCCTGGTTTTTCCTGTTTAAAAGCGCAAGCTGTCTCATGTGAGTGTCCTCGAACAGTCACAGCTGCCAGGGAAGATGCCTGCGCAACATTTCTGCTCTGCTTCTTGATGTAGAAACCATTCGAGCGTCCGAATGCCTCGTGCCCGATACCCGGTCAACGACTGCCAACAGGTAAGTCGTTTGTCATTGCTTGTTGCCTTACAATACTGCATTCACTTCGTGTATTAAATAAGTTGCTTAACAGTTACCGTAAATCGGGACCGGAATACGCCATGACCGAGACAACTTAGCTTTGTTGATACAATGGTAGACCAGATATATTTCTTTTCGTGAAACAATATCATCTAAATGTTATGATTGAATACCCGCTCACGTCGTACTGTATAAAGGTATGACGCTACTGTAAATCTGATTCTCGGTGATTTCTCTCGAGTTTCGTCCGTAGTTGACTTAGTAGCTGTTCTGTACATAGCGCCGAAGCCAAGTTTGTCAGGCTATTAGGCCTGAATATATCATTGTGAAGTAGCGCAATAAAAGGTATTTTTTGTACTAAGGTCACCCACCACACCCCATGGCTGCGAGCTTCTCACAATCCTACCACCGTTCTTATTTTTCACGTTCAATTGCACCTTTATTCTTTCTATTTACATTGCAACTTTCAAATGCATAGCTGTATATCTGATACTAATTTTTATCTTGCAGCCACTGAGCTCCAGTCTCGAGTAGAAGTCCTTGCCAGATGCAGTCCGACATTATCAGGCTTCTTCAAGCAAATTCCGGAGCAATATTAATGTCATGTTGTTTTCGTTACCGCAGTCATGGTGTGTACGTCTTGCTTGCATAACGGTTTGTCGATCAATAAAATACCTAATGTGACAAAAACAACCAAGACTCTGTCGTATTCCTCTAACTCCCACTGCATTCCGATAAACGCGAACCAAAAAAAAAAACCGTGACCGGAAGAAAAAAAAGGAACAACAAAAGAAGACGCGAAGAAGAGCAGAGAGGAGGAAAGTAGTGAGAGGGAAACGGATGAGACGTCATTTACGTCATTCGCGATATAATCAAAAAAGAAAAAAATAGGGTGGCTCGTCCTCAGTCATTGGTCCAGCTCCGAAGGTCACGTAAGATTTCAGCTACAATAGATTACTACTACAGCTTCGGGCCCCTGGCAAAGTAGCACAAACCCGAGCTCAGTCCATTTTCCGGTTGCCAACCCAGCTGGTTTTGAATGGAGCGGCCCTGCCTTGGTGGCTTATTTCTTTCCAACCTTGCTAGGCTGTATAACATTGGAACAGACTTTTTGTGGCAAGTGAAAGTTTTTCTTTTGAAAAAATGCATGCCATAGCTCGTCTCTAATACATTAAATATTTGGAATTCATCGACGCAGTGGCATCACAAGGGGGGTGCGGGGGGTGCGAACCGCACCGGGTGAAGCGACGGAAGGGGTGACGTGCTGCACCAATACTACCGCTTCCTCCCTTTCTCTGCGGCACTATGACGCCAAAAACAATCTGAGGAGCCTTCTACGAGGCATATTATCTTTTTTCCTGAGCGTGGTGTAATATGTCTATTTATCGTGAATCGCCTGATACGGAAATGGATCCGTTAATAGGGACACGGGGGGAGGCCGCAAAGAGCCCCCGCATCGTGTGACGCGTACCCTAGCGACACCACTGCATCGACGATCGAGACTAACATGATGTCACTGTTTGACGCTTCAGCAGGGTTAGCATAAGCGTCATCGTTGGCACCAACACCATAAAAAAAGGTGAAAGGTCAAAGTTATGCTAGCAACGAGGATGTCGTTGATGCACCCCTGTCCACAGCGGCAATCCTTGCTGTGGTTACTGCACTGAAGGACACGTGCAAGGACAGTACATACTACACTCTCTGAAATACGTTGTTGCGTGTTTGCGCTGTGATGCAGACATGGATTAGATACTTTTTTAAAGCCATTTTTTCTGAGTGAAGGCTTTTGAAGAAAAGTGAATTTGTGCAATTCACTAAAATGTCAGATTGCCTGATAAGTCGGACAGATTTAGAGGCTCCTAGAAGTTTGAGAAATCAGTTTGTCGACTGTAATATAAGGGGTGATTGGTTTGTGTTATTTTGTGCGAAATTGTTCAATGCACAGATATGTTCCAGAGATAAATGTGCATCACAGATTTATTTTTCAGTTGTAGCCTATCAAAAGTGTCATGACTTTTACTTAGCACACGGACACTGGTGTTTTATGATAATCCAAAGCTCTACATCATGAGACAAGCATGATCATGATGCTAACACCAGAGTTCGTGGCACTAGCATTCCACTGGAAGAAGAAGAGGTATTCTTTTGAAAGTAATGAAGCACGGAGAGAGGGAAGGCTGATGTCAGCTTAATTCTTGTCTATTTAAGTGTGTTTGTTAATAAAATACTTTACTTGTGATTACACAGTTGTGCCTTGTTCCTTGTGCGTCTTTGTCTTGTTGCTGCGTTGTGTTCTAGATCATGAAAATCCAACTACCCCACTTCAAAGCCTTAGTATCCCACTCTATCCTAGGGAAGCCTTTGCCACTGTGTGGAATGCCTCATAAGGGCTCAGAAGCCCAGCATTAATAGTAATAAATGAGTTCTTGCTTCTCCCATTTTATACGTCTGACGCAAATATAATGGGAGTAGATGTAAATGAAAATGCAGATGTCAATTAGCATTTGGTAGTGTGCTATCTTGCTTTTTGGTCCACTTTTTATTTACATCCCCTAAACCGATGAACATGTGTGCCCATGAGATAGGTATTCTTTGTATGGGCACGAAAAGCAACGTTACAGTTCATGTTTGACATTAGTGTATATTAAGCAGTCTGCAAGTAGGAGGTATCTGCCATCGCTCGTCTCCCCTTGCGAATGTGCCACTGCCTTAGCATCAAGGTGCACAGTGCGCAGGATAAGGTGACCAGACATCCCATTTTAGAGGGCTCATTCAACCTCTTTTGACCCAGTGAAGCAGTATGCCTTCTGCATCTTGTTTTTGTGGTTCTTGAAAATCAAGGGTAAAAATATCTGGCTTCATTTCAGGAGCTGTAAAACAGGGTAAAATCGGGTTCAGGAGCAGATTTTCGGGTGGGAAATAAAAACGAGGATTTCTCGCATTTAGATGAACACAAGATGCGAAACAGCCATGCTGAATGGTAGCGCTTAGTCCTATCAGGTTTAACCGTAAACCACAATGCCCTAAATACGTTCCTCTTTCGTGGCTGGCGAGTAGTCTATATGAAGAAACTAAAGCAAAACCGAAAGTAGATTTACTCTTATGCATAGTATTTTTAAATAAACTGGTAATATTTTCTTTCATGGAATACAATCTATTATTGGGTGATTCCATCTCAACTCGGGCAAGATGGTCCGGCCACCATCAGTGAATTTTATTGAAAAAATATATGTTGTATCCTGACTCATATCGAAAACAGCAAGTATTTTTTCTCTAGTTTTCATAGTTCCCGAGAGAAATAATCCGAAAAAGTATGGCAGATCCGACGCGCTTCCTTGCATAGTGATTTTGGCATTCAATATATTTCCAACGAACGTGTTCACTGCTTTGAATTTTTTTCCTCGCACTGTCAGCTATGTTTGCTTCCAGTGCTTGAGTTTAGTTACGGCGGCGATTTTCTTATTTTGTAGCTAAAAATACCAAAGTTGGTGGCGCCGACGAAAATCGCTCATATTCTTGCGGCTATTGCGGCACTTGTGTACATACCAGCAAAACGAGAAAGGTATCTCCCTGTACCGGAGATTGAGCTCTATAATTCGATATCAAGTTTAGGAATCTAGGCCAGGATGGTGTCACGCATGGAGGCGTCTGCAACACGTGACATTTGAAAAAAATTCGGTTTTTGAACGCTCATATCTAAAAAGCCCCACCTCGAAAATTCTTCAAACTTTATAGGCACATGCTTCTGCATACGATATTTGAGTGCACAAAAAATCTGAGGTTTTTTCCATGCGCAATACAAGCTAGAGCGTGCCAAAATTTCAGTGTCCGACTGTGGTGCATTTAACGACTATGCAAGCGCTGCGAGAAGTTAACTGATCGATATTCACATTTTTCTTGTGACAGCCGCCCATACTGTTCGTGCTGCTATTTGAAAACCCAAAGAGTCGAATATTTTCCCCAGAACGTTGAAAGCAGCAAGACGGCTTCACAAGAGCACTATACAGGGTGTCTGTTTTTTTTTCTTATACAGATTTTTAATAAAAAAAGTATAAGATCTATAGACATGATATTTTCACTTCTATCATCTCTGGGCCGGCGGACGTTCTTGGCCATATGTTGCTCAACCGTCAAATGAATAATTACCTAAAAATCGTTAATTAAGTTTTTCATAATGAAAGCTACGAAGTTGTTCCAATGAGAACATCTGTTCCTTTCGGTGACCTGACATCGTAGCCGTTTTCAAAACAATAATCAGTTTGGTAGATCGTCCGCAGAAAATTCGTGAAGGAACACCATTTTTTTCTTTATTTTGTTCATTATGCATCTTCGGAGACGCGTCTTTCCTTCACCCCCAATGTGAAGGGGTGACGGAGCCTCATGCATCGAAGATGAGCTTTAACTTTCGGAAACAAAACAAAAACACATGTATCGGGAGACGCTATTGGAACTGCCCTTATCTTTGGTTGCATTTTCTGTTTTCTTTTAATCTTTATAGGACGCAAGAGGCGACAGTGTGCTCTTTCACCCTCTCACATTGGGGGTGAAGGAAAGACGGGTCTCTTA
This sequence comes from Ornithodoros turicata, assembly GCF_037126465.1. Lineage (NCBI taxonomy): Eukaryota > Metazoa > Arthropoda > Arachnida > Ixodida > Argasidae > Ornithodoros > Ornithodoros turicata. The sequence goes on from NW_026999417.1 coordinate 81,963, forward strand.
AGATGCGAAATGAACAAAATAAAGAAAAAAATGATGTTCCTTCACAATTTTTTTGCGGATGATCTACCGGACGGATTTCTGTTCTGAAAACGGCTACGATATCAGGTCATTGAAAGGAACAGATGCTCTCATTGGGACAACTTCATAGTTTTTATAATAAAAGAATGTCCGCAGGCCCAGAGATGATAGAGTGAAAACAGCATGTCTATAGCCCTTATAGTTTTTTCTAATGAAAAACCTGTATAGAAAAAAAAGACACCCGTATAGAGAACAGTAGTCTCCCAGGACGTCGAAAGCAGCACGACGGTTTCACAAGGACACTACAGAAAAATGTAGAGTGTATGTGTCACTGTTTGCGCGGTACGTGCATGAAAAGTCGATGTTTACATCCATCTCTCTAGACCATGTCAGTAAAGATGAGTCACTATTTATTTACATTTGATTGATTACAGTAGCAGTGTTGGCAAAGATAATCCGACTCGCGCACTTTACAATACTGTTTCTCATCAACGCATAGTCCAGTGAAGATACACGTGTGAAGTTCCTTTGAAAATGTACCTGCTGTCTGTGCCTGTTCATGTAGTTCGCGCAGTAGACACTGTCTTTACTTACTTTAATGTTCGTAGCAAAGCAACAGTGAGTCACAAAAGCGTCAAAACACAGCTGTTACAAACGAAATTATGCCTGCAACAGGTAGAGGAACCATTCACTCTCTCAATTACTGCAAACTAACTTGGGTTTTGTACCTGAAGCCGGATACGGTTCCAGTGCGGGTGGCGCTAATCTTGTTGCTCTCCTCGCAGTTCATTAGCAGCAGCGGCGACTCATGACACGGCAAAATACTTGCTGACGGACACACAAACCTTTGTCAATGCTTCCATGCTAACTGAGCGATGTGTCCTTGGGTAGACAACAAGTACCACAGTCTGCTGTGTCATGAAAAACACGAATATCGGCCAGTGAACTTCTCGCAGCGCTTCCATGGTCATTACACGCACCACAGTCAGACACTGAAACTTCTGCATGCTCTAACTTTTATAGTGCAAGGATCGATTTTCTGTACACTAAAATATCATATACAGAAGCATGTGCCCATGAATTTTGAAGAATTTTCGAGGTGGTTTTTTTTAGATATGAGCGCTCAAAAACTGCATTTGTTCAAATGTCACGTGCTGTAGATGCCTCCATGCGTGACAGCAACCTAGCCTAAACTCCTAAATTGGACACCAAATTATAGAGCTCAGTCTCCGCTACACGGCTATACCTTTCTTGTTTCACTGGCATGTACACAAGTGCCGCAAGTGTTAGATTGTACAACCAGACAAACTCAGCCAAATATAGCGCACACACAGACGCATGCATACAGAATTGGCACGCAAGGATCGGATAACGAGGGCAGACAGGCATCCGGCTTTTGAACACCTGTGGTGTTTAAACGATGCAACTTTAGTTGCGCGCAACCAGGTTGCGCCACCAAGTTGCACCGTGTGAACGCGAAGCTCTGGTTGCGCAACTCGAGTTGCAGGAGTTGCAGAGCCGATCGCTTCACGAGCGATTTCTCCTGCAACTCTAGCTGCAACCTGTCAATCACACGGCTCCGCCTTGCAAGCGCGACCAATCAAGCGCGACCAATGTGTCAGTTATTGCAGTGGCAGTACGCGAGACGATGAAATTATCACTAACCAGTGGAAATTATCAAAATTATCAAACTCGCAACGGATTGAACTCGTAACGAGCAGAAGTTGCAGTGCGATTGGACGAAAATGATGACAACGATGTTTTTCGCGCCATCTGGCGAACTCGGTGACAACTACGGCATTCCGAGTTGCTCGCCGTATGAAAGGGACCTTTTTGGTGCAACTTCGGTTGCGTGCAACTATAGCGGAAACCGAGTTGCAGCAAAAAGTTGCATCGTGTGAATCGACCCTTAGCGTCTCAGCCTCAAAGTGTTAAGCATGCGGCATGGATTCTTTTTAGTAAAGTTTCCATATATGTAACTGTTCCCCTGCCTCAACTCACACAAGAATATGAGCGATTTTCGTCGTTGCCACCAACTTTGGGTATTTTTAGCTGCAAAATAATAAAATTTCTGCCGAAACTGAACCCAGGCACTAGAAGCAAACATAGCTGGCAGTGCGAAGAACAAAAATAAAAGCTGTGAACATGTTTGTTGGAAAGATATTGAATGCCAAAATCGCTATGCCTGAAAGCGTGTCGGATCAGCCATATTCTTCCGGATTTTTTTTTCTCTGGAACTACGGAAACTAGAGGAAAAATACTTGCTGTTCCCTTCTCAATCTGAGCCAGGCTACAACACATATTTTTTTTGTAAAAATTAGTGATGGTGCCCGGACCACCTTGCCTGAGTTCAGATTGAATCACCCTATTATGTCTGTTGTCACATCCAGTTATGTTGGCATGCACAGTAGCTGCTAACTGTATAGGCACAATCTTTGCTTTTCGGCATTTCATTCTAGCATGTAATCAGTTTACGGCTCAGTTTCCTGTTAATGATGACACAGTGAGATTTTGACTGGGATAGGAATTGTATGGCTAATTTATTCATAGGTTATGGACCGCCATGGAGCCCGCGTTGCTGGTTTCATGTCGCAACGAAACTCCTGGGGTGGCAATATAGCTGTGGACGTTCTGCAACAGGGAATTCGACACAGACAGCTGGACACGATTGCATTTTTCCTGCAATCTAAAGAGGAAGGTAAGAGCCGTCATCATCAGCTGACGTTTCAGTATTGAAACTGATGCGCCATGTAAAGCCTTGCTATGCACTCCTTTAACACAGTAAAACCTGCGTATAACAATGTCTGTGGTATTGCCAATTTAATCGTTATGCGAGGGATATCATTGTAGGAGAGCTGATCTAAGTCACCGCCCTGCTACGTAACTCTCACTGTATGCATTATGCCCCAGGTGATGCGAAAGAGAGATGCTATGAAACAGGCTGATGTTTGTTGCGAGGCCGCTGAAAATCCACAATATAAGCGGTATTCCTATACATTATGTTCTATAGGAAGAATATTGGGGGTCGGAAAAGCCGCATTATAAGCGGTCTGCTGTGAGCAACACAGCACCATTCTCAAGTGCTTCCAGCTGCATAATGTGCTATGTGGAGAGGCTGTGTTCAGTATGAAGCAAAACATTGATTGCTTGAAATGTGGCAGCACATTTAGTGGATGGCAACTGTCCTTACCTTCATCAGATATGTCATTAGAAGCAATTTTGCCCATATGAACGTCATGAACAATGGCATCATTAGTAACATGTTGCTGTTTATTATCACGTACCCCCAAAGATGTCTCGTTACCCACTGAGTTTTGTGTCTGCATCTTATTTCTAGCATGTCGGGTTTCATCGTCAATAAATTCAGTGTCATCTTCCTCTATCACTGTGTCAAGATAGGGTGCATCGTCGTCCTTCGGTACTGGCAGAACGAAACCAGTTTTCGGGAACCAGCTCATGACAGCCATCTGGTGCACCTCGTACCACACGGCATACAAAAACTGTACAGCCATCAGCGGTGTTGCTTTAGAATCAGGGTCTTTGTCTTCACCTTGCTGCTGTCTTCTTCTATTGAAAAAGGTGGCATCTCTTAGGGCAGATGTTTCTTTCAACATGTATTCCTCTGATGTTTATCGATGATAAAATTTGTGGCTGTATATGGCGAGAGAACTATGATCGTAAGCGACACCACAGTGGTCATCTGTGGATTACAGGTGCACTAAGGGGGGGGGGGTTCTTGTGGGTCTCATAGGGGTAGGTATACAGGGTGCATGTATATAGGGGCATGTTCTGTACTCAGTGATCATTAGCTTGAATACACTCGTACTGCAATACAGGAAGCAGCACAATTACACGTTATTTCGCGATGTGCCCTGACCAGAGGTGGGCACCCTCACGAGGGCGTGCGAGGGTGAGGGTTTCCTCCCCCTCACCTCACGATATTTGAGGTGAGGTGAGGGCCAATTTTTCTGGTGATGTTTGAGGTGAAGTGAGGAAAATATTTAAAAAAAATTTTTGAGGAGAGGTGAGGAAAATATTTAAAAACATTTTGAGGTGAGGAAAGTTTTAGATTTTTTAGGTGAGGTGAGGTGGAACGCGCACTTTATGAAAACTTTTTTCGCGCGTACACAGGATATCTTTCCTTCTTTTCGCAGCTTCTGTCTCTCCCCTGGGCGGGGACTGTCCTCCTCTCTCGCCGGTGATCTCACGCCCGACTTTGAACGTCGTTCGCATACTCACAACTAAACCTTAATTTCCGCGCAACTTTTACGGGTATAACAATCGTCCCACGAAGCGTTTTCTGTGATTGATTAGGCCGAATCTGCCAGCAAAAAACAAACAGAAAAGTTACATTGACGAAGCAATTTCACGAGTTAATTGGCAGTCACTCAAAGCCAATGCGACTTTAATGATGAAGATTCTTCAATACCTGTGAACGTCACATCGAATACACAAATAGCTTTAAAAAATTGAGGTGAGGTGAGGAAAATTCAGAAAAAAAATTGAGGTGACGAAAAGTCTCAAACTCCTTTGAGGTGAGGTAAGGAAAATCTTTCAATAAAAAATTGAGGTGAGGTGAGGAAAAATGTTCAAAAATTTTTTTTAGGTGAGGTAAGGAAAATTTCGAAAAAAAATTTTGAGTTGAGGTGAGGAAAATTTTACTCCCAGAAAATTGAGGTGAGGGTGAGGCTTGTGAGGACAAACTACCACCTCTGGTACTGACTGCGAGATGTGAGGAATGAGGAGTTTTATGTCAAGATGATGAATGAATACGTTAGTGTTGAAATATCCAATCTACCAATGAAGATGACATGGATTTGTAACAGGACTTATTTCAATTGAAATCGTATTTTTGTGAGGAACAGCATTGTACCACAGCAAGAACATACAGTACATTAAATTGATTTTACAATCACACAACAGCGCTTTTGTAACAGTCCAACACTGCTCTAGCTTCTGATATTCACGCATCTGCAGTCTGACCTGTACTGCTTCACTTGCAGTGGATAGTAGGTCTGGCTGAACAAAGGCCAAAAAACAAGAACAAAGAACAAAGTCCAGCAGCATGGCATATCCTATTTTTCAGTGTAACACCGCATGCACAGGGTTATCATGCAAAAAAAAAAAAAAAAGAAGAAAGACAGTTTTCACGAGTTGGACTTTGATGGCTGAACAATAGTGATGCCAGGTAGAGTGAAGTCACCTCTGTGTACTGGAGCAGCGTGGATCAGACTTAAAATAATCTCCTGGATGACCAGCATAGTATGACTTATTAGGGCCAGGTTTTTAGGCACTAAAAAAGGTCAAAATTGGCAAATATAGGCACGATAGCCTTGCAAGCTTTTCTTCATCCAGTTCTTCCGGAAAATCACTTTCCTTGTAGCATGCCGCAATAAAAGTCATTTGCAAGTTCTTGAACTTGAAAGTACACCTGTTTGTTCTTAAGAGAGGCCTGTATTGGGAGAAGCTTCTTTCTACTTCGCATGACGTCACGGGGACAAACTTGAAGCAGGAATTCTCATGCGGGCTTAGGTCTTGACCTGGTATGGGGGTGTTGCTCCCGTTTAGTACCTCTCCAATGTTGAGCAGTGTGGACAGACACCGATTGTTCTGAATAAGTGCTTCCATCTTTACAGTAGCTCTGGAGTCCTTCCCTTCCAGGTATTGGAGCACAGAGCGGACACGTTGTAGAGTTGTTACAGATTCGCTCAGAGGAAGGCCAGCTGTTTCCAGCTTCTTCATGCTTGCCGTCAGACAACAGAAATTTGCGTTAATATATGCGAGGTCCCTTTCAACTTCTACATTGGTAAAGCAGACTCTTGCACTTGCTGTAACACTCGCTTTACAGCGTTAAAATGCTGAGCGTAGTATATGGCTGCATTGATCCCTGTTCCCCATCGTGTTAGGACAGGTTGCGGCGGCAGAGGAATGTCCGGTGCATGATCTCTGAAGATGGCAATTGTGGAAGGATCCTTGAGAAAAACTTTTTTTTGTATTCGACACAAACGAATCCACTTCAGGGAAAGCCAAGTGAATTTCTTCTGCGACACGGTGTATAGCGTGAGCAATGCACGTCACATGGATCATTTTAGAATATAAAACTACAAGTCCTTTTGCTGCCTTGCACATGTATGACGCTCCATCTGTTGAAAACACGTCTCCGAACTTGGATACCGATCTCCTGCACCGGGCAGCTGGTATCGCTTTTTCCTTCAGCATCCTCGGTTTGTCACGTGCACTTTGTGCTGACAGCAGTTGGCTGCTGCTGTTAGTGACCTGACGTAACCAACCCTACGACCACCAAAAGATCACACCACGGGTTCATTTTAAGGTCACCATGAGTCACAGAAGTACGGAAAAGGAGCCCATCAGAGGGGAGTCAACATATTCCATTCAAGGAGGGTACGTGTTCATGAGTCACAGAGGGGCAGACGAGAACGCTATCGGTCAACATGTTTCTTTAGGTTTTGTGTCCCAGCAGTCAAGGTTGCGACAATAATACACATGTTTGAAGGGGACAGAAGCCTCCGGTTTCGTCCTGCCATAGCATCTATAGGCAAATGTCTAAAAATCCAGGTCCTACTTATTAGCTTAGTGCACACGTTTATTTATTTATTTTTTTCGATTGCAACGCTCAGTAGCACTGTTGACACAGTCACATGAGGTAAGAACCTGTTTTTCGAGTGGTAGTTGAAGTTCATTTCTGCATCGTAGCTAAATTTAAGCTACACCATTTGTATGAAAGATGAAAGTCACTGAAAATGTTAGCCAGCAACATCAGTTTCCCTCTTGTGCAACCATTTGTATGTGTGTGTAGAAAAGGAAGAAAGTGTGTGTAGAAAAGAAACCTAATCTGAACAGTCCCATTTCTTACCCTCCTGTAGTGGGTGAGTAAATTGCAATACAGTTCCAACCTTTCTTTGGTAGGTACATACTGGTATGTAGATGTCATTGAAGCAAAAATACTCAAATGGGGATGAGTCGAGTTATCCCCTTAATGCATACAGAAGTTCAATTCATGGTGGAGAGGTCTGCACACAACCAAACAATGCAAATGGATTGCAGGAATTATTCTCATGCCTCAACCCAATGACTTCTCACAAGTGAGGGAATTGATGTTTGTATCGTTAATTTCATTTCATAGACTTAGTTTGAGTATGTGCAAACGTGAAACATGATCACGGCCTTGTTGATTGTGTGTGGTTGTGTATGCTACAGGACATTACTTTCATGTATTCCAATGTTACATTGTTAATTTTGTGCATCTTTGCTGTATTCCTCATTGCCCTCAAAAGGAATACCTTGACTGGGTTGGGACTGGAACATTCACTAATACCAGTGAATGTATGGGTTAGCCTTTGGTGAGATTGGTTGCTAAGACCCTGACACCGTACATATGCACCACCATACAAATCTTTCCTGTGCAGTCTTGGAAACAGTAGTTGCCAGACATATGGAAAAGTGGAACCAAGTCTTGGAGGATCTTCTTGAGACTGTGCAGGAGAACAGATCCCAACTGACTTCCAGACATTTTGCTCAGCAACTGTTGCAGGTAAGGCCCCTATGTTGTATTCAGGCCTTTAGCAATATCAACCAAAAGCTGGTCAAATGTCTCCAATGCCGACCAGCTAGCTACTGGGTGTGATCTCTGTCATCTAGTCACAGCCTCCTTTCTCTTCAGCGCATGTGTGCTACCTATAGTCAGAGCCACTAAGCTGATTGCTTTCTCAGAAATTGGACTGTGTGGGTTAGAGTCCTACTGTTGGTGCCTTTTTCATCAACTGCCATTGTTTAGTTCATGTCAACCTAAACACATCATATCCTAGTGGCTGATATCACTCTTAGTTCATATCTTTCCCCTCTCATCTCTACCTTTTCACTCTTTGCACCTGTGACTCCATCTGGTAGTCTGCCCTGCATCGAAAGGGAAGAGGTGCAGGACTCTACTCTACTCTACTCTTCTATCACTCATCCATAGCTGCTGCAGTGCTATGAATACATTATTTCAAGCTCAGCCCAATACAGGTCAAGAGATAGTGACAACTGGTACGCATTTTGTGTACTGGTGTTTACACCTTTGTGTGCCAACGAAGGCATAGAGCCAACAAAATTCGCATGTACTCTGTCAAGTCAATGGCTGTGTGACAGCGAGTGATGGGCAAAGTACCTCAAATTCATACGTAAATCGGGGTGCCGAATACCTGGCGTCATTGGTGCTTCAAGTACAGCACAAAATACCTGTCATGGATAAGTAGATGGGTAGAAATCCAGCGAACCGGTAGAGATGTAGGAAGGGAGTTGCCTCAGGACAGAAGCCGCCGATATTTCGAACAGAGACTGTTCTTCTTCTGGGCACCGTCCTCATAAGTTCCTCATGGATAAGTTCCTCAAGAAAAGTAACTAAGTTACAGTTAGCCTGCAAAAATGGTAACTGAGTTACAGTTTTATTCTTTTTGAAATTGAAGTAATTACAGCCACAGTTACCACATTAAAATAACTTAGTTACATTAAAGTCACCTTCTAAGAATAAAAAACCGAATACATGTAACTCTCAAAAACCTTTCTTTTTGCATAATTATACAGTGTTACAAATGGATGATTTCCCGCATCAGCCCTAATAGCATAATGGGAGCTTTGCTTGCCATAAAGCATGGCCGTTTCATTGCTTACTCGTGAGTATGATATGAAACAAATGGAATAATTTGTGTTAAACACACACAAGATATCAGCTCTGCTAAAGAAAATATTGTATTTTTTGGGTTATCCATATTTCCAATGCACAGCGCTGGGTTCTAGTCCCTGGGAGTAATGAACGCCAAGAACACACGCTTCACCGCATGCCCAAGAATTAGGGACAAAACGTAAAGCAGGCTTCACCTAAAACGTCTCCCATAGAGCCTGTGTATTCTGGAACGAAAAGCCCGTGCTACATATTCTGCTGGCAGCGCTTTGCATTCGTTCTCTAATAGCATCTTGCCTCTGCCAGGAGAAAACTTTTGAGCAATTTTTTGGGCATGAATAGTTTCATCTTCAAGGTTCCATTCGGGTTCCAAATTTTGAACCTGTAAAGGAGCCTTCAATCGCCGCACGAACGCGTAGCGGCGAAGCCTACGTTCAAGGCCACGCTCAACCACAGGTTTGGGAAATGGCTCGCCGCAGAAGAGACTACAACAGATAAAGAAGACAAACAAGGAATAACAATACGAGGAGCAAAGATTTGCGTGTTACCTCACGTGGTAAGGGTATAGGATATAAACAACTAAAAACTTGACAGCAGTTAGGAGAACTAACATCGTTGAGGTTGTAATAAAGAGCAAACGTGTATACATTATGGCTGTTACGAAGTCTTTTGGTATCATCTGCTAAACTGTGAGCAATCAAACAAAACATAAAATAAAGGTGTGGTCGGAGTGAACGGCACAACAAAGACAACAATAAATGATGACGATGAGATGGGGTGTTTCACCGCGGGGGTGCGCACCCTACCCCACTGCACGTGGAACATTATGTGAAGATGATGAAGGAAGGATGAAAACACAAGAAATAACTAAAATGAACGGCAGAAAATGGACCAACGACAGCTTAAGACGACATGTACAAAAATGCTGAAGGCTGAAGGCTCGGCAGTGCAGAGAACCTACGGATACGCATGTAAAAGGAGGGAAGTAGGACAACCATGCACACACGCGCATGACGCTGAACTATAAAACCGATCTATATATTCCGAAACTCCGAGTGGCTGAACACACCGTTTGTATAGACTGCCGGTTTCGTTTCTTCTTTCTCGCTCTCTCCTTTTTCCTTTTTTTTTTTTTTTTGGGGGGGGGGGGGGTCTTCCTGAAGACAATTTATGATACAGCTATAGGATGTCAGGGTGCTCGCTAACGCAGGAGCCTCTCTAGGTCTCTCTCACGTGGTCGGTTTGTATTACAACACATTACTCTGCTCTCTTGTGACCACAGTAATGCTCGTTGCCTTGTCAATGTCATCTGCATCTTTTAGACACTGTAGATATGTCGTTCACCTCGAAACTACAAAAAAGTTAAGAAATCACGACTTTCTGCTGTTTTTGTTTGGTTTGCGATTATCTGGCGACTTTCTGTTGTCGTCATCTCTCAAAATAAACACAATTTCAGACAACAGAAAAATAGAAAAGTAAAGAAAATATATCGTTCTGCTTTCCTGTCTTTTATTTTCCATACAGCTAAATTTGGTCAACTACTACAGCTAACGCCGTAGTGGCTCAAATCTATCCCTATTGCAGCCTAATGCCGCGTGCTTTTCGACAGCCGTACTCCTGGCTTTTCTTTTCGTCAGTGGATAGGGTTCTAGCAGGTGTGCTGTCTTATCAGCGTAGTTCCAAGGTATATTAAGCAGGTAGCGTAACTCCCATAGGTACCTGTGTCTTCAGAATGACGCCACGATAGAGACGGTCAGCGCCATCCATCCGTTGCGCGGACTACTACGGTTGTAAATAAATGACGTCAGAGACGACGTCACTAGTTTGAATAATAAATAGTGCATAATTATCCATGCACGTTTACATTGGCCCGGCCCACTTCGCTTGCCTTGTATTCCCTTTTCCGCGCCCAGTCAACAATACCCGACGAGAACACAGAAAAATAAAGTATAACAGATTTAATGAATCATATCAATTCCAAATACATAGTTATCACAGATTTTGACAACTCCAAGCAGAAACGCATCGTGATGACCATAGAGAAATTAGGAAGGCTCACATAAGGCCCATTTCTCACCTATAGAGCTACACGTACACCTAGTGATTAGACGTTTGCATTTATTCAATGAGTGGCCGTTATAGGTACATTGCAACAAAACACGACATCGTTGGTACATCGTTGGTTCCTGCTAACACTCACACCATCATGGCCGCTCGTCCAATCTTTTTTTCGCGGGCCCAGCAACATGGGATCATTGTATTCATCTGTTCACTCGTGTTAATCTTGGTTTACAGCACGGAGATATGAACGTCGCTTCCTGTTTAACCAAAAGAGTGTACGAACTCCGTATTACAATGCACGGACACACGGTACGGATACAGAGACGCACGGATAAACAGACCCAACTGTGACACATGCGCAAAGGAGCAGGATACGGAAATGTACTGGAGTGGTAGATGATCTCGTATATGTGCACAAGCGGGGCAACAGAAAGCTTTTTCTACATTGAAATTATGAATAACCTATTAGTACACACACAAGCCACGACCATGTGTAAAGTTTTTGTTTACAACCGTACCTCTACTGTCAACACCCAGGTACAGTGCCCTAGAAGAGTATAGTGGAAAGAGCGGAACCGGTTTCAGCCCGATAGCTGAGGAAGGTCGAGCGGACGGCCGCTGCTGGATCTCCTGGCGCTGCTGTCGAATTCCAGAGGAGAAACTGGGAAGCGCCTATGTCCGCTGCAGCGTTTTTGCTATTTTTGCGTGGTTTGCGTGATGCTTTGGTGACTCCGAAAGAAGGCGATGTGTGACGCATCAAAATAGTGAAGCTTCCTGTAAATTTTGCTGGTATTTGAGTGTGCTAGTCCTCGATGGAGAAGAAGAAAAAGAAGTTAGAGACTTGTTTCGCGCCCCGTTGCAAGACTGGCTACCCGGGTAGCTTTCTGTCGAGCTTAAAACAGCTGTGGGCTTAAGGGTCACCATTGCCAGCACGATATCCCCGATGGACTACTTAACAAGGCCGTCGGGTATAAATTCATCGTGACATCACGAAGTCAAGATCCGCTTGACAACGTTTTTGGCATCGTGAGGCAATCCTCAGGCTGTCACATCCAACACCACAACAGTTTTTGATAACTGTTTCTTGTCTTAGCTTTTATAGTATGGCAAAATCTGTTGCAAATGGAAATGCGGAGCCTGGTGTGTTAGATGCTCTGCTCAGTACAAACGGCATAGAGGAATACAAATGCGCAAAGCAGACTCTGATAGACAAGTTCATTGGAGATGGTGACCTCAGCAGCGCCGAACTTGTAATTGAAAAGTCAACAGACCATGTCGCATATGTATCCTCAAGAAGCGACCAGAGACTAATTTTTTATATAGCTGGCAATGTTGTCAGAAAATTCCTTTCTAAATCAAAGTGTGACATGTGTAGAAAGTTGTTGCTTAGTGACAAGAATGATGTACAGAACCTGCAGGCAGCTCAGCTGACTCAGCTGAAAGATAAGGGGTCCTGTTGTATCCATCAGGCTTTATGCTTAGGTTCGTGGAAAATTTGGAAAACGTGTTTACCAGCTGCTTCAGTACGCAGGAACTTCACCATGAAAGCATTATGGACGTCATTGCACTTCTTCATAGAACGCGACAGGATGCCATTGGTTGCACTGAACATAGCAAGCAACTGAATGCTGAAGGTATGGTATTTTATGTCACCACTAGGCTTCATTTTTTTGTTAAGTCGCTGAATCGAGCCAAAGCACAGAAACGCGACTGTGCAAAATATCCGAAGCTCAGTCGCTGCACAAAACTTGTCATTTCTGCCAGTAATTAATTTTGTTCTTTACATTATGTGCATCCAATGTTGCATTTAATTGCACTTTCGTTTTTTTATATATTCATACTCTGTGGTCGTTATAATCTTGTGTCTTGTACTTAGCAGCCAACTTTACATCGTCATAGCCTGCGATCATTCCATAACTGAAAGCATAAACCTGTCTCCCTCATTGCGTGTGCTTCCTCTTTTATGTGGCATATGCCGGTAGAACTGTGTCGTGTAGTAAAAGTTTTTGAAAGAAGTAACAAGGAATAATTCACAGAGAGACACGCACACACAAATAACAATCATAGGAAGTGCGATAACCCAATACGCCGGCGCCAGTTTCTGCTCGGGGTAACTACGCCAGCGCCCCACAGCGGCATCCGCCTCAAGAGCCTCACAGAGGGAGCATCGCATTTTCCACTACAAGCTTCTAGGGCACTGTAACCCAGGATCGCTCGCGCCTCTTGCTGGTGGCCTTGCCGATGGGTCTGATTTGGTATTTTCGCTTGTTTTCGCCACCAGTTTAGATATACCTTGGTAGTTCTTCTGAAGATTTACAATCATGATCCAGACGTACATGCTCGCGCTTTCAGCAGACTGCTTGGGACTGTGTTGTTCGCTATCGCGTCTTTTTTCATTCGATCATCTTTGTTTCTGTAGGTGTGAAGAAAAGTTTATTGACCGGTTGATAAGCAACTGCGTGCACCACGTAAAAGTCAGTTGTGTAGCATCGATTGCTAATACGTATGAGTTGAATAAAGACGAATGAAGCACGATGAACATTTGATTTACACATAAGAGTTAGTGACGTCTTCATGTTGGGAAAAACTTCGCATGGCTGCATATGCGATCACAATGCGATCACCTTTTAACGTTGAAGCCAAAATAATCGGGGGCACTCCAAACCACGTGACTCAAGCTGTGACGCAGCATTTGTCTCAGCTTGCCGTCGTCTGGATCTTTGGACGTCGTTCCCGATTTCCGTTCTAACATGCGTGACACGCGCTGGTTGATTTCGACACCTATACGTGGCCTGTTTCCTCTTGGATGCCATCTTCTTCCCAGTACATGACGTCACGTTTCTGATATCTCCTAGCCTGTAGCGCAGATGAATTTTCTTCTATCCTTTAACATATTTTAGCCCATCCCATGCTGCGTCCCATTTGTTTGTTCGCCGATGATGTAGGTTTCTAAGACACAATTTTTCTTTTTTAGTCCTTGGCTAGAAGGCCATCCTAGTCAGCGCTGCTGCATGTGGCTCATCGCGGCGTGATGCGAAAAAACATGTATATACGGGGTCACGCTCTACTGTCCATACCCCTTGCATTTGTTTCCCAGATCTAGAAACATAGTTAGGACGTTTAACGTCTCCTGACGCAGATCTTTCCCTGCAGTATCTTGCTCAATTCTTTTACCACACCTCTGAAAAGACCCCATAACTGTGCTAGTTCATCTCTGGTGTCTGGGGAAAGGACTGGAGTCCCAAGGCGTGGTAGATTATCAACAAGTAATTCGACATCCTTTCCTGTTAATGATGTAAATTTAGCAACTTCCGTTTTGCTGTCAGTGAGCAGTCTGACGTTCGCGCCAGTTTCCTTTATAACGTCCACCAGTTTTCTCACGGACGTGTCTTTTCCTTTTGGATCGCGCACTCTATTAGCAGTGTCTACGTCCTGCATGTCCAGAGCAGGTTTTCAAGAAGCTGCTCGACTATTCGTATCTTCATGTGCAAAACATCAGGGACAATGAAGCGGGGTTCTATAGAGAACAATGGGGGGGGGGGGGTGCCGCACTGAGTTTTTCATGTTGCCGTACATCTGCGTCTGCGTTCCACTGGCCGAATAATAACTTGTGAGTGTTTGTTTCACAAAATTGATTATAATAATACCTAAGAGGATCGTTAATTCAAGAGCTTATATGCATTCCATTACCGATGGCAAACAATTTAAGAAATGCTTATGCGACCATTGCGGGTGGAGGGGTGACGTGGAAATTGGAGCGATCTGCATGCCTACACTAGCGGCACTTTGCTGGGGGAAGGGATGAAGAGGGGGAGATGAAGGAGGAAGGCTCACGCGTCTGGCTGGCATGACCATTGCGCTGCATTGCCGTTTTTAAATTTCCACTTTGTACGTGTTGTCATTGTTTGCTCCAGTTGACCAAAATGTTTCATGTACTTGTTTATTTACCTCCACGTATCTGCACATTTTTTTTTCATGTGGTTGTATGCTACGAAATGCTAACCTCCCGTTTGTATTGCCTCCATGGCCGCCAGGGGAAATAAATACATGAGTCTGTACGTCTCACAGCAAAACAACCGTCCACCTTCTGCGTACATGCTTTGAGAGCGGTAAGAGATAAGAGCGATAATCAGCTTCTTTTCCGGGACTCGCCGATGCCACTCGACTACTGAAGTTTCTCTCTCTCTCTCTCTCTCTCTTTGTTTTTTTTTCTTTTCTTTTTTTTTCTTTTCTTCTTTTTCTTACAGCGGTTGCAGACCGGCCACTGCTGCACGGCTCATGATGTACTCGTACCGGGGCATCAAGCGCGGAATTATTATTTTATCTGTATCTTGTTGAGTTGCCCGCTTCATCACGACTTCTGCATTAACCACACGACAGACAGAAAGGCGAGGGCGATTACAGCAGCTATCAACGAAACCCGTGCACAAAAGTAACGACCGACTTATTGTTTTCTTTGATTTTAGTGACTTTTTTTTCCCTTCCGTACTTCATCATTCCTTGTTCATCAAGATATCTACTGGACCTGATAGCACTGCGGTCTTGTCTTGAGTAGGAAGTATGCTAGGACGTTGCCACATGGTGATGTGATGTGATGTGAATAAAGAAAAAAATGGGGATGTGAGTTTCGACGAAGTCAAACTGGCTACCCCAGTACACTTAATACAGAAAGTTCAATCCGATGATGAGATGATGAAAACGCAAAATGATGATGCCATAGCTTATTCGCTCTGCGCGCGTTCTTGCTATTGTTCCTGTATGCAAGAGCTTTTGTGCCCCTATTTTCTGCGGCTGAGAATTCTGGGAGTCTGCGACGGGAGTACGAACAGATGGGCCTTCCTATATGTCTTCAGACTGCCTGTACGCCATAGAACGAATAATTGCTAAAAGGGTATTCGATAATCTGTATGGGAATATACAAGGAATATATTACACGTCCGTGAGAAAGCTGGCAGAGATTATGAAGGGATCTGGTGCGAACGTCAGACTGCTCACTGACAGCAAAACGGAAGTTGCTAAATTCACATCATTAACCGGGAAGAATGACGATTTACTTCTTGAGAATCTACCACGCCTTGCGCCCCCAGCCCTATCCTCGGACACCAGAGATGAACTAGCACAGTTATGGGGTCTTTTCGGAGGTGTGGTAAAAGAATTGAGCAAGATACTGCAGGGAAAGATCTGCGTCAGGAGACGTTAAATGTCCTAAGTATGTTTCTAGATCTGGGAAACAAATGCAAGGGGTACGGACAGTAGGGCGTGATCCCGTATATACATGTTTTTTCGCATCACGCCGCGATGAGCCACATGCAGCAGCGCTGACTAGGATGGCCTTCTAGCCAAGGACTAAAAAAGAAAAATTGTGTCTTAGAGAACCTACATCATCGGCGAACAAACAAATGGGACGCAGCATGGGATGGGCTAAAATATGTTAAAGGATAGAAGAAAATTCATCTGCGCTACAGGCTAGGAGATATCAGAAACGTGACGTCACGTACTGGGAAGATGGTGACACCCAAGAGGAAAGAGGCCACGTTTAAGTGTCGAACTCAACCAGCGCGTGTCACGCATGTTAGATGTGGACTCTATGACGCGAGGTGAGCTAAGAACGGAAATCGGGAACGACGTCCAAAGATCCAGACGACGGCAAGCTGAGGCAAATGTTGCGTCACAGCTTGAGTAACGTGGTTTGAAGTGCCCCCGATTATTTTGGCTTCAACGTTAAAAGGAGGACATTGTAGTCGCATATGCAGCCATGCGAAGTTTTTCCTAACATGAAGACGTCACTAACTCTTATGTGTAAATCGAATGTTCATCGTGCTTCATTCATATTTACTCAACTCATACGTACTAGCAATCGATGCTACACAACTGACTTGTACGTGGTGCACGCAGTTGCTTATCAACTAGTCAATAAATTTTTCTTCACACCTACAGAAACAAAGATGATCGAATGAAAAAAGACGCGACAGCGAACAACACAGTCCCAAGCAGTCTGCTGAAAGCGCGAGCATGTACGACGGCTGGATCAAGATAGTAAATCTTCAGAAGAAATACGCTGATGAGACAGCAACCTGCTAGAACCCTCTCCACTGACGAAAAGAAAAGCCAGGAGTACGGCTGTCGAAAAGCACGCGGCATTAGGCTGCAATAGGGATAGATTTGAGCCACTACGGCGTTAGCCGTATTAAGTATGGAAAATAAAAGACAGCAACGTAGCACGATACGTTTTTTTTTTTTTTTTCTGAAATTGTGCTTATTTTGATAGACTTTGATAGATAGAACAGAAAGTCGCCACAAAATCGCAAATGAAACTCAAACAACAGAAGTCGTGACTTCTTAACTTTTTTTGCAGTTTCGAGGTGAACGACATATCTACAGTATCTAAAAAATGCAGATGACATTGACAAGGCAACGAGCATTATTGTGATCAAAAGAGAGCAGAGTAATGTGTTATAATACAAACGGAACACGTGACCGCCTTTTACAATTGCGCTTTCCTCCCGAGAGAGAGGCTCCTGCGTTCGCGAGGAAGCCTGACATCCTATAGCTGTATCATAAATTGTCTTCAGGTATTAATAAGCCCCTCGCCCCCCCCCAAAAAAAAAGAAAGGAAAAAGGAGCGAGCGAGAAAGAAGAAACGAAACCGGCAGTCTATACAAACGGTGTGTTCAGCCACTCGGAGTTTCGGAATATACAGATCGGTTTTATAGTTCAGCGTCATGCGTGTGCGTGCATGGTTGTCCTACTTCCCTCATCTTACATGCGTATCCGTAGGTTCTCTGCACTGCCGGGCCTTCAAGCCTCCAGCATTTTTTTCGTCTAGACGACACCATCTACGTCACCGCGACATATCCACGCCAACATTCACTCAAGTTATAGACCTATCGTGCCTCAGAATACCTTGTTTCTATAAGCAAACTGAATGTTGGTTCGTTAGGCACACTTTAGCCCGCCAGTTTTAGTCAAATCTTTTATTTTTGTATGTCTCAAATTTTGCAACCATATCATTTTTTTAGTTTCCTTTTTTTTGTGCGCTATTTCATAAATACGATTGTACATTCGGTCTACTCGAACGAGCCTCGAATTCTTCCGGGAGTCAGTATGGAAACACATGAGGATATACAGGTTGTCCTTTGTTAGGTGCCACAGTTGTTATTAAAAATTTATGAGAGCCCCGGACGTGCCGTTTGGGCGCCTAACATAGCTGGCCTCTTGGATATCTTTCCTAGCCGGTCGCATCAGTGTTCGATGGCTAACTGAAATGGTATACTTAATTAGCTTCACTAATTTTCAAAGATAAGAGATTGACCGAATAACAGCATCGAATCCCTTGGAGTCATTGTCATATGACCGACGCATTGGTGTCTATAATTATTATCCTATCCTCGATAAACTTGGTTTGACAACCCTAGCACATCGTAGAACCTCAGATATCACATTTTCCAATGCAAAGTAGTACATGTCTCGTCTTAATCTGTCGTTGGTCTATTTTCTGCCGTTCATTTTAGTTCTTTCTTGTGTTTTCATCCTTCCTTCATCATCTTTACATAATGTTCCACGTGCAGTGGGGTAGGGTGCGCACCCCCTCGGTGAAACACCCCATCTCATCGTCATCATTTATTGTTGTTTTTGTTGTGCCGTTCACTCCAACCACACCTTTATTTTATGTTTTGTTTGATTGCTCACAGTTTAGCAGATACCAACAGACTTCGTAACAGCCATAATGTACACACGTTTGCTCTTTAT
Organism: Ornithodoros turicata; assembly: GCF_037126465.1. Classification (NCBI taxonomy): domain Eukaryota; kingdom Metazoa; phylum Arthropoda; class Arachnida; order Ixodida; family Argasidae; genus Ornithodoros; species Ornithodoros turicata. The sequence goes on from NW_026999417.1 coordinate 100,471, forward strand.
AACCTCAACGATGTTAGTTCTCCTAACAGCTGTCAAGTTTTTAGCTTTTTATATCCTATACCATTACCACGTGAAGTAACACACAAATCTATGCTCCTCCTATAGTTATTTCTTGTTTGTCTTCTTTATCTGTTGTAGTCTCTTCTGCGGCGAGCCATTTCCCAAACCTGTGGTTGCGCGTGGCCTTGAACGTAGGCTTCGCCGCTACGCGTTCGTGCGGCGATTGAAGGCTCCTTTACATGTTCAAAATTTGGAACCCGAATGGAACCTTGAAGATGCCACTATTCATGCCCAAAAAAACGCTCAAAAGTTTTGTCTTGGCAGAGGCAACATGCCATTAGAGAACGAATGCAAAGCGCTGCCAGCAGAATATGTAGCACGCGCTTTTCGTTCCAAAATACACAGGCTCTATGGGAGTCGTTTTAGGTGAAGCCTGCTTTACGTTTTGTCCCTAATTCTTGGGCATGCACAGAAGAGGAGAGACTCGAGAAAGAAGATTTTAATATTCTACGTTTCGCTGGGCTACACACTGCCTTGTGACATATTACAGGCTTTCTAAAAACAGACATACAGACACAAAAGAACAGGAAGCACAGTGCAAAACTTGCTGTCTTTTGTGTCTTGGTTGTTTGCAACGAAGTTTATGTTGGTATAAACAAGGTAAAACATAAAAATGTGCAGTGAAGCATGTGTACTTCCTAGTCTCTTCTGTTGCCATTCATTATACAATAATCAACAACCAATCATACATTGTGAAATGATAGGATGCTCGAGTCGCAAAAGTCATGCAGGATAGGGAGTTACTGCTTCGCTTCGATGGGTGTAACACGAGAGGAAGGAAGCGCTGGTGCACGAGTGAAGGTGCAGGAACAGCACACAAGACATAGTGTTGACCCACACTGTTTTCAGCTGTCATCCAACGAAAGTGCAAGGATTACAGGTATGATGTACTGCAGTGTAAGTTATACCCGATGCCACCCGTCCATCAACAATTAATTCGTGCGAATAACGATAATTTATTTTGAGACGATGGACAATGACGTGTGTTTATAGCTGTACCCTTTTTGCGTGCCTTTGAAATATTTGGTGTTAAAACTTTCCTCAGGAAATTTAAAATTTTCCTGCGAAGGGGGGGGGGGGCAAGGATTGGGTGCTATCTTTGAACCCACAATTCGGGGTGAAATGGGACGCTACTCACAGGTTTGGGCATCGTTGGTAATTTTGTCCAGCTGACATTGGCCTTTGTCCAGCAGGTTGCTTGCAATCAAAAGTGTAAAACTGTGATATAAGTATTCTTCAGCCTCCCACACCTTACTATTTCTTTGATATGAAGTTTACATCACGTGTGTATATACGCATGCGACTAAACAGTGTGCACTCAAAAAGGGTACAGGATAAACACAAGTTATTCTCCATCGTCTCACAATAAATTATCATTATTCGCAGGAATTAATTGTTGATGGACAGGGTGGCATCGGCTGAATGGTCAGAGTCAGACCCTATGTACGTGTTGTTTTATAATATGAAATACACTCAGTCACTGCAGCACACCATACCTGCAGTCCTTGCTTTTCGTTGGGTGACAGCTGAAACAGTGTGGGTCAACACTATGTCTTGTGTGCTGTTCCCGCACCTTCACTTGTGCACCAGCGGTTCCTTCCTCTCGTGTTACACACATCGAAGCGAAGCAGTGATTCCCAATCCTGCATGACTTTTGCGACTTGAGCACCCTTTTGCCCGCTCCTACACTGGAAAACTTCGACACAATCCTGAAACAACGTGGTTCACACACCAATTACACAAACAAGCGGGACACGGAGCTAAACAGACAGCGCGCCATGCAGCAGACAACGCTGCCGGCGATTTTCTCCAATGAGGTTTGAGCATGACGTGATACACAATGTCCAAGCGTATACCGATGTCGCTAGGCTTAGCGCGGGAGCCATGGAGGAAGGAAACACAGGAGCGGCCGTTTAGAGCAGATTTCCGTGGGACCCCTCTGGCGGTCGCTCCTGTCAAAAGCGCCATTACTTCCTGTCCACCACGTGATCCTCTCTAAAGTTTCGGTTTGGCAACGCTTTGTTGCTCGCGCTGCTTTTCGTGCTTTTATGCTTTTCCAAAGTCACTTACTCTTAACATGTGAGCACCACTGCGGAAACAACGTTTTGTTAACGTGTTCTTACCGCGGTTGCGGCTGTCGTTCAACAGAAAGCAGCTTTGTCACGGGAATAACGTTTCCTTCGTAAGCACGTACTTGACCGGTTGTTTCGTACCCCTCTCTGTGAAAGAGTCATCTTGCATCGTTCCTTTGCAAGCTGGCGCTGTGCTACAGCTGCAGATTCGATTGATTTCCTCCATCGTTGTACAAATTTGATTACTGGCATGCTTTACCACTTCAGCAACAAACACACAAAACGCGGCACGTCGTCACACAAACATCGCTGCCGCGAGTGATGTTTGTAGTCCTGCGTGGTTGTCCTGCAGACCCTGACCGGTCGTGTAGTAGAAGGGTAAACCAAGAGTAAACCTCCGAACACACACAAATAAAGCTGGACGCGTGGCGTTCATCACAATGCAGATATCTGAACTGCAAGGCAATCACAACTCCTGTCGTCTGCTTTGAGGGCTGGCCTGCGCATGCTCTTGGGGTCACGTGAGCGGTCACATGGTGGACAGGAGCATCCCAGAATGCAGTGCGAAGCTGGCACGCCCGTCCCAATGGTAAAAAGTTCGAAGGGCCGCTCCTGTGTTTCCTTCCTCCATGGCGGGAGCAGTTCTCTCCGTTCCATGCCGTACCGGGTGTTTTGGCGCTGTGCACGAAAACGAAACTAAAGTTGCAGACGTCGTCAAGTGACATCAAGGACGTCATCACGGCCGCAGCGCAATGAAGCAGACTGTCGAAAATTTCGATAATCGTTCGCTCCTCGTTGCTCCTTGTTAGGTCACAAACCCGAACTATCAGAGCAAATGAAGCGAACCTACGAAGCAGACGGCAGTGTCGTCTGCTTCGTAGGCTCGCTTCATCTGCTCTGATAGTTCGAACTTCCGACATGCTGCTCTTCTTGTTTCTCATATTATTGCCCTTGTATTGCGCAATATCCAACTGGAGGCAAGCATCATGATGTTAGCGTGGAAGTCGGCTCATCACCTTCAGCATAACCACTACGCTCGTACATCGTTGAAATGCAACGATCTAACCCACGTGCATACGGTGGACTGCGTGAGATTTTGTGCTGTGCTCTGTTAACTTTCCCGCTCCCTCCAATATCAGGGTATCACTAGTGGATCAACCTCATCACCAGCTCGCCTGTTCGCCGCTGTGTCTGTGGCGCAAGATAAGTTTGGTTTTTGCGCACAGCGCATAGCACGCGGTATTGCGTGGAACGAAGAGCTGCTTCCGCACTAAGCCTAGCCACAGCGGTATACGGCATTCAGAATGCACGGGATTCGATATTCTTCGACTCGTTTCTCGGAACGTGTTGGTCGTATAAATTAGTTTGTACGCTCTGATAATGTATCATAAAACTAAGGTAGTGTACGAAATTTCGTTGGTATTAGGCGTGCATACGAATTTTAACGAGGTTTTGAAATGTATTCGAAGATCTTGCCACAACCTGTATTACGCCAACGGCAGACGTTTAAATCTCTCGCTCGTGAGATACTCTCCGCTTTACTGTGGAAGCCAAGTTACAAGCCAGAGAACGCGCGTCACCATGTGACGAAACACCTGCATCCACACAGAGGAGGGATCGCAGTGTGACCTCAGCCGGGATCGGTCATCGACACGGCGGGGGAGGGCGGGCTCGATCCTTATTGTATGGTACGGGTAGACTTGGAGGAAGCATTTGTTTCAAGCTCGCTTCGTTCTCAGCAGCTTATTTATTATATCTGCGTAGCGTGTCAGTCATGGGCAGTATCAAAGCTACATGTATCTTCGATACTATCTTTCCATACATTTTCTGTGTCGGTATTAGGTATCGCGTGACAAAAATGAGAGTATCGGGGTATCTGTATCGAAAATACGACGGGTGTTCAAGTCAAACCGGGACTGTTCATTTTTCGCAAAAGTAAAATGAACTTACAGGCGAGAAATTAGTTTTATTTTTCAACGTAATCTCCAGCTGCACTAATGGACTTGTCCCAGCGTTTCACGAAGGCTTGGATGCCAGCAGCGTAGAAATCCTTACCGGCGCGTATAGCAGCCATGACCGTATTCTTGACCTCGTCGTCGCAGCTGAAGTGGCGGCCCCCAGGGAACGACTTCAGTGGCCCGAAGAGATGGAAATCGCTGGGGCGAGTTCTGGACTGTAAGGGGGATATTGCAGCAACTCCCAGCCAAGTTCCTGTAAGGTGCGTGCCGTGAGATGCGCGGTATGCGGGCGTGCATAGACCGGTAGGAGGAGGACTCCTTTGGTGATGAGGCCCAGCCGCTTTTGCTTCAGCGCCTTGTGCACATCCCTGAGAACCTGGCAGTAATATGCACTATTGATGGTGGCACCACTGGGCAGAAAATCTTCGGAAGAAGTCGGGGTGCTCCGGAACTTATTGGGAGCTGGCGAGCCCGGATGCTTCCACTATTTTGATGCGCGTTTAGACTGAGGAGTGAAATGGTGCTCCCACGTTTCATCGCACGTGATGATCCGATCAAGGAACGGCTGTCCTTCAGTGTCGAAACGGTACCTTAGCTCTTGAAAGATTTCCAGTCTTCTCTGCCAGTCAAACACGGACAGCTGCCTCGGGACCCAACGGGCACTAACTTTCCGAAACTGGAGGTGATCATGAATGATAGTGTTCAACGTTCTCACAGAAAGGTCCGTCTTTCGAGACAGTTCGAGACATGTTATCCGTCGGTCCTTGAGGATCAGACGCTCCACAAGTTGGACGTTCTCAGGAACTCTGACACTGGGCTGGGCCCCGGCCTGGATGGTCCTGCACTGATGTACGGCCGTCTCGGAACCGCTTGCACCACTCGAACGTTTTGCTGCAGCTAAGTGTATCTTGGCCATACTGAGCCTGAAGTCTTCTGTGAATTTCTGCTGACATTACGCCTTCATTCACGAGAAACTTCATGACAATTCGCTGTTCGATGTGCGCGATCACCTCGTTGTCGACCATCTTGTCCACGAGCACGTGTCTTCTGTTTCGCACAAACTTTGGACCACCACGTGGTGAACGCGGAGGCCTGTCGCGTGTGAATATAACGAAAAAGAAGTAGCGCGAGTCATTTGTACACTCAGGAGACAGAAAGTCCCGGTTTGACTTGAACACCCCTCGTACATTTTTAGTGTATCGTGTATTTTAACGATACTCGATACTACACACAGAAAAAAAAAGGTGTAAAGTTCTACCTCTTTGGGTAGAATGGCGTTGATACAGATTTCCTACCTTTTTTGGTAGAATTGGATGGGGTAGAACCATTATACCCCTCCATTTCTACCCTCTTAGGAAGAACAGTAGTACCTTTATGGGGGTAGTTATTTCTACCCCCATTGGTAGAATTGTTCTGCCCCCCATGTGAACTTCTCCATCTTGCCAGAGAAGAATAGTTCTACCTGTTGGGAAGAAATATTCTCCCTGAGGAGGTGGAAAAGTTACCACCTCTCAGGTACATTAATTCTACCACATGGGACTGTTATTTCTACTCTGTCGGGTGAACATTTCTGCCATCGATGTAGCATTTTTTACCCTATTTGAGAAGAATACTTCTACACACTGGGAAGAAATACCATTCCAAAAAGGTGGAATAGTTCCTCCATTTCTGGTACATCCATTCTACCCTATGGGGCAATCGTATCTACTCCATCGGTTGAATATTTTTGCCATTCCTGTGAGATCTTTGTACCCTATTCGAGAAGAATAGTTCTACTTCTGGGAACTAATACCCTACCAAAAAAGGGGGGATAGTTCCCTCATTTGTGCTGCATCCGTTCTACCCCATGGGGCAATTCTACCTACTCCATCGGCTGAATATTTCTGCGTAGAATGATACAAGCGGCCCATCCCTACATGCAACAAAATTGACGAAAGTGCTTGCATGAAGTGTGAACAAATAGGCCTTCTTTATTGTAGGGAAACACACATATGGGTCTTAGGAGCACTGAAGAGTTGTAAGAGCAACTTTTGCTATTTGCTGTAGTTTTCCCACCCTCACGCCAGCCAGCGCGCTGAGCACCTGCAGGCTAGCCATAGCCCTTGGGAGGAACTCCATGTTCATAACCCAATACATGACTATCAGCGTTCCCGCGGCTTCGACTATCCCTGTGACGTTAACAGTGACGTCCTCAAAGCAGATGGAAGCCTCCAATGATTCAGAAACTTCCCCTGATGTACATATGGTAGGGTACACGTGGTCCTTTCCTCCCTGAAAGTAAAGACCATGCAGTTAAGGTCTAAAGCTGGATCCATCTACACTTGCAGTATACATTTCTGTGGCAATCCGCAATGCTGTGATACTTTATGAATGTGCATGATTAACAGACTATCACAGTAATTGATACCAATGTGAAACATACCATTGGGATCCTCCCGAGAATCAATTACTGCGAAGAACTGTTTCATCTGCTTCTTTTTCTTTGCTATTCCCAGAACTGTCTCGCTGACCCTTGCAATTGCCATGTGTCCTTTATGTTGATGCCAGTCATCAGCTCGAATTCAAACATTATCTGGGAGAAAAGAAAGACAAGTACTTTGAACCCTACATGTAGTTCGGTAGATGTAATTGCGTCCACATGTAGAAAGCTTTCTTCCTCGAGCACTTAGTATCTTAGGATCATGGAAGGCAGGATACATTGCGAAGATATCCGCTACTGATGGACACCCTGTGAGCCATATACGTCTGTCATCGAACGTGCACTTCAGGCTGTGCATGAGCACATCAAAGGACGTATCAGGTTTCTGTAGTTCGCCCCTCATTATTCTAACGTGTTCGGAGACCTCATGTTTCTCAGCTGCCTCGCCGCTGTTTGAAACCTATGGAGTACAGAATTTCAGTATTTAAAATACCGTAAAATGCTGGAATGAGCTGTTAGCAGTACACTAAGGCAATGGCATGACTTCCTTTTTGAAGTTAGAGAAAATGACATGTGTAATATCGGTGAAAGGAAAGAGCCCTTGGAAGCAGAGTTGCAGGCAGACCCAAATCTGGAAAAGGAGATTCCAATGAGTGGAAATGCGGCAAGAGACGCGACAAGTGGGGTAAAACTTATACGACAGGATACCTGCACAGCTGTTTTAACCCACCTGACCGCGTCTCTTGCTACATTTTCACTCAAGTATGTGCTTCAACCAACTACCCCGCTACAACCCGCTTGTAAACAACGATTCCAATGAGGTCTTGTGGCTTCCCCCCACACTGGTTCAGACTTTTCTAATCATTCCGCTCATCCACGAGATCGCATCGCAGATTGCGGATTTTTGAACAAACGTAAACCTGCAGCCGAAATGGTAGGAAACAATAGCAAAAGCAAACACAGACTAAAAAGGAAAGAAGGTTCTGCAGCATACCTTATACACAATGGGCCTTCATCTTCAAGCTGGACTCTGTCTTTGTCCCGTAGGATCGTGGACGCACACGCCTCGACAAAGGTGTCGAAATCGGCATCGTAGATCTTCAGTGAAGATGCAAAAAGGAATGTTACGATTATAAATAAACTGATGGCAATTGATGTTCTGAGGCTGGAACACATAGAAGGGACAAATACATACAAAGCCTCAATGCCTAAGAAATTAATTATGAAAGAAGGAAGTCACTGCAGCAGCTGGTTAAGCTTTTGAGTGACTTCCTCCTTTCATCATAAATAAACTGCACATAATGGTATCTAGGTGTATTAGGCAAGCGAAATTGCTGTACAACATTTTGCCGTGTCTCCCGAAATCAACGCGCATGCCAGACTGCTTTGTCTCAAAAGAACGCCTAGAGCTATTAATCTACGATGTCATGCGCATAGCAACTGCATTCCACAAAGAATCAGATACGAGCTAAGGGCAAGGGGCAAACAACGTAGCCATGCAGGAACTACCAGGGGCCCAATCTTGAACTGTGCATAACAAGCATTATTTTTAGAATTCGTAATTGACGCTCGCTGAGCTGCACGTGCATCGACCGCAATGACCATAATGAGCAGAAAACGCGCGCTGCGGGTACTTATAACGCGCGCTGCGGGATATCGAGAAGCTGAAGGATCGGCCCTAGCTTAAAATATTGGTTATCTAACTGCAACTACCGTTCGTCAGGGAGTGGACTTCATCGCCAGGGGCTCAGTGTGCATTCTCACCCAATGCAATAAGTATACTGATGTCAATTTCACGCACTTACCGTTAAGTTCTTGAGCTTGAGATCTTCCACTGTCAGGTTCAGCGCTAACGATGCCGGTGTGATGAGGTCTCCAACTGTCGTTACGTCGGACGCAGAAATGGCAATTTTGTGCCCACCATAGCTTACGAGATATTTTCTTGCAGACATCTTCAAACAACGTTCCGCACGGACCAGACAGACGAGAATGGCCGTCCTCCAGTCTCTAAGTGACGTAGCTGACCTCCTTTCCTTAGGGGATCTCAGAACGGTATTGTCCGAAAACAGGGCGTTGAGCAGGGCAAAGTGGCCGTAGGGCAAACAGCATCAATGACACTGCCTTGGGGGAAAGGAGGCAACAAGGGAGGATGGCATTATCGGCTATCTGAAAGGAACGTGCTGCGCCTGAGAGCCTTGCATAAGCCCTACATTTGAGCTTCTAGCATACTTTTTCCTCCATACCATTCAAATGTGGCTTTTCAGAACAACGTTTCCTTCCTTTGGGGTATGTTAGCGTGTTAGCGCAGCGGTCAAAGTACGCACGCACGAGAGAGAGAAGGGCACGATACCCGTGACGGGCGAGACGGCCGGGGAGAAGCAACAGAGGATTCCGTCGGAGGCATTCGACACTACACCTTTGGCAATGTCAGACGTTTGTTTTACGTATTAAAGTTTCGTTTTTTTCTTCCGATTTCTGATTCCGATTCCATTGTTATCCGACAGGTAGCTTCCATCTATGAGACAAAAACGAGGTAGCAGAAACAAAAAAAAAAAACAAAAAAAAAAAGAATTGTAGCTGACCAGAAAATATGAACTCGTTACTGGAGACACTGTTGTTTATGCTTATCAAATAAACATTCGTTTTGAACGCTTTTTAGTAGAGTATTCGAGCACAAACGTCGCATTGCCGGGCAGGCGATTTCGCGGAGCTAGTGCCGGAGGGAACGCGAGCGCCGCGCCGCGGCCCACAATTGACTCGAGGAATTGGGACGTCGTTTTCCAGCCGAGTTCGGTCTCCTTACTTCTCCTCCGTGGGTATACGGCATTCAAAATGCATGGGGTCTGCATTCTTCGGCACGTATCTCGGAACATGTTGGATGTATAAATGAAAGCTTCAGTTTTTTTTTTTTAAACTTCTGACAAAACTACGGTAGTGTACCAAATTTACTTCTTATTAGACATGCATACGATTTTTAATGCTTTTTCGAAATGTGTTCGAAGATGTTGCCGCGCCCTGTATGTTCGCAATGACAGTATTTATGGTGTAAAAACATAATACAGCGGTGACTAGACATGTCGCGAACCTTTCGAGGTTCGAATTCGCAAAAGGTCGCGAAATTGGAACTTTTCTTCGGAAAATTCGAAGAAGTTCGACTTCGCCTGCGCATGCGCGCCGATCTCCTTACAGGAAGGGGAAGCATGTGTTTTACGACTCGAAAAGCCACCAAGTACTTGTGGTATGTTTAGATTATGACGTTCTATATTTTTCTGCGTGGTATTGCGTTCTATATTTTTCTGCGTGTTAGGAAGAAAGCTGAGACAGGTGTAGCCAATGGAGGAGGGTTTTTTTAATGACAGCCGGAAAGGACGGAAGCCGAGACAAGAATGAATCGGGCACGGTCTCGCGCGATAGTCAGAGCGATGGGGATGATGGCGATCCGTGGTCTTCTTCACAATATCTATTATATTATTACACTAGCAAGGTGGACTGGAAACCTGAAAAGGAAAAAGTATAATACGAGCCACCTGCTGGCACTACTGGGAACGCCGCCGGACAACAACCATATTTTCCTGTGCGTCGCTTGTTTTCATAACATGCGATTTCAAACTATGGACCTCTCCCTGTTTCTAAACAAATGACGTCACAGTAGGGCTGTCCTGGGGCGGTTACTGGTTCTGTGGGAGCAGGGTATCGAACCGAAACATTTTTCGTTCCGGTTTTTGTTCCAGTTCTACCATAAACGGTTCGGTACCGGTTCTGCTCCGGGGCAAAAAAAAAATAACGGTTCATACCGGTTTTAACCGGTTCCGCTTCTGGTGGGCATATTCATTCCCAGAAAAAAAATCAATGTTCCTAAATGTAAACCCGTTTATTCCGCGTACATGGTATTTAATATTAGTAGGCAGCTGTGAAATTGGTAGCTCCTGGTTCCTCTAGGTGTCTGTCTGTTCATATAGGCTTTCTCCTTTCTTGAAGCACATGATAGAGACGGACTTGTTTGTCGTGATGTCATACGTAACGTACTTTCTTGCTGGATTGGTGCGATCGCGTCCCATTCGAATGTCTGTTGCTACTGCCTAGCCAACAAGCACCACCACACGAGTACGACGCAAATCGAGGAACACCTTCACTCACAAACGCGCTCGACGGCTCCGTTTTCTTTTCTTCGTGTCCTGTCTACAAAAGAGGCGCTACTTCGCACGCGCTTGCCCTCGTGGATGCCTAAATGTATTCAACTTCGCTGCTCTCAGACAAGGGACACGTTGCGCGACATTACCGATAGAGAAGCCCTACGTTACGCAGTCCCCTTGGGGCGTTGTTTAGTTGAGGAGAGTTTGGGCGGATGAAATTAAAACGAACACTACGGCACTTTAGGAAGGGAGGTGCCTCAGGACAGAAGCCGCCGATATTTCGAACAGAGGCGGCTTAATGCGGCGAATATCGGCGGCTTCTGTCCTGAGGCACCTCCCTTCCTACATCCCTACCGGTTCGCTGGATTTCTACCCATCTACTACGGCACTTTGGTAGAGAGCCACGACCGGTCACATCTACCTGTAAGTATATGTGCGCGAACGATAACACGTTACAAAGGGAGCCTCAGGGCCATAGTATATCGACATATATTGCACCGTAACCGTAACCCTTGTAAAGTATTCATGACATGACTTTCAGAACGCACGACGTCAGTTTAATTCGCCTACTCGTAGTCCAAACCGGCGAAGTTTTTGCTTGGACCGAAAACCGTTAAATAAATTTTTCGGTTTCCCTCCTGAGCGAAAAAAACGCATACGGTTTCGATTCCGTTCCGGTTCGCTCCAAAATAGCGTGTGTTTTTTTTTCGGTTTTCGGTTCTGGTTTTCGGTTCGCTCCGACACCCTGTGTGGGAGTCAATGTAACGTTTTTCTTGCTAAATCAGATAGACCGTGGTTGAATTAGCCAAACCCACTGCAAAATATATTACGTAGTACGGTGGTTATATCCAGAAAAGTCTTCCGAAAATTGAGGTTTTTGTTTGCGCATTTGTCAGCGACGCACTAAGTCGGCCGCAAAAAAAGCGGCAGAAAAGGAGGAAAGGGAACAAGAGACGCCGCGTATGTGCGGATAACCGGGTTTCTGATTGCTCGATGCAAAGGCTACCTTTCCCTTATTTTTCAGCTGTTCTGTCTATCAGGTGGATAGTGGCATACCCTCTCACGGCGCTGTTTTGCGGCCAACTTAAGCCTGGTTTAGAGGCCGACGGAGCGGGGCGTAACGACACGCGGCGCACCGGCGCCGGTGAGTTCATAGTTCGACGACACTCAGCGAAGCACGGCGCGGCAGCCACGCAGACCACGCTAGCCGCGTGGTCTGCGGGTCTACGGGAGTGGCCTACGGGAGTAGAACAATGCTCTACATCTGGCGGTGGCCAGCGAGATGGGCACGGCGTGGGCTCCTGTGGAATCGCATTTCCCAACATGGCCTCGCCTATTGGGCTTTTGATCGAAACTGGAAAGGAGCATCCGTGCCCGTATAATAATCGACTGATGGATTATAGAGACAAGCAAAAGAAGCAGAGCAACTGGGAAGACGTGCTACTTTCTTATTTAATTCAGTAGTTATGGTTAGGGCTATCAAACGTATTACAGTAATACAAACATAACAGTGCTAACGATGGGAACACGGATTGTCTTTAGACGGATTCCAGCACGCGGGTACAGATGCTGCTTTCTAGCTGCGAAATGGGAATATCTCCGGCGCTGTATTCATTGTTGAGCTGCGCCGAATTGTGTCGGACTATGATCCTGGCAGGATGAGAAAGCGTGGCGTAGCGAACGCTGGCCGTCGGCGCGCAGCGCGGGCGGCCATGGGCGAAGACTACGTCGGACTCTAAACCAGCCTTTAGTGCGTCGCTGAAATATGCGCAACTAAACCGTATGCAAAACCTAGCGCCATCTCGTAGCACTCCCGCGAACCTACCGGCATTCCGCCATGTCTGAGGCGTCCTCCCCGGCACGAGCAATGCAAACGGCTGTCATACAACAGCTCTTTCGCGTGTCCTGCTTCTCACACATGCTGGCTCACTATCTTATGTGTGTGATGAGACGCGGGTTTCAAAGGGAATGAGCCTCAAATGTCTGTATTCCTTATTGCACTGAAAGCATGGAGCAATGTGACATAGGTTGGGCAAGAAAATTACGTTAACCTAGTGCAACGATGCTTTGTTATCCCATCCCAAGAGAAATTTATACAGTTTAGTAGAGCTCATTTGAGAAGTTGGTAGTGCACGTTATACAGCAGAAACATTTGGTACATAATAAAAGCTTAGTACGATTGTAGTTGTTGCTATGAAACCCGCTGTGATGCTCACCGTTACGCACTGGTGTATAAAATGGGGTCTTTCTCAGCTCGGTGAATCTGAGTTTTCGTTCTTTCAGCATCTCCACATAATTGTCACGTTTGGTTGCACTGCATTTCACGTGACTGTTTACCAGACAGATAGTCCTCCTTATATGGGCCCCTCAGACGGTGCACTCTGGCTGTTTCGATCATTTAGTGCGAGGACACTTCATGCTCGCCTTACAGTCACCTTCAACAGCTTCCCTGAGACAGATATGACTGCTAGCCATCAAGAGAAAAGATTAAGTTCAATGCTGGCACAGCAAATGTGTGTTCACGGCACTTCAAAGAGACTGATTTTGACGCAAACGTGCCAAATGGAAGACGGGACATCTATGAATTTGCTGTGCCATCAGTCTTCACATTCAAGAAGAAGAAGCTAGAGAGAAAACTACCAAGGAAACGCGTAGTGATGCAAAACTATCGATCAGTCACTGATTATAGTATCCAGAAACATATATAGTTTTAGGATAATTGACCATCGATACTCCACAACCGTACTAAGCTTTTATTTTGTGCCAAATGTTTATGCCTATACAGTGCAGTAAATAGTTCTTAAATGGACTGTACTGAACTGTCTAAATATGTCATAGGATGGCATTAAAGAGCAGGTTTGCACTAGGTTAACGTAAGTCTCCCTCCCAAAATCGAAATGACAGCGCTCCAACGCAACAGGGAATCCAGAAACACCCTTACCTTGCTTGCATTCTCATTTGAACTCCTTGTCTCACCATGTGAATAACATAGTGAAACAACACATGTGTGAGGCAAGACGCGCGATAGAACAGCTGGACGTGAGTCGTGTGTATGACTCGGGTCGGGGAGAGAGCCTCAGACATGGCGGAATTCCGAAGGCTTCCGTGCGCGCTAAGAGAGGGTGCTGCGTTTTGCATATCGTCTATTTTCTGACTTTTCTGGACATAACCACCGTGCTACGAATCGTATTTTGCGGTGGGTTTGGCTAATTCAACCACGGTCTATCTGATTTAGCAAGAAGAACGTTATATTGACTAGGCAGATTTCCGAGTTCAAGTCAAAAAATTCAATTGATTTAAATTACAAGTCGTCAAAATTATTTTTAGTAGGTGGCGAATTGAGTGGCCGGAAGGCAGCCAGTTACCCCATATTTTTCTGCTGAGTCATTTTTTTACAAGGGTCAAATGACACGTTACTTGACGCACCCTGTTTCTTTCTTTTTCACCCGGTTTGTCTGAGTGTCCCCATTTCGAGAGCAAAGGGGATGACTCAGCCCAAGGTCCATCTACAAGTTCTAATCGCCATGGCAACGGCGACGTACCCGCAAGCCGACGTCATGTGTGACGTTGCATGAGAATGGAGCGCAGATTCCGTCGTCTGCTATTAGGGCACGTTTCGACAAATTCCTTGAGAACGACTTGGTTATTATCAATGCAACTTTGATGATTGTATATGTACAGTACCCGTGTAGATAGTTTCGGCTAAGTTTTGGAATCGCCCCGGCTGTACGAGACCATTCCTTTAAGGGTGAAGTTTGATAGATGCGGGTGCGTTATCACGATCACGATTACACTTCCTGTGGTTATAAGAACTGTTGTTTTCAATAAAATTTCCGTAGTTGGTACTGAGCGCCTGCGTGGTGTCGTTCTTTTTCGGCCCCTCTCCGGGCTGCGCTCGTTTAATCGTGAACTTGTGCTGACTATGCAAACTAATGTTTTGTCATGTTTCATTTCTTCAGACATTTCAATTTTAAGAGCCACATTAGTCACATCATTTTTAACTTTTCACGACAAAGGCCTGCGAATTTTTGCGTACCACCGCGAACCCGACTGAAGTTCAAAGGTTCGTCGACCCCTTGCGAACCACCAGGTTCGCAAAAAGTTCGTGACATCTCTAGTGGTGACACATTTGAACGCGGTCAAAGAAAAAAAAAATTTCTCCCTTTTTTCCATGCTTCTTTAAACTGCGCCAGAGCTCGCGGCTGGTGATGTCGCGATAGGCTACCGACGCTATTTGATATCTTAGTCGGCACGGTGCAAGCTTCTGCGTTTCTCGGGAAGGTACGTGACTCGAAGCAGAAGAGCTTTTCGGAGCACAATCGCACCACAAGAATCGTCCCGCAAGGCGCAGCGAGTGTCAGCGCAATCATGTAAACAATCTTACGTCACCGGGTACCATTTCTGCGACAAAGCGTTCTCATGCATTGGATAGGTCGCTTAGCACACCAGCTGTTGCTGTCGTCTGCTACGGTAGTCGTACGTCCGCTTCTGCGCTTTCAAAATTCAAATTTCCATCGTGATGTAGATCTGGCAGGCCGATGAGTAGCGCCTCTAGCGGATCGTGCGGACGGGTTCCCCATTGGGTTTGCCGATTATGACATGGTCGCTATAATCAAGTAGGTCGTGCTCGAAACACAGGTTTGCTCTTGCTGCTTTTTCGTAAGAGGTTCCATTACTGAAAAGGAAGTAGGATGCTGGACGGGAACCAGAAGTGACTTGCTGCGCCGTGATTGGTTGCTATGGACGGCCGTGGACTGACAGCTGTGTGTAATATCAAATCTGCTCTGATGCAGTGAATCATCCGCTGCAAGCAGCTGCGACGTAAATTAGGCGTGGAAACTCAGTTTTACGCAAGAAAAACTCACCATGCGCCATTTTACTCCCAGGTATCCGCGGCGATGTCCCCGGAGTCGAATGTCGCGATTCTGCATCATCGTCGCGATTTATTCCAAGATAGCCATGGCGATCTCCCGGAAATCGAACGTCGCGATTCTGCCTCATCGTCGCGATTTATTCCTAGATATCCGCAACGATAACCAGGGAATCGAACGTCGGGATTCTTCTGTTGCGAAGAGACAGACAAGGTACGCAACTGCTCAGTAGGAGAACTAGAGCTTGCCTGAGCTCGGGAGATTTTATTCCTTGCGCTTCGGCGCTAGTGGCGTTGACGATATTGCCGCCACAGTGCCCCCCCCCCTCTCTGAAGAGTGGCTCGTGGTAAGCAATGAGTGATATCTTTTAGAGTGGGGGACCAAGTGACGTGACGGGTTGTAGCCGTTGAAGGAGGGGAGTCAGAAGTGGGCAGGGAAACAGCCAGGAGAGGCATCGAGTGGTTTAGTTGGTTATCGATGTAGGCTGGTTTCAGGCGCTCGGTTGCCACGGTATCCTCTTGACCATTAATGCAGATGGTGAAATGTTGACTGGATCGTCGAAGGACTTTTTAAGGGCCGGCGTAGGGTGGATGTAGTGGCTTCCGGACCGCGTGAGTCCGGACAAAGACGTGAGAACAAGTGTCCAGGTCTGGGTGTTGGTAGGCCTTAGAATAGTGTGAGGGTCTAGTAGAAGCAGTCGAAGGGCGTTTACAGACTATCCATCCGCCAGTAGCTCCCATAGACGCAATGGGCCAATGGCGGGCGCCCAAACCACGTGATCTCCAGGAGCCACTCACTGCGGTCAAGATCAGCAGCGCGGGAAAAAAGCTCGAGTCAGGTGCGCATGCGCAGACCGAACTGCTTCCCCTTCGCTCCTCGGGGTTTTCATCTCTCTGTCCTCGTTCCGCTACCCCCAGCCATCTGCGAAGCTCAGCAAAAAGCGCCGGGGCGAAATAATAGTCGCCCCGGGCGCGGACTGGAGGAGTGCTGTCAGGCTCCAACAGCTCCCCATAGAGCCCATAGTTTGAGATAATTCACACAACACTGGGCACACGACCAATGAGAGTGCAACGTTGTAGAAATTATGCAATGCCAGTCGGCCAATCAGGAGCCTTAACTTTGGCTGACCTTTCGACCGGTTCTGGCTACCATCGACTTCTACCGGATTTCACGTCTACCGCAGTTACCCGATATTCAAAATAACTGAAGCTTCTTTTGGCTAAAAGAAATATTTATTTGACACAAAGCACTGATTCAAAGATCTGATAC
This sequence comes from Ornithodoros turicata, assembly GCF_037126465.1. Taxonomy (NCBI): domain Eukaryota; kingdom Metazoa; phylum Arthropoda; class Arachnida; order Ixodida; family Argasidae; genus Ornithodoros; species Ornithodoros turicata. Next base: position 117,253 of record NW_026999417.1, read on the forward strand.
ATGGATGCACTGTGAATACAAAGTCCACTGCGTTGCTGACGCACTGTAACTAAGTTCGAACTTGAAGCAAAACGAACACAGCTCTCGAAATCCGACGGGGCCCGCGCTTGTTCTTCACACTTCAACCGCTCCAACTCACGAAGCTTTCCAGTTCCGGAGTTGATAGACTGTTCGTGGGATAATAGTCGTGTCCAGGAACAGCACAACACACGTTGAATCACATCGACGCATGAATAAACCAGCGAACACTTCTACAAACTGTTCTGCCGATTGACATAACCGAAACACGGAACACAAAGAGGACGCCTTGCCGGCCGATTTCATGATGAGCATCTTCTTTCGTTGTTTGCACAGCGGAAAAGGCGCTTGTGTGGCACGTAATCGTAATCCTGTCTTTGTTGTCAGGCCTCAAAGTCCGACGGCGCTGTCAAGCGAACTAGAACCGTTGCGGAGACAACCATGAAAGATACGCCATGGATATGGGGAGCTGAGCAAGATGCAGCCTTCAACAAGGTCAAGAGCATGGTTACGCAAACCCCAGTGCTTGCATACTACGACAACATAAAGGAGTTGACTATCCAATGCGACGCCAGCAAAGACGGACCAGGCGCAGTCCTACTACAGGAAGGACATCCATTGGAATTTGCAAGCAGAGCTCTCAGCCAACCAGAGACCAGATATGGTCAGATTTAGAAGGAGATGCTCGCAATCAAATTCGCTCTGCAGAGGTTTCACCAATACACTTATGGAAGAAAGACAACGTTCATTACTGACCACAAGCCTCTACAAGCAATCAAACAAAAGTCGGTCGCACAAATGCCCCGGACTAATGACAAATGACTACAAGGAATGATGCTTCAGATACAAAGGTACGACGTAGACATTGTCTACCAACCAGGAAAGATGGTCGTCATTGCAGATACCCTCTCACGGGCATACCTCGAGCAAGACACTGAACATGAGGAAGCGCCCATTGTGAATGTTGTCACACACATACCAGTACGTCCGGCAACGCTGGAAAAGATGCGCAAAGCCACAGCAGGCGACACGACATCCCAAGTACTTGCGGAAATGATAACAACGGGATGGCCAGACGATAAAGCGAAGGTCCCACCGGAAGCGTTACCATACTTTGCGTTTCGCGAAGAGCTGAGTGTCGAAGACGGACTACTATACCGAGGACAAAGGCTGGTAATACCACAGGAAATACGAACGAATATCAAACAGAAGCTTCACGCGTCCCACAGGGGCATTGAAAGTTGTCTCCGGCGAGCAAGAGAATGTGTATACTGGCCGGAAATCAGCGCTGAACTAAAGGAACTTGTACGAGCTTGTGACATTTGCCAGGCACACATGACAAAACAACAAAAGGAACCGCTGATGTCCCACCCTGTTCCAGCAAATCCCTGGGAGAAAATAGGCGTGGACTTAATGGAATGCGCAGGACGTCATTTTCTCGTCACGGTCGACTACCTCAGCAACTTCTGGGAGGTGGACGAACTCCGTTCCACAACGAGTGACGCAGTTGCAGAAAGCTGAAAGCTCACTTCGGCAGATATCGCATTCCGCTAACAGTGTTAACGGATAATGGACCCCAATTTGCCAGCCAGCAGTTCGCCCAGTTCGCGAATGAATGGGACTTCAGGCGTTACACGAGCAGCCCACACTACCCGCAATCAAACGGCATGGTGGAGTCTGCAGTGAAAACGGCGAAGAAACTACTAACGAAAGCACTCGAGAGTGGGCGAGAACCACAGCTAGCTTTCCTTGACTACAGGAACACACCCCAGCAAGGAACACAAATGTCGCCCGTACAAGCATTTCTACGGCGCAGAACGCGAACCACACTACCTACAACGGAGGTCCTCTTGCAGCCGAGGTATGGGACACCACAAACAGCAAAGCAAGCACAACAAAGACGAAGTGCCACTTACTACAACAAGAATGCGAAAGAGCTCAGTGAGCTACAACCAGGACAGACTGTACGAGTACAACCAGTGCAAGCAAGCACGAGCAAATGGAAGCTCCGGACAATTACGCAAGAATGTGGATCACGTTCATACGAAGTTCGCAGTGAGGGCCAACTTCTCAGACGCAATCGCGTACATCTACGTGAAGTCCCGCACCAATTAACCAATAATCAAAGATGCAGTCGACCGAACCAACCCCTGTTGGACCACAATGACCTGCTGGACACAGAAGACAGCGCGGGCAACGCCCCTCCAACAATACAAGAGGAGGATCAGCACCGGCCAACAAGAGATCGAAGACCGCCCCGCCGTTTCAAAGACTTTCTGATTCACTGAGCTCCCCGTTATGTTGCATTTATTTAAAGAAGACGAGCGATTTCTTTCAAAGGGGAGGATGTTTAGACATGTATAAGCTAGGGCCACTCAATAAGCTTCGCTTCAGAGTATCGACACTGAGGTCCAAGGGAGAGCAGGAGCGCCATCTTGTTTCCGCACCATACCCGTACCATCCCGAATTAAGGATCAAGGACTGCTAACATAATGCTCCCTGTGGGATAGAGAACCGTGTATGATTGTCCTGCGATAATCTATGTATTGTCAACCAGAGCGTCCCGAGGATGTCAAGGTGAGCTCAAGGCCGTCAACTGCTGGTTGTAAACGTATTGAACATTTCACCCGCGCACGATAGATGGCATCGTGCGCTAAAGTGCGCAGTGCGCGTGGGTAGCGCGGCGCGGAAACAAGATGGCGCATGCTCGTTCTTGGAATTCAGTATCGATACTCTGAGGCGTAGCTTATTTAGTGACTCTAGTATAAGCCAGGTGGCATCACTCCTGACGTGCATATCATACAGGGTGTGTGCAGAAAAACATGACCCGCATTTTTACATGTAACTCGTTGTCTACTTAGCCGAGGAACTTCCGGTGGCGCACGACGGCGTATTTATGCGTGCGAAAGCTACAAAAAAATCCTGGAAGCCATATTCAATGTAAAAAAATAAACAAAGCGCGATAACATGGGCTTCCATGCATTAGAATAGGGCGGTCATGACACTGCATGGTAGTGTATCTCGGTCTCATAAGAGTTATGTGCAGGCACCGCTAGGGGCACTGCCGATGAGCATCCATGTGGGACATCGTTTCGATTTATGCACCGATAGCTCCCCTAGCGGTACTTGAACACAACTCTCCTACGTGCACCATGTTGCCCTTTCACATACACCCTGTTGCCCACCATGTTGCCCTATTCTGATGCACGGAAGCCGACGTTTTCGTTGTTCCGTTTATTTTTTAAGCTGGGTATGACTTCCACAATTTTTCTACAGATTTCGCACGCATAAATGCGCCATCGTGCGCCACCGGAAGTTCGTTAGTTAGGTAGGCAACAAGCTATGTGCCTAAATGCGGGTCATGTTTTTCTGCACACACCCTGTATAACACTCCTGCTCAGACGCCCTCTGAACGCTCCACATATATATATATATATATATATATGTAGTGTGCACGCAAGTGTGCCTCTCTCTCTCTCTCTCTCTCTCTGTACGCGGCAATGTAATCAACCAGTTATACAGTTCAATAAACGTCCCTAAGGACACGAAACACCCGCGCCATGTCACAGCCCGGGTCAGTCACGTACGCCAAACCAAAAACACATGTGCGTCCGACACTGCATTCGAAGAACGCTGTAATTGCCACTGCTTCCGTTTACATACGGTTATGCTGCCTTATACACAAAGCTGCCTCCAGGGGAAAATAACACTGTCTAACGCGGAGCAGATGTCACCCCTCCCACGGAGAGACACTGCGTACATGTCAACTAAAGTTTTATGGCTCTCAACTGTGTGGGAATACGAGCTCTCGCAACCGTTTGAAAGTATCAGCGCGCGCTGTCCCCTTGATGTTAGAAAATTGGAAAAAGTCTGTGAAACCGATTTTGTCAAGAAGCTCGGACCGTCACATTACTGCATGAAGCAGTAGGGTGTGCCTGCTGTCGCAGCCTTAAGTGTGCTACACCAAAACATAATTTTCAAACAGTGTTAGTATATGCTTGCTGTTTAAACATGACCGGATTAATGTAGACATCTCTACGTTTGCATTCTCAAGGCTGATTCACACTGCTGCATTTACGGTTTCCGTTGCATGTTATGTCTGCTGACAGCGAATCATGGAGACGGAGCATCCTTCCGGATGGAACGAAGGTACACGTGATGCTGTATGCAGCCATAAACGCAGTATTGTGAATCAGCCTTTAGCTTGAATTTTTAGTTAACCGCACTATTGTATAATCTGAATAGTTTTTATATAATATAATAGTTTTTTTCTCCAATGACAAGCTTGTTTTAGGCTTGCATGAGTTTGGTTACCATAAAGTAGGGTGATGGCTACAGTGTGAAGGATGCTCAGGAGTTACAATATCTTCCAGTATAGCAACCCATCTTATCGTGCCTTAAGACGTTGGTGTCACTTTTGACATTGACAGGATAAAAGTTAGTTTTGGTGATGTTTAATTAAAACGAATCTGTTTATTGTGTATCAAAGCTAGTTATAACCTATACCTTCTGTTAACTGTGCAGAGCCGCATAGCAGTGACAAAATGATCTCACTTTATTGCTATTCTCTGCAAATGCACAAGCCGCTGGTGATAAATGATGGCATGAAATGTGCTTGTTATTCCAGCAACTGCTCTGCTTTGTGGTGCGCCTACTCTGCATGGTGGAATCAGCTGATGACGAAGACCAACGCTACGCCCTCTGTAGCAAACTACAGGCTTTGCGTCAACATTTGCCCAAGCAATCTGCTCATCTCACTTGTCCTGGTGTGCTTGTGAAGTACAAGGAGCTGGATTCTCATATGCGTAGTGCTCATGTAAGTAGTACAGGAGCTTTATGGCATGAATTTACGCGAGCCACTGAGATGATAATATGTAGATGCCACGGCAAGTTATGTAAGTAGAACGCATAAAACAAAGTTGTGTAAATCTGTTGCATACAATAGGGGCATGTAGTCTCAGCAGTTTATGTAATTGACGATTACATGCCATACATGCCTAATGTGACCACACGTCCCAATTTAGGCAGGACAATCCCGCTTTTGCGGTCACGATCTCGCGGTCCCTCCGAAGCAAGCAATGGCCGATGGTTGGCAAAAGGTCGGATGGCAGTTGGCCAATGACTCTTTCGGCCATCCAGCCTTAGCGCAATGTTGCATAGCAACTACGCAGAGCGAGGTTCGGAAAGCCGTCGGCCAGGGTACAGATCCGTACCAAGAAACGAGCTCGTTGGCCAAGCACTTGCTAAAGCTTAGACCAATCTCGCCTCAGGGAGAGGGTAACGCAGAATGGTGTAGCACTGCATATAAGTTTGACTTTCGATAGACCAAGTGAATTGCTCAAATCATAATGATGAGACGCTGATGATTTCGATGAGATGATATGTATAGTATCTGTTCTTCCTCAGGAATGAAATGGCTTTTTTTTTTCTGCATGGGTTTGGACCTACACTGTGGTCTCGGGCATCGTGCGTGCTTTTTGTACACTTCGAAACGCCTTTTTTTCTTTTTTGCAATTTGTAACGCCGCGCTTACTGTCGTTTGTGGGAAATACGCGCAACAAAGAAAGCATGATAAATCGTGATATTCCGCTTCACAATTTGCCCACTTTTTTTCTTGAAAGAAGTCGTAGAGATTTAGGATGCACAAATTGCGTGGGAACGTTCGTTACAGCATTCAACTGATGCCAAATTTAAAAAAGATACTATGCCGGTGATATAGGCTCTTGGTATAGAGCCGATAGTGACGCTATCACTGCATTGTTCAAGCACGATAGAAGTATGTACCCAAGTACCGTGCAATCGCCGACGGTCGGGAGGCAAAATGCAGGCCTACGAGTGCTCATATACCGGTGAAATACGTCGAGACGGTGGTGGAAGACGCTGCTGGTCGCACTTGACACCCGAAAGCACGTTATGTTCGCCAACTTTGTCATGTGGTGCTGTAAGGTTTGTCATAATGTGTTTATCCAGCATTTCTTTCCATATTTGCAGTTCGAGTGACCGTATCGTCCATCGCGTCAGTGGACGATCACCAGAAAATGTGCGCAAATCAAACAAAAGCACCGCAATAACTTCGGTAGCACTGACGGGGTTGCGAAAAGCAATCGCCATGGTCGCTGCGACGCGCGTGCCAGATATCTGAGCGCGAAAATTCTGGTGCGCAGATTATGCGATTTATTAGTTTCCTTGTCATTTTTAGTGCTAAACTAGGAGGCGCGCAAAATATGCGAGTAAATACAGTATGACAGTACTTTGTGGAACAACAACTTTATTAGGAGATGATCGATGGGGAGATTCATCGCCGGGGGCGCTACTCTACCCCATTGGCGGTGGTGATGCGGGGAATGAAATAATGAGCCCCTTCACAATAAGGATCGAAGTCCTATGGTATCCAGAAAGGTCAAGAGAGCTTTGAGGGCAGAACATTGGTGGGCTGGATGTGGCCAGGGACCAAGCAATTTTGTAAGAGAGTGTGGGCGGGAGTCCACCTCGTTAAGGGATCAGGGCGCGGTCTTGCTTTCTCTGGTCAGGAAACTCAGGCGGAATACAGTGGAGCGACTTGTTAGGGTCCGAGGTGTCGCGTGGGGGCGCTAGTGTTGTCTGAAAGGGGGGGGGGCAGTGCCGTGTATGCCAAAGGGAGTCTGGCCATTAATGGGACCTGCCTATACCTGAGGCTCCACCCACTTTTTGAGGTATCTAGCCAATCACAGGTCGAAATACGGTTGTCTATTATTACATCCATCCAGTGCTTATACCTCACCCTTATTTACTGGGTGCTACCATTTTGGAGAAACTCGATTGATTCGGATTGAAACGGATATCGCTGGTGACAGACCAAAACGACGGATTTCGCGCCCACTTTTATCAACGCCATCTGCATGGAGAGAGGCATGTTGGGAAGGCCCAGAATTGCAGAAATGGTTGCTGGCAGAAGTAATCGGCCAGGAAAGCGGTACAACCCCTTCGTAGCAGACGACTGCCGATATGAAGTTTTAAATCACGTAATGTAAGTAGATCGAATCAAACATGAGCAAAGATCTATGTATAAATAAAATGCAATTATATAATGCAAAGTTTTACGTATAAGGGTCGTCCTTCTTGCGATTTTCCTGGTATGACGGTCTTGACTAGGCCTAATGTTAGCGACGAAACATCCCATTTTCGCGTAAATAACGATGGCGGAGCGAAAGTTGGAGCTGAATTTGCAGATGTGTCCATGAGGATATATACTCACAGTATGAAATTAAAGTAGTCTGAAAATTTTTTGTCACGAAATCTCCGCTTCGCCGTTCCAAGCACCATCGTCCATCTTGGAGAAAACTTGGTGTCATGGCAGCTCCCATGGAAAACAGTAACCAATGAAATGCGCCTAAGTTTGATTGACAGGTCGAGCCTCTTTTTTAGGCTCCTCCTAATGGCCAGACTCCCTTTGGCATACACGGCACTGCTGGGGCGCGCCGTCCTCCGTTAGCAGACGAGGGGACCATAGGACTACACGTGTTCAATCGGCAACAGGAATATGAATCCGACAGCATCGACAGTTCCTTTGCCTCTTCGTTGATTCGTAGTAGCGTACCAGCATGCCTAAGACATGCCGTATAATTGGTTGCGACGCAGGGAAACATATTTTTCGTTTTCCATCAGACCCTGTAGACAGAGGACGGTGGGAACATGCAATCCAACGTGTGGAGACCGAAAGCTTCAAGTTCGACTCTCCGAACACGAGGGTGTGCGTTCTGCATTTCGACGCTACGTACATAATTTGCTGTTACATGTACAAAGGCAATCAGTCAGCTGTGCTGCGATTATCCAAAATACCCTGACTGATCCAAGATTACCCGCCAAGTGTGGTGTTCCGGTATTAATCTTCGGGTATAGCAGGCTAGGAAATTGGGGGGGGGGGGGGGGCGGAGAGCACAAGCCAACAGAGGTTACACAGTTTTGGGCATTCCTTGCTGCTTTTTGAAATGCAACATAAAAAAGGATAATAGAGAAGGATGACGCACAGTGTAATTTTCATACTGTTACTTCATTTCGCCATCTAATCCAATCACACACTGTGATATCGAATGATTATTAATTGCCAGTGAAGGAAACAATGCTTCAAAAAAGAACTACAGCCATGCATTGAGAGAACTGAAGTGACAATTGACCAAGTCATCGTGCTGCTGGTTGCAATGCCATAATGTGTGCGTGCCTTTGCATAGAAGCATTGGTACCTTTTAAACATTTCACGTCTCTCTACAATTTTCTCCATCAAATAAGTTTTTTTTTTTGTAAAATGTCAGACTGGGACTGTTGATGCTGCATCCCGCTAAAAGCGCTAAAATGATAGCAGAAACAGGGAGACACACATATAGCGCTATCAGTTTTCGTTTTCTTGCTGTCATTTTCGCGCTTTTAGTAGGGCGCATTTTTTATGCTTTTGGTGATTTCTTTGTGTGGAGTCCAAGTTTGGGTACCTGAGTACTTGATGGGAAAGAAGCCATCAAGTTTCCATCAATTGTTGAAAAAAAAAAAACACATTAAGCACAGTACAATGTACACGACGTGAAATGTACATAAAGTAAAGTACTGAGAAATGTAATTGAAGTACTACTGGAGTACTTGGTACTTCTCGTTCACGACCTAGGAGAAACATGTGTAGCACGTTCGATCTTGAATTTCTGTAGATTAAGCCCCAGGGCCTTTCTTTCGGGAGTATAAAAGGGTCGAAATAAAATAAATGAAAAATAATGAAGAATTAATGAAAATAAATATAAATTAAAATTTAACATTTACAATGTGTACAGCAACTGGTACGTGGCTGCTCGTCACATCTTATCTCACACACCTTTATAGGTTAATTGCTTATGTTTGGGATGTAACCGATCTCGGGACTTATCTTATGTTGACCTGTACAATGCAATGGGGGCGCAGTAATAGTAATACTTTGTATTATAATACTATTACTGTAATACTTTTGAGTATTTGTATTATGTATTATAATACTCATTTTCGAAATGTATTTGTATCTGTATTATAGTACACAAAATCGAGGTATTACATGATACTTTTGAAGGTATAATACTTTCCCAGAAGCCATAAGTCCGACCTGCTGAGTGTCACCGGTGCACTTTATCAGTATTTTTTCGTGTCCCGCAATTCGGACACAAACGAGGCCCCTATTATTCCTCTGACCCAAAATATCCCAAAGGTTGTGACCTCGGGGCCAGAGGTTACTGGAGGCTTCCCCGCATTCCTTCCAGTTCAGCGTCCGTAAGGATAAGCAATCCCATTTCAGGTGCTTTATCGTATGAAAGGGTGCGTTCAGTCCAGTCACCTCTGTACGCGGTTGCACTATGGACAGTCACACACTTTTGAACCGCCCATATTTTATCATCCAGACTGAACGAAAGCAAGACTCTGCCACAATAAGAGCAAGCTATTTAATCAAATCAGCGCTATCTCATCAAATTAGGAAGAGAAGGGTATATACGTACAGGACTACCCGTTTGAGAGAATGCTAAAAATGGAAGCACCTGAAATAAAACGTGAGTGGAGAATGTCTGTCTCGGTAAGTAATACAGAAATTGCATTTATTTCTGCTTTTCTTTTTTTCTTCCCGAGCTATGTATTACTAGTATTACTCGTGTAATACACACAAGTATTAGTATTATGTAGGGATGTGCCAACCGAATCTTCGAATCCTAGGCAGGGATTCGAGATTCACGAATCCGAATTCCAGTGCTCAAAACGGCGAATCGAATCTTTCGAATCCGCCAACCACGTTTGTTTGTTTGTTTTTCAAATTGGCGCCTCCAGAGTCCGCCAAAAGCCTCATTGGCCGACGGGTGTTTTCTTGTTTGTTTGTTCACATTGCTCTGGACTGAAAGAGTTCAGACAGGAGCTGTACCTGGTTTTTCTTGTGACATTGCTTAGTTTTATGAAAATAATTCAGACTCGAGAATTTATGCATTTCTTGCAGCCGATGAACAACATGTTAGATATATTATGTTCAAAAAGAATTATATGGGTATATTTTCCCCTGAAACTATTCATATTCTGCTTCAAAACACTTTTCACTAGAAGTGTTTCTCTTCCTTGGCTTTTTAAACTCTTTTTAAAGAAAGTATTCGAAAGGTTCGAGATTCGTAAGATTCGCAGAACCTTCCTTGGATTCGGATTCGTCCCATTTCTAGCATTATGTATTATAATACCTCATAATCAAAGTATTGCGTATTTGTATTGTAATACCGATTTCAAGGAAGTATTATGCATTAGTATTATAATACAAAATTTGAGTGTTACTGTCCAACCCTGGTACGATGCTAGTTCTCCTACCTCTCGTTTACAAGGTCACGCCATAACGTGCACGCCAAACAGCATGACATTTCTTTCTTTCTTTTTTTTGTAATCTGCGGAGACAGTGACGTTGTGTCTGACATCTATGTTACGTAAAAAAAGCTTTAGACATTTTGTTGTGTTTGCATGTACATATTATGTACCGCTATTTAGGCCATGATTGTTGGCGAGCACGGTTAAATAAAAAAATATAAAAGACAGTGTCCGCGGTTGTACGAAGTCCTCTGTTCAACGGACATGAGGCGGGTTGTTATACACCATGATACACCGTATACGTGGCCAAACAGCCGTTCAAATACTGCGAGGCACCTTCACAAAAGCGAGCGCGCCAAGGCAACGACAATCTGGACACTGCCGGGGAGTGCCCCCCAATCACTGTTGTACCCGTTACCGAAATATGGTATCGCGATACCGATACGCGTTACTTGAGTAAAAGGTATCGAAATACCGATATCGATACCTATTTTTTAAAGTAATGGAGTACCACTACCGTTACTAAAAAAAGTAACGCGATACTTTGCGCTATACTTTTGTTTGAAATATGAAGATGATGCAACATAGAAATATCGCTTATGTCAACAGTTTTGCAGTAAAAAGACAGCATATTTCATATGTTGCTTGGACTCGTTATGCTTGGATTCTATCAATAGCTGGTTCTCGAAGTCGTCTTCTGCCATCCTTGCAGGCAGTGGTCTCTCCGGCAGCTGACAAAGGCCAATGTGACAATTGCGTTAGTGTTAGCTAGGCCCACACATGCCGTGGAGTCCAGTGACCAGTGGAGTCCTATCCGAAGTTAACAATGCCACAGTATATGTGAGCGTGACTCGTGCGACACGGCAGCTTAGCTGTGGAATTCAGAGAGCACTGTCAAAGACTTGACCTCTGTTCGTTGGCCTCAACTCTTTACTTGAACACAGCGTCGTTATTTCCTCCAGTTTCGAAGAAAAACAGTGAACATGTCTTTGGTATAATTCCATAATGCCGGTTACGGAGCCCGTAGGCGTGTCGACATGGTTCTTGTCGAGGGCTAGGCAGACCATTGGCAATGAAGTAGAGTGAGAAATATGGTTGGTGAAGAAAGGTTGGGGCACTGAAATGTATCAGTATCGGTAACGATACAGAGATCCCGTTGCCATAAATTTGTAACGGAAATACTTTTCCGACACCGATTTAAAAAAGTATCCCGATACACACTCCGATACCGAAAAAGTATCGATTACCGTAACGGCGTTACTTGTAACGGCGATACGTACAACACTGCCCATAATCTACCAGAGCGTAATCGCGCCGCCACAGCGTGCCCTAAGGAGGTTTTCTCCGCAGTTTCCTAACGTGAGAGACTGTGGTATGGGCGATGGAGATGAATATGCTCTAGATCTACACCACCGCAATGACCGCATTGCCTCAACTTGGCTTGTCAACTTGCCTCAAGTGGTAACGCCACTGCGCTGTAAAAGCCACATAGAGGCGCATGCGATGAATTAATGCGGCATCTTGATGAGAGGTATGTCGAGGAAAGCGAGTGATGAATCAAATGTGCTCAGCATGGCTGTGGGGAGAATGTCAGCGGTTCAAGCCAGAGGAGTCACGAGGCGTCGAAGTACGGAACGACAATCTCCGCAATACGCGTCCGTGTCCGAGACGAGAGAGCTGCTTCTGCGGCGCTGTCGTCCTGCTCGGTCCCTTTGACACCGCAGTGGGCTGGAACCCATTGAAGAACAAGCCTGTGCCCTGCTTCGTAGACAAGGTTGGAAGCCATTAACACATCCAACACTAACGGTGCGGAGGAACCTCGGATGCCAGAATTTTCAATTGCTTGCAGCGCAGATGTAGAGTCAGTGAACACGACCCATTCCTAAATGAACGATGTGCTGCGGAAAGAAAAGTATGGCGTACAGTCCTGCAGCTGTGGATAAGGTTTGATGCGAAAGGCGAAGTCCTTGTACTACGCCCGCGAACGGGATGACGAATGCCGAGGCGGTCTTGCCATTTCGAGATGCACCATCGGTGTATGCTGCGGCAGAGGGCTTCGCGTCCTCCAGAGCATGAAAATGGGCTCGAATGACTTCAAGGGTAACCTGATCTCTTCGTTCCTGGAGGTCCGGAAGACGTACGAAGGTGGGTGACACAGGCAGAGACCAGGAGGCGTCCAACGCTGTGACGTCCTTAGCTATGAAGCCTGTAAGAGCATGGTATGTCCTCTGCGCTACGCGAAGGAAATCACTTTCAGGACAGTATCGAATTTTCCTGAGGAGTGGGTGGCGGCGAATGTGTGCACGCAAACGTAGAAAGTTTCGAGCCGTTTCACGATCACGGAGAACCTCCACCGGGAGGTCACCAGCTTCAGCCGGGACTTGCCGTGTTTCAGCCATTCTTGGAACGCCAAGGCAGAGAGGAAGGCTTCGGGCAAACAGTGTCCGAAGGGTGGAAATCCTGTGCAAAATTGGAAGGCTGTAAAGCACTGTCGCCCTCACGAAAGCCGCGTGAACGGCCAGAAGGGAGCGCTGATTACAGCCCCATCCTAAGGAATGTAGAAACTTTGTGGCGACTTTGTGGAAGAAGAAGATCGCCTGTGCATGCTTTGCTTATCAAGCTGCCTCCTTGGGAGGCAAATGGTCTTGATATAGTGATCACGCTGACGATAATGACGAAATGGAAGTTCAGCGATTAAGCAAGTTTGGCGTGAGATCTTCCGCTCATATCCTTACAAGTATGAGGACACAGTGAACAGATAACATCCTGGTCAAAGTGTTACATCGGTACTGTATAGATGACTAACCTCCACGCCACAAATGAGATAGAAAAGACAGGCTATGAAATGCTTTATTTTGAGCTACAACATGAAGCAACTCAGGCTTTGATTCAAACATTTTATGTTAGACTACATATAAAGTTCTTTATATTGCAGTGCACGCTTCTACAACTCAACTTATGAGTGGTGACAATGGATGTCAATTCAAGCATTAAAGTACTGCTTTAGGTAGCGTTTCTTTTCTATTTTATTTCAGATCTACAGGGTGCCTAAAAGCAATCACCGGTAGCCATAACATAACCTGGTGCAAAAATTTAGAACATTGCCTTGCGAATCGAAAGTAACAATGACTTGTCAGCAGTAACCGCTAGCAGAAAGGAATGGAGGTAGAATAGTAAGTTTGTTGTCACTTGTTTCTGAAAGTGATATAATCACGTATAGTGAATTATACATTTCTTTTTTCCTGTACATATTTTTGTATAAAAAAGCTAAGAGAGCAGCATAGATGTGGATTTGAAAGTTGACTTATACGACAAGGCGGACATCCCCTCGAAGAGAGTTTGTTAGATGATTAAGGCACGGTTTCACCAACGCTGGTTAACTTTGAACCGAGATCAAGCGTTGCTAAAAGTTGAAGGTAACGCTCACATCGTTTTTGCAAACGCTAGTTGGTGATGTGATGAATGTTTCAGTAATAATAATTGCCTTTTGTGAAGCACAGTTAAGCGTTAAATTCAAGTTGAGGGACCGTTGATCTCGGTTCAAGTGTTAATGGGCGTTTGTGAAACCGGGCCTAAGTCTCACATACTTCTGGATGCTTTCTTTCTAATTACCTAAAATTCATCAATGGGGACCATGCAGTAAAGTTTCATAGTGGAGAAAGTGCCCTCTGTGGCTGGCAGAGATGCCAAGCGGTCGCGTGGCTTCCAAGGACGAACGCTGCAAGATGGGTAACGGCCCTGTTTCGATCAGAAGAACACATATAGTTTATTTCTCTTATATGTTTTTACCTGAATGGCGACCAAGTCAGTAGTGAGGAAGAGACCAAGAATATGTCCAGAATACCAGTTACAATATAGGCAAACCAAGAATAGTGGATTGTTGCTTTTATAATATAACATGAAATGCACGACATCGCAATGTGCGATAATTGCTTTGACTGACATCAATCCTATCGAAGGTGGGTCTCTCTGTCTTCCAAACTGATCAACCAGAATGTGTTCAGAGAATTTTGTGAGCATATCGAGGGGATAGGTATTCTATGAATACTATGATATTTTTGTGTCTTGTCCCATATTGTCGTATGTCACAAGCCCACAGAACCATTAACCGCCCACCAACATCCAGCGAACGTCGGGTTGTGGATGCTGGGTACGTCTCCCGAACGTACACATTTGCTCCCGGCTACGTTTTAACTACGCCCGTACTACCGTGCTAATCAAGAGAAAATTATGCGAAATGGACGTCGCAGGACCGCCGATGCGGATCTTCGAGTGACCTGTGGAGGATCTCTATTCCGGCCCAATAGGTATCGCGCGCCGATGGAAATATCGTAATTTTAATCGTGAGATCACACAAATCACCCAAAATACTTTATTTCTATGTGGACTTTATTTACATGTGCATTCGCACATGCCTGCCGGCACATAGGCAGTATAAATTATGAAAGAACGTGACGAGGTGCCATATCTAGATCATTCCCGTTCATACATATCGTGATTACAATATCGCCACGTTATGTAAACAAGAAAAAAAATCCATGTTGCTCAAAGGGAGGAAGAGGGGGAGTTGGTGATAGTTCATGTCGCTTCAATGCAGCACTGAGACGGCACGAAGGGCGGTTAAAACAAGCAGATACGTTTGCCTCCTTGTTTTAACCGCCCTTCGTCCCGTCTCAGTGCTGCATTGAAGCGACATGATCCATGTTGCTCGCCGTAGCGTTAGTTGGAATCTTGCATGGAATCGACGCAACTGTATCCTCACGCTCCTTATTGGCTTATGAATGGCTACCGGTCTCTTTATATTGTTCCTTTCTGTGTCTTCCGGCCTCTCGAACTCACTGGCCAACTTCTGCCGCTGAGGCACACTGATAAAAACGACAGAAATAATACAGGCATCATGCTGTTCGCGTTGAAAATTACCGTACTGCAAGCCAGTGCGCAGCCGCCATGTTTCTCCAGCTTCTCCAGCGGCGTTTGAAATCATCCGCACAACGGTCTATGGCGTCACGTGACTCTCTCTTCTGCGCGTTGCGAAAAAACAAGGCTTCTGCGCAGACTTCAGACGGCAGAGCGGGAGAGAAGAAGGAGGCGGAGGGTGAAGAGCGCGAAAAGGGGTGCTGAAACGGCTCTTTGTAGACACAGTGCGGATGGGGTGCGCATGGTGTCCACAGGGTGATATATGTGGGACGTCTGCTACGTATACTCGTTGGAGCATCCCAGACTAACGCGTCCAGGAGGCGTTCAATGGAGGTTCACGTTAGGCTGCGGATGCTCGGACACTTGTCGGATGTCCAGGGGCGGTTACTGGTTCTGTGGGAGGATGTTTCCCACAAACTGAAGGAAGAGGACAACAGCTGACCCAGATTCAGAAGAGGCAGTCACATATGCCACTCACATTTGATATGCATAATGACTTTATTGAATAATTAATATTCTGATTGTAAGAATATACCATCGCTTTTCAATTGAACCAATGCAGAAATAGCTTGCGGTGGCATATTACTCTGAAATATTTGTAGTCTACTAAACCGTATTCTGGATATATCCTGGTACACAGCATAAGGGAGTAATTTTGAATAAGTTTGGGAAATATATGTACAAACATATTTCCCCACCTCTAAAACTAAAAACGTAAATGAAACATTGCCAAAGTCAATCACTATAACATGCCAATCATTGCGGCAGTGATGGGCGACTGAACCTCGAATTCTGTACATGACATAATGAAATCCTACAGATGCCTTCTTTGAGAACATACCCCTTAAGAAGCACAGCAATATGGTAAGGTAATCACAAATCAGCTATGTTTGTAGGTGAGTGTGTTTATCTATAGTAATATCATCATTCAATTCCTCACTGCACAGTTCACACATACGTTAATTCGAACTGACTTTAGTAGACTAAAAATGGTGTAAAATGATTTGTGTCAAATGCATGTGTTCTGTGTGGCTGTAAGTTGACGAGGACGCAACACATTCTAAACACTTTAACTGAAGGCTGCAACACAATAGCCAAATTCGGCACAAGCGACATCGGTATTATGCGCTGTATCCAGTGGCTGTATCACTCTATCAACGTGAATACGAACTTGTACTATCTTGTAGCAATCTGAATCCAAATCCAGTTCACCAGCGCTCTGCCCTCAAAGCTCTTCTGACCTTTTTGGACCCCATCAGGCTTCCATCCTTATCGTGAAGGGGCTCTCATCCCCTATATCACCACCAGCATTGGGGTAGCGTATCGCGCCTGGCGAAGCGCCAGAGAAGAATGAAGTCATACCTAACACTGCATTCTTTTCTCCAACTACTGTCCTAGTTGCAGGAAATTATTTGCCACTGATCACGTGGATTAATGTACTCTACACTCAAAAAACAAAGCTTCACCACATAGCACACTCCTAGCCAACCATCATCCCGAATTACAACATTCTCGCACCTGATTTGTTGAAAACGAGAGGGGGAGCCTATTTTGCAACAATTATGTACGGCATAATGGCACTTCTGGAATGAGGTCATCATGACTGAAGTGCCATCCAGTGAAGTGCCACGCTCTGAAGCTTTAGCGCACGGTCCCATTAGAGCATTTTTTACGAGGCTACAGATATTTCTGTGGGAAACTCGCAACACAGACCACCCCTGACGCTTTTTCTCAATCTCTCTCTTTCGAGAGAGAGACTGAACCAGCTGTTTGCTATAACCACAGATATCTCGACGCAAAATGCATGACTAATGCACGACGGTAAGCATCTGTTGTTACCTCCTTCCCAATCCCAAAATTCGCGGTCACCCCCCCGCCGGCGCACTCCGTCACTATACTCAGCCGCTATGCGGGAAGCTGCCTTACAGGACGTTAATTCAATGGGAGACAGCGTTTATGTCAATTAACAGCAAAACAGAATAAAATTGTTAAGATGTCATCGCCTAGTAGAGAACAACACCATGTAAAGAACCCCTGGAGACATGAAAGGCACCAGCAGAATATAAGCCTAGTGCACCCTGGCCAAATGAATTTTAATGCATTGCGCCTATGGGGATTCCGTCAATTTTTGCACATCGCCCATGTTTAGACTACGATTTTTCGACAAAGGCAGTCAAATTCTGCAAATGTCATCGCCTATTTTCGTTCAGTACGTCCTCCAGGCCACATACCAACCACGGCACGATGTGTGAGTGTTAATCCTGATGCACCCAGGGCCTTCAAAGTTGCGACTCAGACAGGGTTCCCCTCCTAGGCGCTCGACGGACTGAGTCCCAGTATTATCGTAATACGCATGCGCTGAGACTGTACGGCCGGTCTGAAGGAGTTCGAAACGAGAACGGTCATTTTTTCCAGAACTCGAAGTGGCTGACAGAACACACAACTTTATTTTCAGTGAGTAATATACAAATGATACCGTTTTGTATTTTATATCGCTTTTATATTAAACTATACAACTTGATAAAACTGTCCATTTCGAGTGCCTTTTTGGAAGTGCTTTTGTCAAACGCGACCTTTCAGGGTGCAACAGGAGAACAAGGTACGGGGTTCAAACTCCGTGATCGTACTTTCACATATACATACACATATACATTACATTACATAATCAGCTTAGGATATCTTTATTATCATCGTTATATCAAATGATATTAAGCCCCGAACTTGAAGAAATTCGCCATTTGGCCGTTTTGGAAGCGATTTTGTCAAACGCGAGCTCTCAGGGAGCAACAGGGGAAGATACGGGGTTCTAACCCCGTGATCTTACTTTCACGTATACATATTATAATATCAGCTCAGGACATCTTTAATATTAATTTTATATCAAATGATATTAAGCCCCGAAGTTGACGAAATTGGCCACTTGGCCATTTCGAGTGCCGCTTTGGAAACGACTTTGTCAAACGCGACCTCTCACGGTGCAACAGGGGAACAAGATACGGGGTTCAAATCTCGTGATCTTACTTTTCACATATACATACTACAGAATCAGCTTAGGACATCTTTAATATTATTTTTATATCAAATGATATTAAGCCCCGAAGTTGACGAAATTGGCCATTTGGCCATTTCGCGTGCCGGTTTGGAAGCCATTTTGTGAAACCCGACCTCTCAGGGTGCAACAGGGGAACAAGATACGGGGTTCAAACCCCGTGATCTTACTGTCACATATACATACTACAGAATCAGCTTAGGACATCTTTAATATTATTTTTATATCAAATGATATTAAGCCCCGAAGTTGACGAAATTGGCCATTTGGCCATTTCGCGTGCCGGTTTGGAAGCCATTTTGTGAAACCCGACCTCTCAGGGTGCAACAGGGGAACAAGATACGGGGTTCAAACCCCGTGATCTTACTGTCACATATACATACTACAGAATCAGCTTAGGACATCTTTCATATTATTTTTATATCAAATGATACTAAGCCCCGAAGTTGACGAAATTCGCCAGTTGGCCATTTCGAGTGCCGGTTTGGAAGCGATTTTGTCAAACCCGCCCTCTCAGGGTGCAACAGGGGAACAAGTTTCGGGGTTCAAACCCCGTGATCTTACTTTCACATATACATACTACAACATCAGCTTAGGACATCTTTAATATTATTTTTATATCAAATGATATTAAGCCCCGAAGTTGACGAAATTGGCCATTTGGCCATTTCGCGTGCCGTTTAGGAAGCGATTCTCTCAAACGCGACCTCTCAGGGTGCAACAGGGGAACAAGGTACGGGGTTCAAACCCCGTGATCTTCCTTTCACATATACATATTACAAAATTAGCTTAGGACATCTTTAATATTATTGTTATATCGAATGATATTAAGCCCCGAAGTTGACGAAATTGGCCATTTGGCCATTTCGAGTGCCGGTTTGGAAGCCATTTAGTCAAACCCGACCTCTCATGGTGCAACAGGGGAACAAGGTACGGGGTTTAAACACCGTGATCTTACTTTCACATATACATATTACAAAATTAGTTTAGGACATCTTTAATATTATTTTTATATCAAATGATATAAAGCCCCGAAGTTGACGAAATTGGCCATTTGGTCATTTCGAGTGCCGGTTTGGAAGCGATTTTGTCAAACCCGCCCTCTCAGGGTGCAACAGGGGAACAAGTTTCGGGGTTCAAACCCCGTGATCTTACTGTCACATATACATACTACAGAATCAGCTTAGGACATCTTTCATATTATTTTTATATCAAATGATATTAAGCCCCGAAGTTGACGAAATTCGCCACTTGGCCATTTCGAGTGCCGTTTTGGAAGCGATTTTGTCAAACCCGACCTCTCAGGGTGCAACAGGGGAACAAGATACGGGGTTCAAACCCTGTGATCTTACTTTCACATATACATATTACAAAATTAGCTTAGGACATCTTTAATATTATTTTTATATCAAATGATATTAAGCCCCGAAGTTGACGAAATTGGCCATTTGGCCATTTCGCGTGCCGGTTTGGAAGCCATTTTGTGAAACCCGACCTCTCAGGGTGCAACAGGGGAACAAGATACGGGGTTCAAACCCCGTGATCTTACTGTCACATATACATACTACAGAATCAGCTTAGGACATCTTTCATATTATTTTTATATCAAATGATATTAAGCCCCGAAGTTGACGAAATTCGCCACTTGGCCATTTCGAGTGCCGTTTTGGAAGCGATTTTGTCAAACCCGACCTCTCAGGGTGCAACAGGGGAACAAGATACGGGGTTCAAACCCCGTGATCTTACTGTCACATATACATACTACAGAATCAGCTTAGGACATCTTTCATATTATTTTTATATCAAATGATATTAAGCCCCGAAGTTGACGAAATTCGCCAGTTGACCATTTCGAGTGCCGTTTTGGAAGCGATTTTGTCAAACCCGACCTCTCAGGGTGCAACAAGGGAACAAGATACGGGGTTCACACCCCCTGATCTTACTTTCACATATACATACTACAACCAAAGGGGCTGCCAGGCACACGTACACAGAGAGAAAAGAAGGGGGGACTGGTGTACCGAAGAGGGGAGCAAAGGGATGAGGGGTGACGTTTCGAGCGAAGGCTCTTCTTCAGACTAGTGGGAAGGAATGTTTCCTTCCTTTCCTTCCTCCTTTTCCCCCCTTTCATTCCTTCCCACTAGTCTGAAGAAGAGCCTTCGCTCGAAACGTCACCCCTCATCCCTTTGCTCCCCTCTTCAGTACACCAGTCCCCCCTTCTTTTCTCTCTACATACTACAACATCAGCTTAGGACATCTTTAATATTATTTTTATATCAAATGATATTAAGCCCCGAAGTTGACGAAATTGGCCATTTGGCCATTTCGCGTGCCGGTTTGGAAGCCATTTTGTCAAACCCGACCTCTCAGGGTGCAACAGGGGAACAAGTTTCGGGGTTCAAACCCCGTGATCTTACTTTCGCATATACATACTACAACATCAGCTTAGGACATCTTTAATATTATTTTTATATCAAATTATATAAAGCCCCGAAGTTGACAAAATTGGCCATTTGGTCATTTCAAGCGCCGGTTTGGAAGCCATTTTGTCAAACCCGACCTCTCAGGGTGCAACAGGGGAACAAGATACGGGGTTCAAACCCGTGACCTTACTTTCACATATACATATTACGAAATTAGCTTAGGACATCTTTAATATTATTTTTATATCAAATGATATTAAGCCCCGAAGTTGACGAAATTCGCCACTTGGCCATTTCGAGTGCCGTTTTGGAAGCGATTTTGTCAAACCCGACCTCTCAGGGTGCAACAGGGGAACAAGATACGGGGTTCAAACCCCGGGATCTTACTTTCACATATACATACTACAACATCAGCTTAGGACATCTTTAATATTATTTTTATATCGAATGATATTAAGCCTCGAAGTTGACGAAATTTGCCACTTGGCCACTTCGAGTGCCATTTTGGAAGCGATTTTGTCAAACCCGACCTCTCAGGGTGCAACAGGGGAACAAGATACGGGGTTCAAACCCCGGGATCTTACTTTCACATATACATACTACAACATCAGCTTAGGACATCTTTAATATTATTTTTATATCGAATGATATTAAGCCTCGAAGTTGACGAAATTTGCCACTTGGCCACTTCGAGTGCCATTTTGGATGCGATTTTGTCAAACCAGACCTCTCAGGGTGCAACAGGGGAACAAGATACGGGGTTCAAACCCGTGACCTTACTTTCACATATACATATTACAAAATTAGCTTAGGACATCTTTAATATTATTTTGATATCAAATGATATTAAGCCCCGAAGTTGACGAAATTCGCCACTTGGCCATTTCGAGTGCCGTTTTGGAAGCGATTTTGTCAAACCCGACCTCTCAGGGTGCAACAGGGGAACAAGATACGGGGTTCAAACCCCGGGATCTTACTTTCACATATACATACTACAACATCAGCTTAGGACATCTTTAATATTATTTTTATATCGAATGATATTAAGCCTCAAAGTTGACGAAATTTGCCACTTGGCCACTTCGAGTGCCATTTTGGATGCGATTTTGTCAAACGCGACCTCTCAGGGTGCAACAGGGGAACAACGTACGGGGTCCAAACCCCGTGATCTTACGTTCACATATACATATTACAAAATCAGCTTAGGACATCTTTAATATTATTTTTATATCACATAATATTAAGCCTCGAAGTTGACGAAATTTGCCACTTGGCCATTTCGAGTGCCGTTTTGGAAGCGATTTTGTCAAACGCGACCTCTCAGGGTGCAGCAGGGGAACAAGGTACGGGGTTCAAACCCGGTGATCGTTCTTTGACATATACATATTACAAAATTAGCTTAGGACGCTTTTTGCTTAGGGAGTGTCGTTTCGGAAGCAGTTTCTTCAAACGCGACCTCTCCATGTACGGCCTGGTACCAGGATTAAAGAGGCTTCGCACGTTTCGGCACGCAAGGGCTCGATCTGCTGGCAAACGTTCCGGTATCGTCTGTTACAATCCCAGTACAAGCCGTTCATAGTATCTTTTTGGCACAATGATACAAGTCATTTGAGTCATTGTAAAGGGCCCTGCTGCCGCCTTTTCCAAATTTTGCGGTGGTTTCCGATGCAATCACAGGAGAGGGGCATAACATAAGCCGTCGCGTCTTTATAGGTGTGTAAAATGTCTGCCACCATGATTAAAGGGGTTTTTGTCTGTTTTAAAGGGCTCTGCTGTAGCCTTTTATGGAGTTTGCGGCCGCATCCGTTATAATTCCAGTAGAACGGCAATAGCATGCATAACCCGTTGTGTATACTTATATGACTTTGGAACTATGATACAAGGGGTATCGACCGTTTTAAAGGGCTCTGCTGCCGCATTTTCCTTATTTTGCGGTAGTCTCTGTTATAGTCCCAGTAGAACGGCATTGCACAAGCCATTGATGACATGTCATCGGCAGCATGATACAAGGGGTCTCGCCCATTCTGAAGGGCTATGCTGCATCCTTTTCCCTTTTCCTTTTCCTTTTGTGTTATGATCTCGGTAGAATGACATAGTATAAGTTGTTGATAATATGATTGTGACAGCATGACACAAGGGGTTTTGCTCGTTTAAGAGGGCTCTGCTGCTACGTTTGCCGAATTTGGCGATCGCCTGTGTTATAACTCCAGCAGAATAGGATTGCACAAGACACTGGTAACTTTCTTTCTTTCGCTCCATGATACAGGGAGTTTCGCCCGTTTTATAAGGCCTTGCTGCCGCCGTATCCAAATTATGCAGTCTCCTCTTGCGCAATTCCGGTAGAAAGGCACAGGGTAAGCCGTCATTAATATGCCTTTGGTACCATGATACAAGGGGTTTCGTATGTTTTAAAGGACTCTGTTGCTGCCTTTTCCGCATTTGGTGGTCGCTTCTGTTCCGATCCCTGTAGAAGAGCATCATAAGCCGTTGATAATATCTGTTTCGAACCATGATTAAAGAGGTCTTGCCCGTTCTAAAGGGCTCTGCTGCGGTCTTTTACGGATTTCGCGGTCGCCTCCGTTACAATCCCAGTGGGAAGGGCAATAGCATAAGCCGTCTCGAATATGCCTTTGACACCATGATACAAAGGGTTTTGCCCGTTTTAGAGGGCTCTGCCGGCGCCACTGTCAAAATCCCAGTACAAGGGCCTTGTATAAGTAGTTGATAATGGCTTTGCTATGCAGAATACACCAGTGACTCTTTGTTGTGTATTCCTTGGATGCCCCTGCCATCATCGGGGTTGCAGAAAGGTTACTTTTTACTTTTCTCAAAGAAGTTGGCAAGTGATGCAATGTTTCAGAAGGATACTGTGGTGGTGGTGGTGATGGTGAAAGGGCTTGCCGTTGTCGGCCTCACGTATATGGGCAGCGTCACGACTGACGCCCTGGGGAAATGTGCGTCCTGGGCAGACTTCTAGGGTCACTGTGGGTCATTTCTTGCAGGTCGAGGTGCAAGCAAACCATGGACTTGTTTATTCGTGCTGCACTTCGAGAAAAATTGGTTGATTACCATGAACAGTGAAATTCAAACGGCTTCGTAACGGATACGCTCTCAAGCGGTGAACCACCCCAGGCCATAGTCATGAACTATTTGTTGTCGTTGTTGTAACGGATATGTATTTTCATCTATGATGTCTTTTCCTCAGACTTTAGCACCAGTGCTCGTAGGTGTCTGTTGCCGTGTAAATGTTCGGACTGCCGGCGATTTGCTGTGCAAGTTCACTTTGTGGTGCCGGGTCTTGGCAAGTTTTTTTCCTTGCCGTCGCGGCTCTCTCACGCTGAATTCAAACGGAAGGTATCAGCCTTTGGTCCGTTGCGCAACTCGTATCAGCAGCGAAGAAGAACGACAATTTCTTCTTTGTCATTGTTGTTGCGGCTGCCACTATCATCAATGCACATAGAAGCCAAGATGCGGTACCCGGCGTGATAAGATGTCTGCGTGATTTCGAGTGGAGAGAACCATAGGGTGGTATATCTATATGGATACATATCTATCAGGGATGGGCAGTAATACTCATATTTTGTATTATAATACTAATACATAATACTTCCTAGAAATCGGTATTATAATACAGATACAAATACATTTCAAAAATGAGTATTATAATACATAATACTAATACTTCTGTGTATTACACGAGTAATACTTGTAATACGCTTGTAATATACTTAACTTGGGAAGACAAAAAAGGAAAAGAACAGAAGAATTACTTAGATATATGCCCATTACTTATCGAGACAATCATTCTCCAATGACGTTTTATTCACGCTTACATTTTTGCACATGGCCTGATCTTTCCGAATAAGATCAGATAGCGCTGATCAATTCGATCGCAGTGAACAAGTTGCCCTCACTGTGGCAGAGCCCTGATTTCATCCACTCTGGACGATAAAATGTGGGCCGTTCAAAAACCTGTGACTGCCCATAGTGCAACCACATACAGGGGTGACTGGCTGCACTGGACGCACTCTTTCATAATACAAAGGGCTTGTACAGGTATGACTCATCCTTACGGATTCTGAAGTAGAAGGAATGCGAGGAAGCCTCCAGTAACCTCTGGCCCCAAAGTCACTTGCTTTGGGATAATTTGGGGCAGGGGAACACTGTAATAGGAGCCTTGTTCGTGTTCAAATGTTTGTGGGACCCGAAAAATTACTGATAAAGTGCATGGGTGACACTTTGCAGGTCGAACTTACGACCTCTGGGAAAGTATTACACCTTCAAAAGTATTATAATACATGTAATACCTCGTTTTGTGTATTATAATACAGATACAAATACATTTCAAAAATGAGTATTATAATACATAATACAAATACTCAAAAGTATTACAGTAATAGTATTATAATACAAAGTATTACTATTACTGCCCATCCCTGATATCTATGCGTATATGCATTGGTGGCCAAGGTGTATCGGGAAATCTCATGAATTACAGGGGAGTGGTTGGAAAAATTCAGGGGGAGTGTACACCTCCCTGGGGGTGGAGGTAATCACCCTGGAAAGGACCGCAATTATAGCAAAGTACCTTAGCGTAAACAGCTGAGCGGTATAGTTACTAGGCATTCGCATATACAATTCGTCAATGAGAAACTTCACTTGACACACCAGCAGAGACAAATGAGCTTCTTTTCCAAATTAGACATTGAAAATTTGAAAGGCGTTGCAAGTTCTTCGTACATAGTTCTTCACGAACGATTATCCCAACGTTCAGGAGCACTGAAATTGTCGGTTTACACACTGTATTGATGATTTTGCTTGCATTTTCAAAGTGAAAAAGAAAAAGGAAATCATGGAAAGAGAAATAATTGAAAATATTCACACAATGACCCTCGAACATAACTACTCCATGTATTTTTTTTTAATTTTTTTTCACTGCACCTCTCTGTGCTCAGTATACAGTTTTTCGCGCATGATATCCGGAGAGGCTGCTGCTATGCTGTGGAAGCCCATAAACTTAGTGTAATAATTAAGATTATGTCATTCTCTGCACTTGTCTCCACAATAACTTCTCAATTATCATATTACTTACAGTGTAGTTTATCAAAATACACGTTCAGACCAGATCGCGAATCGCTATAACTACTAGCTGAGATTCATGAGTCACAAGAACTGCTCAAATGTGAATGTCCTTCCTAACGTCGACAGGAGCAGCACTACATCGAGCAAGGGTAAAAACAATGCCTGAAAACCTGGTTTCATTCCGAATTCTTCATTACTGGTGTGCGCGTGTGGGTGTGGGTGTGTGTGTGTGTGGGGGGGGGGGGCAGCTTTATTCTATTTAGTGGTCAAGAGCCCTCGGGACACAGAATAGCTGACTGCAAGCCATGCACATGCGGCCCGCGTGTGTGAGAGCCCTGATTGCCCTGATCTAAGCATTACTTCATCTTAAGCGAGAAATAAATAATGTACTCGAGGGCGCGTAGCACTTGTTTAGCGTTATCTCCAAATCTGGTATTTAGTTCTGCTCCAAAATATCTGGTCCAAAGAAGTCGCGTTTGATCAAATTATTGCCACTCGCATCGCCAGAGCACTCGCAGACGCCAAACTGTCCGTATCTTCCATTTCATTTAGTAATAACTCTGGATATAAACGTGATATCGAAGATGTCATCACTTAATTACGTAGTCTGTGTATAAATGCTCAATAGCTATGAGTCCGCGGCCCATACCTGGTTCCCTTGCCAGAGCCCGCGAAGTAGCGTTTGGTCAAATCATTCATTTTCAAGCGACCAAAGAACAAACAGGAGACAAGATCAGACACAAGTCGCTCTGTTGTTGTTTCGTGTTTGTTCTTTGGTCGCTTGTAGATTTACACCAACCAGCCCAATCTATATACTTCAGACAGTTTGCCAAATCGTCGCGCAAGTGGCACTCACTGGCACCAATTTGTCAGTTTCCTCTATTTTAGCTCGTAATAACTCTTGATACCAATTTGATACTGACGGTATCATCATAAAATTACGTAGTCTGTGTATCGTCTGCGGACCATAGCTGCTGTCCTTGCTGCACTCTTAGAACGCGCATTTAGTGAATTTGTCGTCCAGAAGGCTATCACAGGCGCCAACCTGCCAATTTCATCCGGTAATCTCCCGATATCTGGAAAGTCTCATGCTCGTTCCCAGAGTTATACATCACGTCTTATTCTTTATCTTACGCGAATGCTCCCGGGCGTGTTATCGGTGTTGTTATCAGGTCTGGGCGCGAAACGGGAATTGTTCGCCTCAGATATGTCCTCCCCTCCCTGCCCAGATCTGTTCCTCCTCACGTACTCACGCACCACCCTGTAAACTTAGCTTCCTTGCGTAGTCCTCTGCTATCAGGTCAAGCCGGGTTTCAGAGGGGGTGTCCCTGAATGCTGCTCTTGTCTTCGTTTTGTGTACATCACAGCAATGTGCTCAAATCTATCAATAAATCAACACCATGCCAATGTCTCACCATTTCTTCTGTGTAATGAACAATTTTTTTTAAGCACACTGAAAATCGTTAGTGCCAACGCAGACTCGAGTTCGAGTCGCTAGGGTTCGAAAAATCGGACATATCGCTGAAACCGTAGGATCCTCTCAGAGGTGCGCTTGAGATGGTCTTGTACGAGTTCTCAGCCCTCCAGCGAATTCTACGCTTCTGTGGTAGCTTGGGAGGGTTGTAGGGTTCCCCCCACGGCGAGGCACATTCCCGCGTCGGACTATGACGTAATGTTTTCGGAGCCCTTAGCGGCGGACTGTCCCAGCCGTCGTTGTGACGGCGCTTCAGATCAGAGCCTGGTGGACTCATGAACCTGCCAGAAGAAACCATCTGAAAGAGATACGAAGTATCAACACAGCACTGCAGTGTAGTGTACTAAACAATCCATTTGGTTTATCCAGGGTTAGACACACAGTGTCAGCCACGTCGTGACGATAGGCGCGAGTCACGCACGAGACCTGCTACTGTTTCTGCTATGAATAACTCCGGCAGCCTCCAAAACTAAGCACAGATCTCGAACATCAGCGAAATATTTGTTCACCCTACTGGTTGTGCAGGTTGCGCAATACCCAGTAGACATGAAACTGTGCTTGCTTGCGCCCTGCGCAGAGCGTCATCTGGCATCTCAATGAAGAGTTGAAAATCCAAACAAAGAGCTGAAGGTTCCCAGAGTTCCATAAACAGCTAACGCCTGCTCTACCGCAATATAACTAACGTGCTAAAGTACAGAAATGGGAAAACCTAAACCCACTGCACTGTTGCAAGAGAGTTAATTTAATTATGAAGAAAGGGAATCTGCGAGATTCAGTGCTTGAAGCTTCACTTGAAGCTTGTAGCTTCAGTGCTGAAGGTTCACATGGTGCTACATTAGATGAAAGAAATTGGTTCACATGGCTCAAAGCCATGTGAATCAATTTCTTTCATCTAATGTAGCCCACACTACAATATGAACGAATGCAGAGGAAGTTGAGGAATTACCAGTATACTTACCGGAAGCTGTGTTTTTGCCGCAAGACCCCTTCCAGAAGGTGGCCATAGCCGACACAAATCTCCAGCAGATTGGTCTATGACCTTGGAGACCTTCTGTGACTTTGAACGTTGCGGCTGCTTTCTGAGCCTCTTCGCCCACATCTGACGAGGCACTGGCGGTGTGTCATATCGCACGTCTTCGACAACTTGACCTTCGTAATTGTACGACTTCATTCGAAGCAGGTATTTTGATGCTCTGAGACACACTATAACCCCAGCCGTGTACCGGAGGATGTCAAGGGACAGGGCGAACCAGTAGCCCGTTAGTCCACGCTGTAAAGGTCCACAGTGTGAGGCCAGTGCTGACATGAACCCATTATATAAGGGTTTGCATGAACCAAATTCTGGTGAAGCTTTCAGTTGATGCGCAACACGGGGTCCACCTAGAAGGCGACGCATCACGTTTGCCAGGTAGTTCCCATTATATTTTCCTGTCATGGACCGGAGGATTCCCTGAATTGCTCGTGGCGCCTCACGCGCAGTCGTCTCGGCATCCGAGAGATGGGACAGAAGATTTTTCGCCTCTAGTCTCAATGAAAGGGGAAGCCACGAATGAGTTAACTACTCCGTAGTAAGCTTCGAAGTTCTTCCGGGGGTGGGTGAACTTTCTCTTCCGCTACAGAGTTGTCGACATTCATGGCATCCAGTGACTGAGAAAGCATTGGCAGCTGTACAAGAGGTGGGGCCGTGAACAGTAGGGAGTCGTCGTCCGCAGCGCATCTACTGAAAAGTAAACTGGGCGTCAGCTCCTTGAATGTGTTGCCTCGTTCTCCGAGAGGCCACAGTGCGACGGTTAACTTGTCTATCGTCTTCCAGTCTTGCTCTCGGTAGGGAGTACACACATGGCACTGCAGGCCAGCATCAAGAATTAAGATGCCAAGAATAGTTGGTGTGGTGAGGAAACATAATATCATCATACGTTGCGCTGCCTGTGAGCACTCTTCCCGCTCCGTGAGAAATTGCCGCGCGTTCGGTGGGCGGCTCTGTGTCCCTTCTTGTCGCCACTCCAACTAAAGTGGCTGCTGCCAGCAATGCTAGGATTACCACGTCAAACAGGGTAAGCAGGTTCACATAATTAAGGCCGGCGTAAGCCAAGAGGTCCAGAAGACCATTCTGCGGTGAAGGCAGGACCGCCAGGACTCTTTGCTTTGCTCGATCTAGGCCTTTGAACGCTGTCTCCACATCGGATAAATAAGTATCCGATGGCGCTGTCTCGCCTCGAATTCTCGCAAGCGATCGCTGGCGCTGTTGTTTCGTCAATTGTTCCACTTTCTCCGCTGCAGCATGCAAAAGAGAGTCTCTCTTCTGTTCGAGACGGGTGCACCAATCGGCAGCAGCCACTAGTGCACGACCTAAATCATTAAGACCTTGGCGCTGTAGATTACGTCCTATTGCACTTACACCAATCGAGCAGTTAGCCGTCGCGTTGAGATCGTTTGCAATCGCGTCAGCCAGGGTCTGTTCAAAATAATGCGTGAAGTTCGAGTCCAAAAAATCAGTCGCGTCACGCAGACGGCCAGCGACCCTCTGCTTCGCCGAATTCGACAGCTCCCGCCCGGTGTTATTGACGAACCGCTGTAGTTGAGCGAAGTTTCTTTGCTATTCTTCGGGAGCCGACCTGTACGCGGCATTGAAGTCCGCGCGGCTGAAGATTAGTGCTAGGGCCGTCACTATACCTGAGGCGACTACGAACGCCAGCCCAAAGCAGTACGCGTACCAGGTGACATTGTACGGCTGGGTGATGTCCTGCAATCGGCTGTTGAATCGTTGGCGGTAGGCAAGCAGGGCGACCGCAGCTACAGGCAGAAGAGCTGTGTAGACGAGTCCCACCAGCAGCAGGGCCAAAGCTCGGGGCTGGCCGCTCAACAGGGAAAGGAGAAGGCCTCCTTGGGGCGACAGAGACGGCGGTGTTGGAGCATCTGACGAAGTGGCCCATGTGAGGGCACTGGTAGCCAAGTCCTGCATTCCGGCGAACAGCCCTAATGGTTCCTGCTGCTCGCTCATCATCGGTTGAGAAGCACGTTGCCTTCGAACGTTCTCGCGGTCTGTCTGCGTTTTTCTGCTTCCTCTCTTTCTCTTTATAGCGTTATTTGATTCTTGTTTCGTTATTTTGAACGTGCGGTGTCTTTTTCTTTCGCTATTGTGGGGGGGAGACGAAGATTATATCTAACAATTTGTAGCTCAATTGGATCCGCTGTGCCACAGATCTCGAAACAAATTTCTTCAAATACATTAGGAGGGGTGAAAAGATGACCGGAGGAATGCTGCGGAATTATATTTGCACAATCTATCTTCATTACTGGTTTCGCTTTTCGATCATCTCTTTCCCAAGGATTTCATGAATTGCGTAATACGTATTTACTTGATATGTTGGTGGTGAGATGATAAAAATGCTTTCACGAGCGTGTTGCTGAGGGTCGATAGACAGGTGGGACTTTCCTCTAAATCCACATGGGATTCGAGAGAAACATCACACGCTCATATAGGCGCCGACATTCTGGGGAGGCCAGGCTCCCCCCCCCAAACTTGACGCTCTCTATCACACAACTGCACTACAAAAACGAAAGCGCACGTCGCCAAAACAAACACCAACCCAGTTTAACACAACAAAACCTTTATTTGTTTTTTTTTAAAAACAAATCTCCACTTCATGTCGTAGTGCGTCCCCAAAGGAACCTCTATCAACAACCAAAGGAACGCCTCTATCCACCTTCCTTCATGTCACTGCATGCACTCTTGCTCGCAACGACCAAAGAAATGAAAAATTTAGGGCGATCAATGGGATTCATGCAACAGAAATACGTTTGTATTTTTAACTTTGAAGATGACGCACCATGTGGGGTGCTCATCTATTCCTTAAATCAGTTACTTTAAATTTAACCTTAATTTTAACCCGCTAGTCTCTTAAATCGTAGTTTGTGGTTCAAAGTTAACAATCGAGGCTTGCTTCAGCACATTCCTCTCTTGCTTTCGCACTTGAGCATAAGACAGAAGCCTTTATCTGACCACTATCCGCGTTAGTTTCTCCCTCCCCCGTTTTGCCCCTATACCATGATCCCGTCTTGCGCGGAATGGCATGCATACAGTACAACCCAACGCACCGCTAACACGACTACGGAACGCGCGACATGTGTCCGAACTTCTCCGGGAGCGAAGCGCATCTGCCGACGGCCTAGCGCCAACTGTACAGGGCCGCATAAATCGAAGCAGCGAGACGAGCGACTTGCATGTTTCAATCTGCGTGCGCCCTTTGCATTCCCTTGCGTATAACCGTGAGGCATTGTTGGGTGCATGGGGAGCCAGAAGACAGTGAGCCCCCCACACTCGGAACAATCATAGCACAGCACGCGCCCCTCCATACAATACTGATGTAGTGAATTGTCATGCAACGATACAGACATATGGTCTCCAATCTGAAGACGGAGTGGGCGTAAACTTTTTGAATGTGCTGTGTGTATCGATCGTTATGTACCCTGATTAACACAAAAGACGTACTTTCTGCTCACGTGCATTTGAAACAGAAAATGATGCCAGTGCGCTCTCTTTATTGCAATACTTCTGCACGCCTTGCTTGCGAGTGTCTGCATGCGCGTGATGCGCAAGATGAAACAATTCTCAGAGTTGTCAGTAATAAGCACAAAGAAAGGGGGCCGTGAAGCACACGGAAGACTAAGTCAGAAAAATGCGAAGCAGTTGTAGCCCGCTGTAACCTAACTACTGTAGTTAACTAAAGAAAAAGTTTAACGAGTAGTTGTAACTACCATTTTTGCAAGTAGTTTCTAACTACTTTTTAACTACCATGCAGTAGTTTTACTACAAGTAGTTAACTACTGCACATCCCTGTTCTTTACCAGTGGCGCTCATATGATACCGCCAAAGAAAGGGCGTTCTTTGCAACTTACCGCGCTGCTTCGGAGATGAACGTACCTCTTTCGAACACTTCGAGAGGCAATGATTGTAAACGAACTTTTGTGGAAAATGGGTTCACCAATTTGAAGAAAGCTCTCGAGAGATTTCAGGCACACGGAGCGACAAATTTCCACAGGGCTGGATTGAATGCTTTAACAGCTGTGAAACACGGAGCAAATGTCGCGTCGGCCTGTGCGCAAAGAAAGGAAAGCGACATGAAAGCGGCAAGAAAATCGCTTGTAAAGACAGTATACGGTCTCTGCAATATCTAGCTTGCCAAGAGTTGGCAATACGCGGCCATGACGGCAAAGACAGCAACCTGCAACAGCTCTTAGAACATAGCAGGAGCAGGCAAGCTAGCTGGTGTTGAATTGATATTAGAACTTCGCGCAAATGACGTACCGGAGGTGAAGTCATAGCTTCGCCGCTCGAAATTCAAGTGGATTTCGCGCGACATTTTAAACGAACAGTCGGAAATGATGGCTCATGATGTACTTCGTTCCCTGACAGATGAAATCCGTGAAGCGGGGCATTATGCCGTGATCATGGACGAGACGACAGACATATCTGTCGCTGAACAAGTGTCAATATGCTTCCGAACAGTACAAGCGAACTTAGAAGTTGAGGAGTTGTTCTGCGGCTTTTTCAGTACAGCAGACACCAGAGCGACAACCCTCGACATCTTCAAAGATATCGTGGGCCGATTCAGTCTTCCTATTGACAAGTGTCGCGGACAGTGCCGGTGCGGCAAACATGAAAGGGCAGCACAGTGGACTTCAAACTCTGGTATGACAAGAATAGCCTCGAGTGATATACGTGCAATGTGTGGCACACGTTCTTAACTTAGTGCTTCAGGACATGAGCCAGCGATTGGACATGTGTCGTTATTTCTTGGGCGTCATAACACACAAGTTTGATAAACTTCGTCATGTCTTCTCCAAAATACCTCCATGCGTTCCAAGAGCGTGAACAAGAAGACGGAAACACAAGCCTCCGAAAATTTTGCCCAACACGCCGCTCAAGGTTTCTTCCCTGCGATCGGTGGTTCAGAATTACAGCCGACTGATGACATTTTTTGATGAGATTGCATCAGAGGAATGAAACGAGGCCGGAGCGAAATCAAGTGAATTCGGGAAGATATTGTCAAGATTCGAGACGTTTTTTATGCTCAGGATCCTGACCTTCGTGTTTTCGAGACTATATAGAAGCCTCAGCATACTGTCATCCCAGGGCTATCCTAAGGTTGTCAGATGGGGACAGGTATGACATCCCTAGGATGTCAAAATCTGATCCTCAGAATGTCATAATACTGCCACTTTGGCATATGAGATGACGTCCCCGAGGCTGTCCTCAGGGACCAATTTAGGGCAGTTCATGGAGGACAATGCTTTCCCTCAATTCCCTGCTTTGATTTGTTTTATTTTGCTATTTCTGGTACGCCCATCCGCCAACTGCATACAGAAGATACATCAAATTGCAATGACACCAAAGTTATGGCAGCATTTTTATTGTTCCCGTGAGAAACAGAATCTTGTCAAGGACACTGAGTCTGAGAAATCCTCGTATTGCCAACTGTAGGGTGGGACAAGCTTAAGCTTGCTCACTCCGAAACCCACTCCGAAAGGTACTAGAATTCTCTTCCGAAGCCAAAACAGATACCGTTTGTTGCTTATAACGTGACCCTCCGTAAATTCGAGAGTCCTGCTCGCCTGCTACGCAAAACGAAGAATGAGCTGTCCATGTTTCTTTCGATTACGCAAAGAAAAAATACTCAAAGCGAGGAATTGATTGAAGTAGTAGTTCTGCTTCATTCCAAAGTCTATGTTTCTTACGTCCTTTGGTTTGAGACATTCAGGTATAACCTTTGAAAGTCAAAAGCAGTGCCACAGAATCGCGCGTTTTGTTCTTTCCACGAGAAATCCTTCATGTATCATAGACAGTCATTCCTTTTGGCGGCAGGGAATTTTACGCTAGACCACCCTTTATTTAAGAAAAATGTCAGTCAGGTCCCAGGATCGGCCCAAAAACAAATCAAATGTGTTTAGGGAGTCTGAGCAGGTAAACTAAACAAAATAATATTTCTCGTCCCCCTAGCTACCCACAGGAACGGGCACAGGACGTACCTGAATGACTCTTCACGGACAGTCCGCGATTGTTGTCCTCAGGACTTTCTGGGGATACACCTCGAAGAACCAGGACACGATGACACTGTGGGGACATCCTGAGGACAATGTGTGTTCTTGGGGTTGAAGCAAGCTCTGTGTTGTAAAGCAGGGCGCACTTTTCATTGACTGCAATCTCACCTAAACCTTGAATTGTGTTTTATTCTACCGCAAACAATGTTTAATATACAACTTGTCCCTGTTTAATCAAGCAAAAAGTTGAAACGAGAATCTCTTCCCTCAAGTTCCCAAAAAGAGGGTAGATCTCTCACGAAGATTGCCGATTGAAGGAAGAAGCGCATCTACTCCTTTCAAGTTCGAAACTCCACATAAAATTCGGTGCATTTCCAGTGGAACAGCCGATGTAGAGAGCGATCAGAGAGTTGCAACTCTCCTGCTTGTGGCACTGTCGCCACAGTGTTCTGCGCCATACCTGGAAAAGCGCACGCCCTCTATTAATTCTTCAATTGGAGAATTTTGGGCAAAAGCGAGATAGCAGAATGGGAGACAATCCTCATTGAAAGCTATTCTATCTTTATAGGAGATATTTTTAAATTTTGAGATATTTATCACCAAATGTCACGATGCAAATGAGCCGAAACCAAAACCGCACCTTGTAGGAGCGTGTGATCTTTCCAGACGGAGGCTTATCTGTGCCGCAATGATCTAGCCAGCAGATTAGCACCTACTCCAATCACCTCCATCTGGAGCATTTGGGTCTCTGACGTGGTGTGAGCGCTGTCCTCCATGCGCTCCCCATCGGAGCGGTTGTGGTTTCGGCTCACTTGCAAAATTTGGCGATGGATATTTCAACACAAGTGCGCATTTCAGGGTTTAAAAAATTTGGAATGACTTTCAACGAGGAATGTCTCCCATTCTGCTATCTCTCTTTGGCCCGGATTAAATGCCCGGCCTAATTAAAGAGAAAATTAATTAATTTGACGTAATTAGCCACCTTGTCCTTACATACTTTTTGTGAGAGGATATCTGGTTATCTGCCTGGCTGTATAACTCAACTGTAAAAATGACATAGAATTTTTATAGAAAATTTGTAAATGATAAAAAAAAGACAAATTCTCGACTTCCATTATGTCCTATAATAAGAAAACCAGGTTCAGCGGAATACTGCACAAACCTTCTGTTGACTTGCTTTTCATTTCTTCCTTTCTGTTTCAGGAGTTATGCAAGGTTTTCCCTGAGACAAGTTAGGACCTGTTCTCTATAATTAAAACTGCAGTTACATGTCACCTTGCGAAGGTGTTCGAAAATCCAGGAATTATAGAACAGGACAAAAAGAGATCATAACCGTCTTAACATAGTAGAGTACAACAATTCACTCAAACGTTTCGTCTCCCAGTGGTCAGTGCTGGTATGGTGATGTTTGAGTTCATCTATGTAAACACATACACTACGTGCAACCGGCTTGTTTTTTTCCTTTGACGTAGGGGATGAGTACTGGAGTTGAGGGCCACATACGAGATGGTTCACACGTTTCAGTAGGGTTTTTAGTACAGTTTGCTTGTGTTCCGCAGGGTGGTGGGAACTGGACTTTAAGAGGTTACCGATGTCACAAGGTTTACGTTGTACAGTTCTTGTGATATGTCCTGTCCTGTCTCAGTGTACTCTCACAGGTGTTGTTCTCTTCCACGTCACACGTGAAGAGGATTGAAGGTTAAACAAAATGGGGATATGTCTTGGAATGCTGGAACGTTTGGAATGGAAATTGCTTGAAAGAACCTCTATGTGATTGGTCCCTAGAAGCTTGTACTTCATACAAATTTCTTTACTTTATTTTACAATACATTTGATCTTATGAATTAATATAATAATAGTAATAATAATTAGAATAATGTTTCATATGCATCTACGCACCCACAATGTGCCAATTGATGCTTATCATTTTTTGTGGAAACTTACTGGTAAAAAGTGGCCTGTCAAGACATTTTATAGAACCTTTTTATAGAGTCTCTGTGGGCATACGGTCGCTTATGTTTGTGTGGGTACCACATTTATTAAATTACACTTCTTCCTTTTTTTTCTTTCAGAATGTAGTGCATTTTGCCTTCGTGGAGGGTCATGTACCTACAGCTCAGTACAACATGTGCAACACAAAGAAAGTTTCTCTTGCTGAATTGCGAAGCATGTGTCTACACTTTGTATTCAATAAATTGTCCACGGGGGAAGACGTGTCATCTACAATCTCCAGCATGGTAGGTCAGAGCTCCTTTGAAATCTTTTGCTTCTTATTCCTCACAAGCTTTAAAGGTACTGTAAAGCAGTAGACAAGCATTATATGCCGGTGATATGACTAGAGACTTTGTTGCTTCTAAATAACATATGCGGAACCATACGACCGACAACGCGCTATAAATATTTTTAATTTGCCATGAAAGATGCGGCGTAGTGGAGCGGTGCGACGCCTGGTGTCAAACAACCCCCTGTACAGCGGGCAACACTGAAAATTGGTATTACACACTATGACATCAGAACTTCGTTATTTTAGTAACCATATTATTGGTTTTCCTGTTTACCTATGCATTCTGAAACCCCTGTTAACAGTTCAACCTGTTAACCCCTGTTTTTGCGAATTAACCCAGTGCTGGCCGCTGTTCGATGGGGGCTCTCCCTACTTCTCTGCTGCGCCTGCGCGCTCCTTTTGTTCGCGGCCTCTTTCGAACGAACAAACTCTCTCTGTGAACAAACAAGTCCCGACGCTGTCTGGCTTCTTGAACGTCTGACACATTTTTTTCAACGGCTCAGCATTTCATTTCAGTTCGCTTATCCGTTTATCCTCAGATGTGGATCGTTGTGTGGATTGCAGGGGCGGATTTTATGGTGGATTGTGGTGGATTCTTATGTCGGGCCCAGTGTTATACGCATGCAATGTGGTTGCCGCCGTATGTGTCAGAAGTACGGATTAATTTCGAATACCTAGTACAGTGTTGCCCGTAATCTTTAATTGTAATTTTCTAATGAACTGCACCGTCGATTGGAATGAAACTTGCACAGTTTTTGTTTGGACTATCGAATAGCCACACTAAATGACATTTGATCGGTGCTGCTTTACAGTACCTTTAAGGCAAAATAAGCAGGATTAAAGGGACGGTCTCGTACCCCTGCCCCCCTCATCAGTGTGTGTGTATCATTCGATTGCCCTTTGTTGAAAATGGAATACTGCGAATTTACCCGACAAAACACGCCACAGTTATTAAATAACCGAATTAAATTGATAAAGATTGCAGAGCATGCCGCAATCTGTGTTGGTAACAATAAGAACGGCCACGTCGCCCGGCGGGAAAGTCCGTGATAGGACCAGACTTGTACGTAACGCGTTACAAGTAATTGCGTTACTTGTAATCAATTACTTTTTGAGTAATTTTTCGAATAATCAGTTACATTTTTGGACAAGTAATTTTTCAAGTAATTCGATTACAATTTTGAGTAATCAATTACTTTTGAACTAGAGTATGACTCTAAATAACAATGCTCTGTGACAAATTTCCTGTGTCTTTGTTGGGCTATTCTACTGTAGTAAGCGGGAAAATATTAGTGCTACTTCTCACGCACGAGTCTTTCGCGCTACTTTAGCTGTCCCAATCACGTGGGAGTTGAGGTTTTTCTTTTGTTCGAAGCACACAGGGGAGGAAATTTTTGCATGAATTCAAAGTAACGGCCCGAGTAACGCGTTACTTTTATACTCGTTACTCAATTACATTTTGAGTCGAGTAATTTGTAACGGTAATGAATTACTTTAGCTAGAAGAGTAACGGTAATCAATTACTTTTTTGGAGTAACGGGCACAAGTCTGGATAGGACACAGAAATCGTCTGCTTTTGCTCGCGCTAGTGCATCGACGTGAGCAGACGACTTTCAGAAGTTACTGGGCACTGCGGCAACTCTCGTACATTTTCTTTGAGTTCTCAGGTGAAAAATGCACATTCTAAGAAGTGGCAAGGATGGTGGTTTGAACAACTGTGTTAATCCTCAGAGACAAGTTAAAAGTCGCAGGACAACCCCACCCACAATCACAAATCTAAAGTCGCCGGCAATCGGCGCGCGCGGTCGCATTACAGCTCCGACCAAAAATATATTACGCGCGCTTCCATTACACTCCCCGTTGCACACTGATCATGCTTCGCAATGAAGTGTCGCTGACGACGTACATGGGGAAGGAGTGCGTGTTTATTTAAAAACCGCATTAAATACTCGCGGAAAGAAAACACGTGACTTAGCTTCCATGTATCCGGTTATGTGCTACATTATCGGAGACCCCACAGTCAAAGCTCGGACTACATTCTCCACTCGCGGAGGTATATGCAGGAGTGTCCCCATTTCAAGAGCAAAGGGGATGACTCAACCCAAGGTGCTTCTGCAAGTTACAATTACCATGACAACGACGACGTACCCGCAGGCCGGCGTCATACGTGACGCATCCATGAGAGAAGCGCACGTTTCGTCGTCTGCTATTACGGCATGTTTCGACAAATTCCTCGAAAACGACTTGGTTATTCCGAATGAAACTTTGACGGTTGTATGTGTACAGTACTCGGGAAGCTCGTTTTGGCTAAGTTTCGGAATCGCCACGGCTGTATGGGACCGTCCCTTTAAATTGTGGCTGCATCTTAGCTGGAGCAGCCCATGTAATAGTACCGAGGAGTGCCCTACATAGCATGACATCTTCTGTTCAGATATGTTACCCAAACTGTTTGGGTTCGTCTTGCCCCTCACGCTACCTCCTCATATGTGACTGTGGTTTTCTGCTTTCTCATAAAAACGTGTATTGGCATCCTCATAATCTGCCTAGGAGCAAGCTAATCACTCTGCTATGACAGTTTTCGTGCACAGTGCCAATTGACTGACTTCTAGAATGATACTGGTGCGGTACATTTAAATGAGCATCTGTTTCAGGCACATGCAGACATTCAGAAAATATGAAGTGTACAGGGGAGGAACAGTACTTTCGATCTATTACGGATCTGTACAGCAAAAGCCGTATAATACGCAATGGCTTCGAAGAACTAGAACTAATTTATGTCTTGAGGTAATTTTGTAGTAACTATTGTAACTGCAGTCAAACCCCGTTTATCTGGCTCTCGTGGTTTCCAACTAAATCGTCTTTATAGCAGGGGCTCTGGATAAATAAAAATCGAGAAATGCAGTGAGTCAACAAGATTCAACGAAGCCTGTGTTTATTTCGGAGGGCGCACAAGAACTCCTACCTCCGACGTGAACTGGACAAACATTATTCTTCTACTAAAAAAAAGAAACAGCATGCAGCGATGATGCGCGGTGATGCAGCAGCGAAAACGGACAACACTATAGTCGCAAGATCCTTATCAATGGCAGATATATTCCTGGCAATGGTGGGAATCAAACGATGCACTTCCCAATTGCGCAAAAAATTAATAAAAGCTGACTGATGAATGCCACCGTGCATGCAACACATTAACAAAGTGTCAAGTAGCTTATCTATAGCTAATGGAATTCAGCTAGATCTGCTGAGTACTTCGAGGAGTATTTATTTTTATCGCTCGGAGACGCTTACAGTGGAAATGTCGTCATGGAGCTGGCTGAGAATTGGTTGAGATCCACTCGCACTGAGCGAATTTATGTAAATGTCGCTTTGCTTTGACCTTGGAGGGCGAACTGGCAAATATTTTCCACAATTCCTGAGCTAGAGGATGGTAGCTATTTTCAAATGGGTTTCTTCTAGACTGTCTGGACCGCCTTACCACCCGAATCAGATAGTTGAATTAGTCATAAGGGCTTAAATTTTCCTGGTGGTGTAAAAAACTTAAAAATAATTGGGAATGAAACATGTTATGTAAACACTTTATGTAACGCAGGCTTTCATGCAATCTGTGCTTCTTCGACAGCATATGTACAAAATGGAACGGCACGTGATTGGAATGGCTGGAGAGAATCTGGCTAAGTGTGTGTACGTCTGTCTGTGGGGCGCATGCAGTCCGGGTCTTGTATTACAAGTGATAAAGCGTGCCCTGCGATGAGCACCAACTGGATGCAGACGACACAGCAATAGATACTGTACAAGCGCGTTGTCGTTCTCGCTCGGTCGCGTACGGAATTTTCGTTTCTGGTCGGTTTCCCCCGACCGATCGGTGTCCGTTTCGATGACACACTACCGCTCAGCTCCGGCTCTGCTCTGAACAAATAAACATAAACACCTCTAATTAGCCTCCAAAGCACCTCATCACAGCGAATGCCAGGGTGCACAGCTTTGTCAGCATGCAATCACTAGTGTTAACAGATGAAGAAAGAGAATTTTTAGAGAGGCTGCTCACATGGGGCTTAAGTGCAGTCTTGGGTAGTAACTAAGTTACTTTTAATTTGTAACTGTAACTACAGGTTTTCTCGCTCAATTTAATCCTGTGGTCACTCATTTTAATCCCATGGTCACTGAAATTAATACAATTGTCACTGAATTTAATCCTATGGTCAACCAAATTAATCCAGTGGTCAGCCAATTTAATCCGTCCCATATCATTGCATCTGCCGCCATTGGAATCAGTATAACCCAGTAATTTATGACTACTGCTGCACGAT
This sequence comes from Ornithodoros turicata, assembly GCF_037126465.1. Classification (NCBI taxonomy): domain Eukaryota; kingdom Metazoa; phylum Arthropoda; class Arachnida; order Ixodida; family Argasidae; genus Ornithodoros; species Ornithodoros turicata. Next base: position 158,165 of record NW_026999417.1, read on the forward strand.
AAGGAGATAAATTGCGAATACTTGGTCATTTATTGCGTCATGAGTTGTGACTATGCAGGATTTTATGAGCTTTTTATGACTAACCTACATTATAGACTATAACTGGACTATTTGCAGAGAGTATAATACGATGATCAATGACTATTTGGGATTTTATGGGCTTTTCATGACTAAACCCTGCATTGTATACTGTGACTGCACTATTTCGGGCTACTGTTGTTGGAAATTGAATAATGTCATGACTTGTGACTATGCAGTGTTTATGAGCTTTTGATGGCTATAACCTACACTATAGACTATGACTGGACTATTTCGGACACTACCCTTGTCGGAAATGGTATGATGACATGAATTATGACTATGCGGGATTTTGAGCTTTTTATGACTATAACCTACATTATAGATATAGCTGGACTATTTTGAAGTAACCTCATTTCAGAGAGTATAATACCATGATCTATGACCATGTGGGATTTTATAAGCTTTTCATGACTTAAACCTGCATTGCATACTGTGACTGCACTATTTCGGACTACTCTTTTTGGAAATTGAGTAATGTCATGACTTATGACTATGCGGGGTTTTATGAGCTTTTGATGACTATAACCTATATTATAGATTATGACTGGACTATTTCGGACTACCCTTGTCGGAAATGGTATAATGACATGAATTATGACTATGCGGGATTTTGAGCTTTTTATGACTGTAACCTACATTATAGATATAGCTGGACTATTTTGAAGTAACCTCATTTCAGAGAGTATAATACCATGATCTATGACCATGTGGGATTTTATGGGCTTTTCATGACTCAAACCTGCATTGCATACTGTGACTGCACTATTTCGGACTACTCTTTTTGGAAATTGAGTAATGTCATGACTTATGACTATGCGGAGTTTTATGAGCTTATGATGGCTATAACCTACATTATAGACTATGACTGGACTACTTCGGACTACCCTTGTCGGAAATGATATAATGACATGAATTATGGCTATGCGGGACTTTATGAGCTTTTCATGACTATAACCTACATTATAGGCAACGACTGAACTATTTCGGACCATCCTTCTCCGAAATGGTATAACGACCTGAATTATGACTATGCGAGACTTCATGAGCTTTTATGACTATAACCTAAATTATAGACTATAACTGGACTATTTCAGAGTAGAGCACTGCACGGGCCCAGGCTTACCCGAAATCCCGAGTGAGGCCCGGCCCGTGGGCCGGGCTTTGCCTTTTTTACGCGGGCCTAGGCCGGGCTCGGATTTCAACCACTGGGTAGGGGCTTGGCAATGGCCGCCATGGTCGGGCATGTACGCGAACATATTTCAGGGGACCGGACAGCTGAATTTTCATGTCACTCTTTTTCTCCATTGGTTATGGGATATCATGATATTTTCATCTGAGAACTAGCACTTTTTTATATGTGATCATGCTTATTTCGTGTATGGGTCTGGATTTCACACGTACACTTACACGGATTTGGGGATGATTGGTGTGGCGGGCTCGCTGAGAGTCCGGCACGAGGGTCAGTTAGGTTAGGCGTTCTGACATATTTCGTTCGCTGAGAGTTCGAGACAGGGCAACTAACACCGGTGCATGCGCAATAGAGCGGAGATGAATCCCTCTTGAACCGCATCGTACATACATATTTCCCACGCGCCACTGCACGCTGCCTTCCCAAGCAAGTAAACACTAAGCACACAGCGGCTTGCCGGCAGAGAAACACAGCCGCTCCGTTCGAGTGTACTTCTCACTGTCCACCAATTAGCTGCGTCCTTTTCCTCGCTGCGTTGCGCTCTTTAGTAAACCTAAATACGCCTCCGGGCCTCGAGAACACATAGAGCAGAAGCGGGCTGGGACCGAGCCTGAGCATGGAAACAGTCGGGTACGGGGTGGGCCCGGGCCGGCGGAGTCGGGCCTGTGTTCGGGCCCGGGCTGCAAATCTATAGAAGTAGGGCCCGGGTCGGGTGCGGGCCACAGCGGCCGGGCCTGAAATTTAGGCCCTTGCAGTGCTCTATTTCAGTGTGACGCATTGGATAGCGTATAATACCATGATCTATGACAATGTGGGATTTTAAGAGTTTTTCATGACTAAAACCTGCATTGCATACTATGACTGAGCTATTTCGGACTACTCTTGTTGAAAATTGAATAATGTCATGACTTGTGACAATTTGGGGATGCTATAAGCTTTTCATGACTATAACCTGCATTATAGACTATCACCTGATCAGTTCGGGCTCACCTTGTTGGAAATGGTCTAATGCCATGACCTATTGCCATTTGAGCATTTTATGAGCTTTTTATGACTATAATCTGTCATATGGGCTATGAGCGGACGGTTTCGCACTGGCCTTTTTGGAAATGGTATAATGTCATGACATCACTACTTGGTATCTGATGAGCTTTTCATGCCATTAGCCGATGTTAATGACTACCACAAGACTAATTTGAACTACCCTAACTGCAATGTGTGCAATGATATTGCATGTAACTGTTGGGGTATTGACAGTTTGATGTATATGGTCCATTAAACGGAGCCCAGCACTGCCCTCGTCATAACCGATACACCGATAAACTGTACACTCATATATATTATAGTCATAAAAAGCTCTAAAATGTTGAAATAGCAATAGGTCATGGCATTAGACCATTTCCAACAAGGGGAGCTCGAACTGATCCGGTGATAGCCTATAATGCAGGTTATAGTCATGAAAACTCATACAATACCCAAATAGTCATAAGTCATGACAGTATTCAATTTCCAACAAGAGTAGTTCGAAATAGTTCAGTCATAGTAAACAATGCAGATTTTAGTCATGACAAGCTCATAAAATCCCACATAGTCATATATCATGGTACTCTGCAATCAGGCTACTCCGAAATAGTCCAGATATAGTCCATAATGCAGGTTATAATCATGAAAAGCTAATAAAGTATGGTATAGTCATAATTCATGTCATTTTACCATTTCCGACAAGGGTAGTCCGAAATAGTCCAGTCATAGTCTATAATGTAGGTTATAGTCATAAAAGGTATAAAATCCCGCATAGTAATAAGTCATGACACTACTCAATTTCCAGCATGAGTAGTCCGAAATAGTTCAGTCATAGTACACAATGCAAGTTTTAGTCATGAAAAGCTCGTAAAATCCCCATAGTCATAGATCATGATATTATACTCTCTGCAATGGGGTTACTCCGAAATAGTCCAGTTATAGTCTATAATTTAGGTTATAGTCATGAAAGCTCATAAAGTCCCGGATAGTCCTAATTTGTCATTATACCATTTCCGACAAGGGTAGTGTCAGAAATAGTCCAGTCATGGTCTATGATGTAGGTTATCGTCATGGAAAGCTCATGAAGTCCCACATAGTCATAATTCATGTCATTATACCATTTCCGACAAGGGTGGTCCGAAATAGTCCAGTCATGGCCTATAATGTAGGTTATAGTTATCAAAAGCTCATAAAGTTCCGCATAGTCATAATTCATGTCATTATACCATTTCCGACAAGGGTAGTCCGAAATAGTCCAGTCATAGTCTATAATGTAGGTTATAGTCATAAAAAGCTCATAAAATTCCCGCGTAGTCATAAGTCATGACATTATTAAATTTTCAACAAGAGTAGTCCGAATAGTTCAGTCATAGTATACAATGCAGGTTTTAGTCATGAAAAGCGTGTAAAATCCCACATAGTCATACATCATGATATTACTCTCTGCAATGAGGTTACTCTGAAATAGTCCAGTTATAGTTATACAATTTAGGTTATATTCATCAAAAGCTCATGAAGTCTCGCATAGTTGTAATTCATGTCATTATACTATTTCCGACAAGGGTGGTCCGAAATAGTCCGGTCATAGTATATCATGTGGGTTATATTCATAAAAAGCTCAAAATCCCGTATAGTCATAAGTCATGACATTATTCAATTTCCAACAAGAGTAGTCTGAAATCGTTCTTTCATAGTCTATAATGTAAGTTATAGCCATAAAAAGCTCATAAAATCCCGCGTAGTCATAAGTCATGACATTATTCACTTTCTGACAACAGTAGTCCGAAATAGTTCAGTCATAGTATACAATGCAGGTTTTAGTCATGAAAAGCCCATAAAATCCCACATAGTCATAGATCGTGGTATTATACTCTCTGCAATGAGGTTACCCCGAAATAGTCCAGTTATAGTCATGAAAACCTCGTGAAGTCCCGCATAGTCATAATTCATGTCATTATACCGTTTCCGACAAGGGTAGTCCGAAATAATTCAGCCCTGAACTATAATATAGGCTATAGTCATGAAAAGCTCAAAGTCTCGAATAGTCATAACTCATGGCGCAATACCTATGTAATAAATGACCAAGTACTCGCAATTTATCTCCTTATCGTGCAGCAGTAGTCATAAATTACTGGGTTATACTGATTCCAAAGGCGGCAGATGCAATAATATGGGTCGGATTAAATTGGCTGACCACTGGATTAATTTGGTTGACCACAGGATTAAATTGATAGACTATAGGATTAAATTCAGTGACCATGGGATTAATTTCAGTGACCATGGGATTAAAATGAGTGACCATTGGATTAAATTGAGCGAGAAAACCTGTAGTTACTTTTGGGGGTAACTAGTTACATTTCCAGAGAAGTAGCTTTTAACTGTAACTAGTTAGTATTTCTGTGTAAGTAACTGCAAAATGTAACTATAGTTACCCGAATAAATATCGTTCCTTTTTTTTCTTTACTAGCTACCTTCCCCTACTTCCCTCTAACAGTGTCTTCCTTCCTTTTATACGTAATCGCTATGTGCCCCGTGCCTTGGCCTCTTGACCAAGCAGGGAATTCCATCTTTGCGAACAGAAATTAGTTGAAGTTAGTGACCCCAACCGGTCGGATGGAGTCATGTGTGAGTAATAGTGTCACTGCCCTAGCACGGGATCCTGTCTCCTGTGGATATGGACAAAGGAATGATTATGCACAAAGAGAAACTTTCCGGTCAGCTTGCGCTCCGACCAGTGCGATGGCTAATCCTGCTCCGGTTGCTGCTTCCATAAGCTTGGCCGCTGTTGCCGTGGCCGCTCTGTGAAGCAACCTTCGAGTTTTTATCACGGAAGGACGAGAATAATTTAATTCTACTTCTACTAAGTCTTCCTCTACATGAGCCCCGACCGGCGATGATGGTATGCCACGGAGAGGCGGTGACGGTGGCCTATCTCCATGGCCGCGCTGGTGGAACTGGGAAGCGGGTGCTCCACGCGCGTGGCCATCGTTGTCGTCGTTGTCCACGTCCAGCGTTCGCTACAGGGGTCCCCCGGCCGTCAGATGCGTTGCGGACGCATCGCAAGAGCTGGAGTCCAGATAACGCGTCTGGGAAAAGCTGCAGTGGAGGGCGACCGTGGTAGACGTGCAGACGTGGTGACGTGTGGTCGAACAGGGGCACGGCACACGTTGCCGGCATTTCACAGAAGATGGAGACGGGAACAGCGATCCGTCAGGTACAGACGAGCGAGAGAGAGGGAGGCGCTCGATGTCCTGGTCCTGGGGTGCCGCGACCGGCACGGGAGCCGAAGCTTGAGAGTCCCAGGTGGAGTGAGTGAGGTGCCGAGACGGGCTGAAGCGTGCCGAGGCGTCGGCTGCCGCGACTGCCGCGACCGGCAGGTGAGCGCAAGGCTCGAGTGTCGCGGCCGGCAGTGAGAAGCGTGAGAAGAGGAGCGAAGAGTACCGAGATGCGGTAGGAGTGAAGGCGGGCCGTGTGTGCCGGAGGTAGTGCTGCTCGATGGTGTCACAAATTTGGGATGGTGAAGGGCCGAATTGCTCCGGACGTGGTGTTCTTCGTCCGGGTCACCAAATGTAGAGGACGGTGGACGTCCTCTACATGAGCCTCGACCGGCGATGATGGTATGCCACGGAGAGGCGGTGACGGTGGCCTATCTCCATGGCCGCGCTGGTGGAACTGGGAAGCGGGTGCTCCACGCGCGTGGCCATCATTGTCGTCGTTGTCCACGTCCAGCGCCGCTACAGGGGTCCCCCGGCCGTCAGATGCGTTGCGGACGCATCGCAAGAGCTGGAGCCCAGATAACGCGTCTGGGAAAAGCTGCAGTGGAGGGCGACCGTGGTAGACGTGCAGACGTGGTGACGTGTGGTCGAACAGGGGCACGGCACACGTTGGCGGCATTTCACAGAAGATGGAGACGGGAACAGCGATCCGTCAGGTACAGACGAGCAAGAGAGAGGGAGGCGCTCGGTGTCCTGGTCCTGGGGTGCCGCGACCGGCACGGGAGCCGAAGCTTGAGGGTCCCAGGTGGAGTGAGTGAGGTGCCGAGACGGGCTGAAGCGTGCCGAGGCGTCGGCTGCCGCGACTGCCGCGACCGGCAGGTGAGCGCAAGGCTCGAGTGTCGCGGCCGGCAGTGAGAAGCGTGAGAAGAGGAGCGAAGAGTACTGCGATGCGGTAGGAGTGAAGGCGGGCCGTGTGTGCCGGAGGTAGTGCTGCTCGATTGTGTCACAAATTTGGGATGGTGAAGGGCCGAATTGCTCCGGACGTGATGTTCTTCGTCCGGGTCACCAAATGTAGAGGACGGTGGACGTCCTCTACATGAGCCCCGACCGGCGATGATGGTATGCCACGGAGAGGCGGTGACGGTGGCCTATCTCCATGGCCGCGCAGCGGAACTGGGAAGCGGGTGCTCCACGCGCGTGGCCATCGTTGTCGTCGTTGTCGTCGTCCAGCGTCCGCTACACCTTTGTACACTGTAAGAAGGACGTTGTGTGATGCATTCCTTTTGAGTCTGGGTTCTGTTATGTGGGTCAATCAGGTCGATCCTTGAATCTTCGCCTTTTAGAACACAGCCGTAGTACCCAGAAGACTTTTGTGTCTAGTGAACTTGTAGCTCACATCAGGGAATGCAATGGCTGTCAGCCTGTATTCAGTGACACTTCAGTTCTGCGGACGGAAAGGAACATATGCAAGTGCTTGTTGTTGGAGTCGGTGGAGATAGCCACGAGGTGAAATTGTGTTAGTAACCCCTCGCTTATTCCCCTTGCCCCCCTTCGGAGGTTCTTGGGGATATAAGCGGTTGGTTGTTATTAAACCGTTGCTGTGTAAGAGAAATTTTGTCGTCTCCGTGTCTCCGGTTCCAGCCTTCAAAGATGGTCAGTACCAATGCAGACACTAATTGAAGTTCTGTTACCTGCATGCTGACATACAAAATAACCTCCACAGCAGTAAAATGGAGAGGTAATGCTTTATTGTCTGTATTGTGTGCTACTGACCCTGTACCACAGTATTTCCTTTGGCTGCAGTGCCTTGTGTTTCTTTTTAAATAAATAAATATAAGAAGAAGAAGATACATGACAAATCAGTATCTCTGGAATTGGTTCGTTGAACAAAAAAGATGGCGTATCCTCTGTGTCAAGTACAGTGGATCCTTGTTAGTTTGAACTTGTTTAATTGAAATCCTGGTTAATTAGAAGATATGTTGAGGTCTCGTGTTCATGCTCTGGGCCCGCTTGCACGAAACGAACTTAGTGTAAAACTTAACGAGTTCCCCACTTAGTGTAGTGCCGGAGCCGTAAGTGGCTTGCACGAAACTTCTACAACACTAAAGTGGTGGCACTCGCTCCGCGCAATTTAGGACGCTGGCCAAGGGTCCTAGGAGCACCCTAAACTACCGCACTAAAGCTTAGGACTAACGTGTCGGCCGCTATGAACCGTGTATCGAAGATTCGTCGTTGGCCCCAACTGTATCTCGCAATACAGTACGCATTTTCCTCGCAATACTAACAACGTCTAATTTTTTTTATGCTGTGGGTGCCGTACGTGTTGTGCTTTTCGTTAGCAACATCTCTCAAAATGATCGTCGCACGCGAAGTGCCTCTCACCGACACTGCCGTTGGCGATAAGTTCCCAATCATCGAGCAATTCGAGACATACTTTGGGCCACAGGCTTTAGTTTATTTAACAAAAGCACGCAACAAGTGACCTAACTCGTTCTTGCAGCTACAATGATAGTACAATACCTTATTTTGGTTCTACCAACTGTTTACGTGCGACGCCAGAAGCAGACGACTTCCCAGAATCCAAACATGCCGTGACGCACGACTTCCTGGGATGAACTCCGGAAGTTCTCTTTCTACCAATGAGAGCCTCCGAAAACTGCTACTGCTCGTAGCCACGATCCACTTTAGAATACTTGACTTAGGGCGGTCGTCGAACTGTTCGTGCAAGCCACTTAACCGCAACCCTAAACTTAGTGCACTAACGCGTTAGTGCAACACTTGCCAAGTGTTACACTTAGGATTGTTTCGTGCAAGCGGGCCCTGAAATCTATCCATAAAACTTAATTTCGTGGAAAATGTGCGAAAAACACGCTCGTAATTTCCTTTTTTGCTGTTTGTCATTTTTCATGACGTATGGGTGTGCAAGACGGCAATGTTTGTGTTACACTGAATGTTCTTGCCATTTATAATTGGGGTATGTGGCCGTGAGATGGCGCCGATGGCACGCGGCAGGCAGAGCCATTTATAGGGAGAGTTTGGCCATTCTTTGATCTTTTGCCGCCTCATGGGAGGAGTTTTGACGTCAGAGTCGTCGTTGCGCCCAAAAAGCCGGAATTCGAGCGGAATCCGCTTATCAGCCACCAAGTCCGCGCCATATTGATGCTGTCCGCCAGCTGGTCGACACCAGAGCCATTTATAGGGAGAGTTTGGCCATTCTCTGATCTTTTGCCGCCTCGTGGGTGGAGCCTATTTTGACGTCAGAGTCGTCGTTGCGCCGCCCAAAAAGACTGAATCCAAGCAGAATCGCTTATCAGCCATCTGATGCGCGCCATATTGATGCTGTCCGTCAGCTTTGTTGTCGCAATGAATGAAATTTACAAGAATAACCGGCTTATGACCCACAGCCACCTCTGATAAAGGGGGTGTGTTTGTAAGTCAAACGTCGCCATGCCAGTACTGGACAGCTGTTTCGGCCTTCTTGGGCCTCATCAGCAGTACGCAGGCAGGCAACGTTTGAGCGGATGGCGTCAGAAGGTCACGTAGCACGTGACTCCTCCCGTCAGGGTGTCCTAAAACACCTCTGAAAGCCCAGTGCGAAGCCAGTCAAGTGTATAAGAGGAAAAAAATAGCAGGAGCTCTTTGGCTGCACGTATAGCATATGTTTGTAAGTCAAACGTCGCCATGCCAGTACTGGACAGCTGTTTCGGCCTTCTTGGGTCTCATCAGCAGTACGCAGGCAGGCAACGTTTGAGCGGATGGCGTCAGAAGGTCACGTAGCACGTGACTCCTCCCGTCAGGGTTTCCTAAGACACCTCTGAAAGCCCAGTGCGAAGCCAGTCAAGTGTATAAGAGGAAAAAAAATAGCAGGAGCTCTTTGGCTGCACGTATAGCATATGTTTGTAAGTCAAACGTCGCCATGCCAGTACTGGACAGCTGTTTCGGCTTTCTTGGGCCTCATCAGCAGTACGCAGGCAGGCAACGTTTGAGCGGATGGCGTCAGAAGGTCACGTAGCACGTGACTCCTCCCGTCAGGGTGTCCTAAGACACCTCTGAAAGCCCAGTGCGAAGCCAGTCAAGTGTATAAGAGGAAAAAAAATAGCAGGAGCTCTTTGGCTGCACGTATAGCATATGTTTGTAAGTCAAACGTCGCCATGCCTGTACTGGACAGCTGTTTCGGCCTTCTTGGGCCTCATCAGCAGTACGCAGGCAGGCAACGTTTGAGCGGATGGCGTCAGAAGGTCACGTAGCACGTGACTCCTCCCGTCAGGGTGTCCTAAGACACCTCTGAAAGCCCAGTGCGAAGACAGTCAAGTGTATAAGAGGAAAAAAAATAGCAGGAGCTCTTTGGCTGCACGTATAGCATATGTTTGTAAGTCAAACGTCGCCATGCCGGGTTTTGTTGCCAAACTGAAAGAGTTCAAGGACGAAGGGCTTTCGAAGGACAATGTACGCACGTGTCTTCCCTCCTTGCATCGTAAACAACGATCAGCATCAATATGGCGTCGGCGACCGGCTGACAACGGGACAACAATAGAGCACGGCGAAGGAGGTGGCTTAGCCGTGACGTTGCATGATGCGCTTCAACTTAGGCTCCTCCTAATGGCCAAACTCTCCCTATAAACGGCTCTGGTCGACACCAGAGCCCTGGTCGACACCTTCGTGACCGTGTTGAATGTGATCTACAGGAATAACCGGCTTATGTTCCACTGGCGTAAGCGATAAGGGGGGCTTTGTTGCCGAACAGAAGAAGTTCAAGGACGAAAGGCTTTCGAAGCAAGAAGTACGCACGTGTCTTCTCTCCTTGGATTGTAAACAACGATCAGCATCAATATGGCGTCTGCGATCGGTTGACGACTGGATAACTAATAGAGCACGACGAGGGACGTCGTTCGGCCGTGACGTCGCATGACGCGCTTTGAGTTATGCTCCTCCCAATGGCCAAACTCTCTAGAGCACTGCACGGGCCTAATTTTCAGACCCGGCCCAGGCCCGTCTTCTACAGCCCACACCCTTCCCGGGCCTGACGTCTTCTATAGATTTCCAGCCCGGGCCAAGCCCGTACCCGACTGTTTCTATCTCAGGCCCAGTCCCAGCCCGCCTCTGCTCTACATGTTCTCGAGGCCCGGAGGTGTATTTGGATTTACTAAAGAGCACAGCGCAGCGGGGAAAATGACACAGCTAATTCGTGGAGAGAAAGGGGGTACTCTCGAACGGAGCGGAGCGGCTGTGTTTCTCTGCCGGCAAGCTGCTCTGTGCTTGGTGCTTGCTGACTTGGGAAGGCAGCGCACAGTGGCGCGTGAGCGATATGTATGTACCTTGCTGTTCAAGAGGGACTCATCTCCGCTCTGTTGCTCATGCACCGGTGCTAGTTCCCCTTTCTTAAACTCTCACGTGAACAAATATGTCAGAACACCTAACTTAACTGACACTTGTGCTGAACTCTCATGCAAACGAAATATGTGAGAACACCTAACCTAACTCACCCTCGTGCCAGACTGTCACGCGAACGAAATATGTCAGAAGACCAATCCTAACTGACCCTCGTGCCGGACTCTCATGCGAACGAAATATGTCGGAAGACCTAACCTAACTGACCCTCGTGCCGGACCCTCACGCAAACATAATATGTCAGAACACCTAACCTAACTGACCCTCGTGCCGGACTCTCACGCGAACGAGATACGTCAGAACACCTAGCCTAACTAACCCTCGTGCCAGACTCTCACGTGAACAAAATACGTGAGAACAACTAACCTAACTGATCCTCGTGCCAGACTCTCACGCGAACGAAATATGTCAGAACACCTAACCTAACTGACCCTCGTGCTGGACTCTCATGGAAACGAAATACGTGAGAACACCTAACCTAACTGATCCTCGTGCCGGACTCTTACGCGAATCATCACCTCGTAGATTTTTCAGCCTGGGCCGACTTGGTTCGCGATTTTTCCACCTGGGCTGACTTAACTCAGAAATGTTTTTCCGCTACAACAGGTGTGCGGTGTGGTTTACATGCAAGTATAGAGATGCAAAGGACAGCCATACATAAAAGTACAAGTGCAAATATATTTATTAATGCCAATGGTGTAATACCGATTAATCTGTGAAGGGGAAAAATCCAGCCAAAAACACCCAACCCAATACACAATCCAATACAATTCACATAATAAAGAATATACGAGGAGTGTTCAAGTCAAACCGGCACTTTCTCTCCTGAGTATACAAATGGCTCGCGCTACTTCTTTTTCGTCGTTTTCATACGCGACAGGCCTCAGCGTTCACCACGTGGTGGTCCAAAGATTGTGCAAAATAGAAGACACGTGCTGGACAAGATAGCCGACAACGATGTGAGCGCGCACATCGAACAGCAAACTGTCATGAAGTTTTTCGTGAATGAAGGCGTGAAGTCATCTGAAATTCACAGAAGACTTCAGGCTCAGTATGGCCACGATACACTTAGCCACAGCAAAGCGTTTGAGTGGTGCAAACGGTTCCGAGACAGCCATACCAGCGCAGGACGATCCCGACTGGGGCGACACAGATCCTAGTGTCAGACCTCAAAACAACTACTATAGTTGTTGTTTTGAGGGTATTTTTGCTTGAATTTATTACTTTAAGTGCTGTAGCAAGAAAACAGATTTGAGCCCTTTAACTCAGAGAACTCTCAGTGACGTGGGCTACTCTGCACAGGGTTCCGGAAAAAATGGTCCCTGGTTGCATAGGCTGAAATAATGGTCCGGCGTGGTTCCGTGCTCACAAAAATACAGGAGCGGTGTTGTGAATAGCCAATGGAACGAATCACACCTGTAGACAACGTGACAAGATTAAGGAGATATTCTCCAAGGTCCTGCTACCTACTGGATATTTCCGGCAGATAGGTTGAAAAAATGCAGTGAACAAAATGTCTGACATTAGCATGGGCGTAGGAAAAAATGGTCCCGGGTTGCGGAGCATTTTGCCAAATGAAATTTTTGTGCGTACTTTTAGCAGTGCGCTAAGGCAGTCTTCACGCATAAGAGTGGAGCGAAACGTCGAAGTCGCAAAAATTTGGTAATAACACACCCATAAAGCATAATCGTTCAAACTACGCAGTAATGGTTCGCTGTCGCCGCGTCACGGGAATTTAGGTTAGCGGTCAGTCTCAAGGTCAAGGCTCAAGGCTATCGCGACTACACGTGCCTTACTGGGCCAGAGCCTATACATGGCCAATGTTGCGTCATCTGTTATGCAAGAGCAGAGTCTGCGGGTCAGCCTCAAGATCAAGTGCTACCGGAAGAAGCAGACGAGTGCTGCGTCACATATCCCGAGCCAAGCGCTAGCGTGCGCCATCTGTTAGGCAAGACCAGAGGCTGCAGCGCTCCGCTATCCGCGTCTGCCTATTGACTTGGTGGACAAACTCAAGAACAGTCCCGGCGACAACTGTTTGTGAAAATTCCTTTGAACGGAATTTTTGAAAAATCAGCTAGGTCACTGAGCACATTAATGCAAGCATTGGGAGACCTATACATTCCCCCAACGAGTAAAGGTTGAGCAACACAGCAAGCGCAAGCTCAAACCATTTTGCACTCGTAAGCATGATTGAGTGAAGAACTGTAAACAGGGCAGTAGTCATAAGTCATAAATCATGCATACTATCGCACAGTAGGGCATAGAGTAGTCAGTCATAATAAGTCAATTTGTAGCTGGAATCAAGGAAATAGTCACAACAGGTGGTAAATCATGCAGGTAGTCCCATACTATCCCATAGCAGTGCATGAGTAGGCATTGTCATAAAAAGTCAATTCATAGCTGTAAACTGGGGAATAGTCATATCAAGTCGTAAATCACGCAGGTAGTCCCATACTATCCGAATAGTAGTGCATAGAGCAGTTATAGTCATAAAAAGACAAATTGTAACTATAAACAAGGAAATAGTCAAAACAAGGCATAACTCATAAATCATGCAGGTGGTTCCATACTATATGATAGTAATGCATACAGTAGTCATAATCATAAAAGTCCGTTTATAGTAAACAAGGAAAGAGTCATAAGAGATCGTAAATCACGCAGGTAGTCTCATACTATCCCATAGTGCACAGAACAGTGATAGTCATAAAAAGTAAATTTCCAGCTGTAATCCAGGAAATAGTCACAAGGTAATGTGTTCAGTGAAGCGGCATTCGCTGCAAAACGGCGTACGATGAAACGTCTTTCGATGAAATGGGCGGAAGCCTTTGTATACTCCTTTCCTGTTTCGAACGCAGACTACAGAGGAATTGAGACGGGGGAGATGGCACACGAAAAATATACACCAGGCAAATGACGTGAGACAGTGTGACGGGGTAATCAAGTCTTACAACCTAAATAGAATGGCGTAGATTCGGGCTAGCTGGTGGATAAACTTCACAATAAGCCCACCTGAGCGATGAGTAAGATATCGACATCTTGTCCGTCTCCCAGGCTTTCCTATCCGGGAGTTTATCTTACAACCGCACCACAGACGGCTGTGAATCCTAGCGTTTGTGACACATGGTCAATAATCCCTCGCCTCCCATTTTCGCAGAATGTTACCATCGGTTCCCTTTGGCGTGTACCCCCTCACACACGCACAAAACAAAAAGAAACAAAATAAAAATGAGGGAAAAGCAGACGGATTCTTAAAGGTCAGATATGCCGATTTTGAAGTGCCGCAGAACTGAGCGATACTCGCGCTGTGTGTTCATTACCGAACACTGAATATGTGTGCGAAATATCTTGCTCCAACTGTTCGTAGTTTTTTAGAAAACAGTTTTTTTAGTTCCCACGCCCGGCCGTCAGACCGTCGGCAAACCCTGCGCACGGGCGCACCGACGTCACTGCTCTTGGTTTATCTGTCTTTGGCTTGGCATGGACTCTTGGCTTGGCTGCTTGGCTTCTTTCGTTTCCTCCTCTGTGCATCGTACAGTGCTGGACAAAAGTTTACGGAACGCGCGAGTGGTGTATTTTCTCCTCCGTGCGACACCCTAGCGGCGAGCGAAAACGGGACAGTTCATTCGTTCAGAGGGATGGGCGAGTGCGCTGGTTGCGACACACTGCGGCAGTTTCGGTATCGCTTGAATGTGCCGGTGAAGTGTTTTGGATTGGTGTCGCTACCGGCGCACTCCTTTCCTCCCTCTGAATGAATTAACAAGCCCGCTTCCGCCCGACGCCAGGGTGTCGCACCGAGGAGAAAATACATCGCTGGCGCGTTCCGTAAACTTTTGTCCAGCACTGTACATAAGCGAACAGCTGTTATGTTGTTGCTAAGCCGGAAACAAAGCATGTGAATGTTTTTTTTTTTGGCACAGCGTCGTTTGGAAAGTGCACTTCCTTGTTCTGACCTTGCCTTTTATGGGCTGGAGCGATATGATTCGTGAATATGCCACGGCGAAGTTGTCGAAGATGCGACAGTGCTACGCTGTTAGAACAATTCATCGGAGCATTCAAGTGTTACCTATTATAAGCTTCCAAAAGACCAAGCAGTGCGAAGCTCTTGGCTGACAGTGGTGCCTGCTAATTTCCACTGCAAGGATTTCGTCCACGAATGTTATCATAGGTTACGCGCGACTCCAGAGGCAATTTGGAATCTCGGCACGAAATCGTCTGATGAAAATCTGAGGTGCCCGACGTATAACATTTTGAACATGCCACGGAGGATCAAGGCAAAAAACGAGAGCAAAAACAGGTAAGTCGAGGTTCAGATATAAAAAATAGCAAGCTTAATGAATCGATTGTGCAGCTGTCCTACTGCGCTTACTCTGATATAACCACGATTAACAACACAATAGTACTATTGATAATTTAACTTCTGAATTATCACAGGTGCACGCTGAAGGCGGAAATGAAGCATGATCTGGCTTGCATCATGGTCATGAAGAAATTGCTGACACGTTAGTTGCAGTCCACCTCCACCAACAGGTATGACAATGTGATGTTATAATTTGAGTATTCATCTATGTTCAACTTTTCATGTGCACTCGCATGCAGACATCTTGACACCACTTTTAAATCTGCCCTCAAAGTTACAACCTCTGCTTTCGGGGTGGAAAACAAAGGTCGCCATTCCGATTAGCTGCTCTCTCCCAGTTCAAGCACTTTTGTGTCTGGACACTGGTTCCTGTGGATGGGGTGTTACAAGCTTCACTGTCTGATATAGAAGGTACGTTACATTAGTTCAGTTAATTTGTGTTTTGCACATTTTTGTTACTGTTAGCTGGATTACTGTTGGACATACAATCCTTTGACACACCGAAGCTGATGTCGCCTCTGATAACGTTTTAGAATTTTCAGTGTCATCAACGTCCATTGAGGAAGGTGCCTTTACTATCTGTGAATCTTTAACTGAAGAATAGCCCAGAATTCATGTTAACATTCTCTACTCCTGTTAATTCACTGTCTGTTTTCTGAGAGCTAAGAAAAATGGAAACTATTTATTTGTCACAACTTCACGCTGGATACTGGTGTGGTACTGGCTTGACATGTAAGCTAAAATACCTGGATTCTACAATAATTGTGTTCAACTTGGTGCATTACCGTGGGCAATGCCACATTCACTACATTTTTAGTGGGTCCGGTGCACAAATACTGTGTGCATACTGCATACATACATACTGTTCGATAGGCAAAAATACCTGACCAGTGCTGTGTACTCTTACTGCAAAGTCACAGTACACAGAACAGCAATGTGCAGGTATGCTGCGATAGAGAGTCACAACAGAAAGAAGACTGTTGAGAGCATCTAAATTTTAATGAGACGAGACTTTCGTGCACAAGGCTGCTCTTGTTAATGTCTAACATGAAGTTACAAAATCCCAGAATATATAAAATATGTTGTAACGTAGAGAGCGAGAGGTGGTACAGACATAAAGATAATTATCTAATCATATATAGTAGAATCTCGTTAATTCGAAATCGTTTAATTCGAACCTCCGGATAATTCGAACTCTCGTCCGAGTCCCGTCCAAAGCACATGTGTTTCAATGGGGAGACACTCCCGATAATTCAAACAGACGATCGTATACACCGCATAATTCGAACCAACAGCGCTCGTGCGTCAGACAGGAACGGGTCACAGCGCCCCATATCTCCCTGATCATTGACCTTCCGTACGCTTTCCGTCCTCTTTCCGCATTTTGTGCTGTTCAAGGACGCTCTCTCCTCTTCACGACAGCAAGGAGTTTACGCGAACGCTTGCATTCTCCCTTTGTCCCTCTCCTCTTTCTCTCTCTTCCTCTTGAGGCCGTCAAGGGTGGAGGAGGTGTGTGCGCGTGCCGTCACTCATTTTTCTGACTTCGCGACTGTCAATATCGTTCTACAACCCGTTCACTGACATCGTTTATTTCCCTAACTTGCACCATGTCAGCAGAGACGACGGCGTGGAGACATTATCGACGCCGCGTGCGCCGGCTTAGAGACGGAGGTTCAGGCGACTCAAGCCACGAACCTGTCTCGCGATCCAGTGCCTTTACCAAGTACATCTGATGTAGCATCGGCGCTGGATATGAGAGTGCGCCATTTTTCTTCCGAGAAAAATGCGGATGCCACGCTTGAACTTGTGTCCGAATCAAAAGCGATGCTAACAGTCCCGCTAAAGACAGTCTGCTAACAGTCCCGCTTGCAAGAGCGAAATACTGACTGCTTTCAACCTTAAGTCTCTTCATAATTTCTGTAAGTGAATTCTTGTGAACATATAAGTCCTTTATTTCCTTCAAAGTCGTAACGCGCGGCCGTGACGCTCTGGGAGTTTTCTCCGCCGTAACTTCGGTTCGGCATCGGGAACGTAACGACAATAGCGGCGGAGTTCGGCAGCGTTAACGTTTTGAATTACGCCAATATAAATGCGTCTTGAAGTGACAGCGGTACCGCGAACATAAAATACGACCCGAAGTGCGTCGCGACACATCTGCATGCGCTCCCTGCGCCCAAGCCGTCTTCCAGGAGAGCGTCTCCCGTTAGTTCGAACTCCGGTTTATTCGAACAAATACCGCGGCCCCGTCGAGTTCGAATTAACGAGAGTCCACTGTATAATAAAATAAAAAGGGGGTACAACTCCCCCCTCAACTCAACTCGACAATTCAATAACTCTACTTATTCTCTACCTTACAACATGTCATATATCCTGGAATTTTGTAACTTTATGTTAGACATCAAGATGTACAGCCTTCAGTGCAAAAGTATTCTTTCTGTTGTGCACAATCATTATACAGTAAATGCGACTATCCATTTCTTGTCATTAAATGCTTTTCCTTTCTTTCTTTCTTTTTTTCTGCAGTGATGAGCATCCATAAGGACACATGACAGAAAGGGAGTCTCTTTGGGATGACAAATCCTCATCACCTCATGAGGATACAATGGTTGACGAATGGTTCTCAAGCACATCGAAACTTTCAACAAATAATTCATGAAAAAGCCAGTCAGTGCTAGCACCAGGAATTGAACGTGGACCGTCCTGCTACCAGTCAGAGATGTTCAGTGGCGTAGCCACGGGGGGCTAGGGGGGGGGGGGCTCGAGCCCCCCTACCTGCCACGGACTGACCCACACAAATCGTGCAAATCCGAGAACATAATATATGGGGGGGGGGACCAGTGTGACTATCGCGAAAGTTCTTGCAGTTCACAGCGTCTATCTAAGAAGCACTCTTGAATGGTTTTCAAAGTATGAGCTTTTCAAAATACTTCCGATCTCGTGACACCACTTCATTAGTCATGACAGCCTATACAACTGTGAACATCTAAATCAACTATTTTCGTTCCCTTTTATAATCCTCAGTTTGCAGTGTGCACAAGTATGTGTCTGTTGTCGACACAGGATCAGCGAGGGAGGAGGGGGGGGACGAGGTTTCGTATCGAGCCCTGCTACCTTTGAGGTCTGGCTACGCCACTGGAGATGTTACATTTCAGGCGCTCATTGACTTTTGGTGAATTACTTGTTGACTTTGTCCCAAGGTGGAGCTCGCTACAGCTCATTTGCTATCTGTTAATGTTGTGGCGTGTGTTGCGTTTTTCTCTTTGTGTGTTCCAGACTCAGAACGGTTAATTTGGATCAGGTCAGGTACGTTTCATTTAGACATGGCAAGCATGAAGTGGTGTTTCTCAACACAACTTAGCAGTGGTCTTCATGCATTACTGCTACGGTCATTAAGCGTGAATAAAAACCTGCACATTATCCATGATGTAAAACCCCAAGACTAGGGAACACGAAGGGACAGACACAAACATGTCCTTTTGGGTTCCCTAGTCTCGGGGTTTTACATATGCATCATCTTCACCAGCTCGCTTGCTTGTAGCCATTTTTTCTGCACATTATGTTCACTCTACTTTTATCGTGTGCTATATAATCTTGTTCAAGTTCTGTCAAACAACCTGTAATGCTATAAAAAAATTCAGTACACTGTTTGTGTGGGTTGAATGGTAGCGCATGAATGCAGGAAGGAAACTGTCATGTTATGGCAAGTGTTTACGTATTGTACATTTAACTACTAATCTTATTGGTTAGCTTTCGCTGGCGTATCATGTCAAGCTGTGTTATATTAATTTGGAACATGGTCTTCTTAGTAGCCAGAGCAGCTGATACACAGAGAGAACATAGCCCATGTGTGTTTGTCTTTTCCACCGCAGCCCTTGGGTTTCCTCCCTAATGGCTACACATGTCAGGGATAGGTTTCAGAACCGGTAGTTCCCGCCAAGTGTGAATTGCTTTTCAGGGGATCATCACGCTGGCAGATGAAACATATGGTTTAAATTATTTGCAGGACAGGAATTGCGTAGCTTCACACAAATACTACTACTACGAAGTAAGAGTGGTTTCAAATCTAGCTTTTTTGTGTTCCTGACATTATCGCACAAGATGTAGTATCCACTATGATCCTTTATGTGGGGGGTATGTACAGTGCAATCAACAGATGCTATTTACAAATCTGTGTTTTCTACTGTGTTGAAATGGGGTAGTTTGTATCTGAGAGCCATAGTGAAACACAGGCCCTCGAGAAACATGGCAACACATTGCAGGGACTCTGGATGCTGCCTAAATTTCCAGAACACACAGCTCAAGGCAGCGGTTAAATAACAAGTGGTTAGAGAAATCCAAGATAGTTGCATCTGTAAGCAGTCCGCTGTTGGATTTGCTTCTGTCACAGATACGTTATCTCAAAGGTAACGCACGGACACACTCAGAATGATACTAGGGCTGCCTGTGAAATAGAATGAGGAGAGGGGAAGATATATAACCCTTTTTCTTGTCTGTTATTCTATTGGTTAAATTGTCATTTTCTTAGCAGCATATATGTGTGGATATTCCAGAGTCTGCTAATAAATATATCAGTTTAGAGCTAGCAGTTGCATTGTAGATGTCTCATCCTGTCCTTGGTTGCTTGTGATGCACTATGGCCATGCTTGCTATTGCAAAAACAGAAAACCAAAAAAGACAATAGAAAAACACGGAAAGAGCGACCTAAAAAGCTGCCTGTTCTAGTGCTCACATGGAAGCAATGCAATGAGGTAACATGTTCCATTCATGAACTGTGCATAGTACTAGTACATATCACAAAGGCAACCGATTATTCAGATTTTTCTTAAAGTGCTTTGTTTTTTTCTAGCTTTGTTTGCACAGTCTGTTATTGGAGCTTTATGTGATTCCCCTCTTCAGATACTTTAAGATTGCTGATGCTGTGCAGTTTGTTAATTTTGAAACTGTACTGTGCTCAGGTACAAAAACAGAATTGTCATATCTGCATTTGAGCTCATAGGAATAATTTGTAAGTACTTTACTTGTTGACATTAATATTTGCACCAGGTTGATTTATGGAAAATGTAAATAAATATATTTATTTGCTTGCCAACCAATGCACAAATGTCTTCTTTTCTAGTGAGATATTCCCTGTTCACCAGACATAAATGTGGAAAAGTTAAAGGGGCACAATGATGGTAGAGTCTAGCGTTGCTTTTTGCCACTTCACATATATGCACTGTTATTCGTGTGCACATGTAGGAATAGGAAGGTAGAGGATGCGCATAAAAAATTTCGTATGCAGCCACACATATGGTTCAGAAGATTAATTAGATGATGTCCAAGCATATATAATTGTGCTTCATGTGCAATGGGTATGCTAACGGATTGCTTCCATGAAGCATTTTTATTTATTTTTTATAAATTCTTTTTATAAATGTTATTTTTTATTTTATATAAATTTCATATTACATATTGTATACTTATATTTTTATAAATTTTGTAAACTAAAAACTCAAATTACACGGCCCCTGTAAGAGTGCCCTTTGCAAATGGTTTGGTAACGTGTCTCGAACTGTAAAAGTAAGAGGCAATCGAGAATGCTGCAGACAAGGTTGCAACTTACATATTGCTTATCACGTCCTACATACAAAGTGATTTGTACAATAATTCCTGAGCACGGAGTTAATCCCGAGGCTGGCCAGTGATGTCACCCAGGACGACAAGTCACATAATTGCCTTTAACACTTTTACACCCCATGGGCTGAGTTGTGCATTGAAAGAGCACTCTACAGACGGATAAGGCGCACCTGATTCCTAGGATCTATGCTATGCCCTAACTCTTCAGACACCACATTTCTAAGTGGCAATATGTGCTCTGGTACTTCTTTTGCGTCTGCATAGTGTGCAACCACATGGCTACTGGAGCTTTCGTGTGCATGTTTTTGTGCGACGGTGTTCATTACAAACAATATCCAGATGTTAGACATAAAATGCAGTAGTTTGTAGCGTACCACACAGCGCAGCGTGACATGGGAGTGTGTGATTCAAAGGAAGCTTCTGGAAAATGGACAGAATCCCACAAAAAGTTTAAAATGTGATTTGTATTTCGTTTTACGTCTTTCGTCGTTACATACCATCGTCGACGCTGTTGCACATTGATAAATCGTACGTAAAACTTGTCCCATAGCAGTATGCGGTTTCTCAAATACATAGCACAATTTTCCTGCAGTAATAAAACGCTGTCGGCATTTTCTTGCTGACACGGCTGTCGAAACGTCAGTCTCTACAATGGGCAAGTGCTGTAAAGGGGCAAACGCAGACGCGACTTGATACAAGTTGTACGTGCTCACAAAACACAATCAACGAATTCCAGTCACAACATCGCACTGAGGTTGGTTCGCGAATGAGTTCGCAGCTGCTGCACTGTTTACTTATCGCGGAACGGTGGAACCCGGCTGTCCGCCATCTTCAAGCACAGATACGTGAAGCCGCGAGAAGCCGTAGCTGAAATCCACTGACAAGTACGAAGGCGCGTACACGTCACAATGCCCGTTCGGGTGCAT
Source organism: Ornithodoros turicata (assembly GCF_037126465.1). Classification (NCBI taxonomy): domain Eukaryota; kingdom Metazoa; phylum Arthropoda; class Arachnida; order Ixodida; family Argasidae; genus Ornithodoros; species Ornithodoros turicata. The sequence continues at coordinate 179,960 of NW_026999417.1, forward strand.
CTACGTCATAAAAATGGCTGCGCCCATGTGTGTTTCGGAATGAATTACCTATTTTTCTGACATGGTACTGTACCGAACTGAGACAATGAAGGTGTATTTTGGGGAGAGCTGGATGTGGGCTTTCAGAATATCACAACCGTTTCGACTATTTGGGATATCGGCATAGCTGACCTTTAACAATAAATCATTGCGTTCTATACTTCTTGCCTCCCTTTTTGTTGCAAGTAGATAGTTCTAGTACATCGTACACTACCGCCTATGCGTGTAATTATTATTTAATATTATACTTGAATCATTATATACTAATGACTCTAGTATATCATTTTTCCTGAAGTGTCGATTGCTCCCCGACGCAACTATAGTTTGGCTAGGTCTAATTACTGTTTCTCGGCACAAGCTGGTTATACTGTCGAGGCAGCTGCTATTTTCTTTTTGTTAGAAACCGATTTGACTGACCAGTAATTCGTACGGAAAGAACTACACAATCGCTAATTTGTCGACTACCCTACAGTTGATCGTAGCAATCGCCAGGGACACCATTATGACACCGTTCCAATAAATCGACTAAGGACAGAGTTCTTTTTCTGCCATCATCATCATCAGCATGAGCAGCAAAAATCGAAGTTATCATGCGAAAACATGAACATTTTTCGTTCCCTAATGATAAATCTGATAAGTAGAATCCCTAACGATCATGAAACATATTTGCATATCTTGTACGTGTTCAGTAAAGAGGTATTCGATAAAATGCCGTTCAGTGAATTGGCGACGATGCAACGTCGTTCAACGAAATGGTGTTCGATAAAACGGCGTCTATGAAATGGGCGGATACCGAATGACTGTGGAATCAAGGCGTATGGATACGCGAATGCTGTATTGCGCATTATACGATGTCCCGCTTCTTGTAAATGACCTCCTTTGGAGCGAAGAGATTTTACGACTTGCCTTCTTCTAGGAGCAGCTTTTTGGCCTGCAGCCTCCCCGTAATCCGTTTTTTCCTTCCCGCGAGCGGGGAACAGCGTGCACGAAACCTGAAACTGTGTTCCACGTCAGGCGGCTACGGTTCTGCTAGAGTCACTATAGTGAGCTGGACATATCTGGCATGAAATGTAAATAAAGGGTGCTTTTTATTTTTTGGAAATCGAAAGCTACTTTGCTGTTACTTGAGCCGCAAGCAGCGGATACTTTTGTAGCACCTGTTTGAAACCCAAGTGCCGCAGAATAGGAGAGGAGTCTCTAGTTTCCTTCTAGTGCTTCTTTTTTCTTTTTCTGTGAAGCACACTGTTTCCAGAAAAAAGAAAAAAAGTGTACCGAATATTGTACTAAATAGCGTGCTTCTTCTTTCAAATTTAGTTACTTCTCTCTTTACGACGTGCCAACGCTATGCCGCGCTCACGTCAAATTACATCCCCATGCCCAGCTATACAACCGCACCCTGGATAAACATCATTAGAAACAGAGCTACGAAGGCTACCAATGCTAGCGACACAAAGTTCTCAACGCATTACTAGTTTAAGCTGCCAAAGGGGACGCAGCTTAAGGAAACAGCTTACTCTCAACTGACGAATTTAATGCCAGGAAACGAAAACATCTGACTAACAACATATGATGATGTCAACAGCAATGACTGCTGGTTTAGCACACTCAAACGGCGATATCACGATCTGTGCGACTCTCAGTTAGATAATCAAATTTCGCAGAAGACAAGGCAATTGACGGGGAGCTGACGCAATCGGGAGTAGTAGGGAATTAGGTCCAACAACGACATCCTTTTTCTAATCCAGTTCCAGGAATTCTATTCTAATCCAATTCTAAGCCAAAATCCAGTTCTAAGCCATAACAATCCAGTTGTAATCCAACGCAAGCCAATTCCAAAGACATCTGATTGGCCGCCATCAGCTCCGCCCACTTCACGTTGATTGGTCCACGCCAGGCCTACTGATCATTGATTGGTCAATCGTAGCTCTGCTCCTTTATGCTAATTAGTTGGCTTTGCTCCGCCCACTTCACATTGATTGGCTCATGCTAAGCCTACTGATCGTTGATTGCTCAATCGTAGCTCCACCTCTTTATGCTAATTACTTGGCTCCACTTCACGTCGATTTGCCCATGCCTACTGATCGTTGATTGGTTCACCATAGCTATGCTAATTACTTGGCTCCACCCACTTCACGCTGATTGGTGCACGCTGATCGCTTAGCCTCTATGCTAATTAACCAGCTCCGCTGATTGGTCCATTCTAAGCCTACTGATCACTCTCCCAGCCCTCTGATTGGCCACTACCATTCTAAGCCTGCTGATTGGCTGACTAACACACTACCCACTTCACGCTGATTGGTGCAGGCTGATCGCTGAGCTCCGCCCAAAATTAACCGGCTCCACTGATTGGTCCATTCTAAGCCTTCTGATTGGCCACTACTGATTGGCCTATTCTAAGTCCACTGATTGGCCAGCTGAACATAGCCTTCACCAGGGTCCTGGCCCTCGTTCTAGGCCTACTGAACATAGCCTGCACTAGCGAGGCAGCAGCTCCAGTGCGGCTTTATCTAATACGTCCAAACTTACCTTGTGGCGTGCAACTTTCCGCCCACTTCATGCATGCTGATTGGTCCTACCGATCCAGACTTCTTAATCCGGTCCATGCTAAGCCTACTGATCACTCTCTCAGCACTCTGATTGGCCGCTACAGATCGGCCCGGCCCGCTGAACCTAGCCTTCACTAGCGCCCGCCCTGCTCGGCCGCGGCTCCACTGTGGCTCTATCTCAGATGTCCAAACTTACCTTTTTACTAGGTCTGCCTACTTCATGCTGATTGGTCCATTCCAAGCCAACTGACTTCTAAGCCGAACCACGCTAAGCCTACTGATTGGCCCTTCACACCGAAGCTTAGCGATGGCTGGCCCCGACTGGTCCACGCTAAGCGTACTGAACAGTGATTGGCTAGCCTGACTTCTCGGCACCAGGCAGCCGCTTCAGACAAGACACACAACAATTGTTGATTTAAACCTTTATTTGGTACAACATCCTCCTGGCCCAGTTGCGGGTTCAGCTGCGTCAGAGAGATCGTTAGTCCCGGTCATCTCTTGCGCTCATTGGTCACTCAGCTCCCTTGGTAGATGCCATCTGGCTCATCTAACTGCAAGTGGTTGTGCTCATTGACCCATCTGACTACAAGCCTTTCATTGGTCATTATGTCTAGAGCTCCCTAACAGGCTCGAACTGCGATTGGTCACTTCCACTCATCGCTAGACCCAACTGCTATTCCCTCTAATCTCTAGATGAGATAATATAAGTTTAACTGTGGGATATTGGAACTTTTACCATAAGATAGATTTAGCCTGGGGCTGTTAGGCTCCACCCGCTATCGGCCCATGCCTCCATCCGGCTGCTCACTGGTTCACAATGAAACTTTTTCACATGCTCTGATGGTGCCAAAGAAGGTTCCCTACACATACAATAGATGGCGCCGGTTGTATACCCTCTCTGCAAAGATGGAGAGCCGCCACGCGAGTGCGAAAAAAAAAAGCCCATGGTGACTCATTTCTATCCAACTGGTTCATACTTCTAGAGAGCCAGCGTTAGAAGGCTGAACAGCTTACACGCCTCCTCCTCCTGCTGTTCACATAGCCACAGTTGCCAAAAACAAAACAAAAAACAAACGTGTTCAGGGTACACATCTCAAAACACACTCTACACGAGTAAAGTTGGCTTGACCTGGCTGCATGTGTGCATTACGTGACCCTGGGAACAAGCTTAGGATTGTTTTTTGTGTGCTTTGGAGTTCAACATAAAGATTTATTTCAATCAAGCAGAATGGCAAATGATGCTATGGAGTGCGTTCATTCTTATGAACGAATTTTGTCACAGACCCACAACACAAAACATTCAATGTGTTTTAAGTAGAGCGCAAAAAACTGCTAAGCAAGGAAGCCAGCACGCGTTCGAAATAAAAAAAGCTGAGCAGGAAGAAGCATGTGATCGAGAAAACATCGAGAGTTGATGCTGTGCAGAGAAAAACAATTTGAATGATCAAGAAAACCTATTAAGCTTGGGCTCGTTTTTGTTTTAGACAGCGTGTGTTCAACATAAGCAATTAAGTAAATCAAGCGGAATGACAAAGCATAGCGATGCTATGCGGTGAAGCTCAAGACGCACTGACGCTCTAACGCTTATTAAACATTGCTATGCACGCACGTACTCAATCTTAAAAAAAGAAGACTCAACCCAAACTGAGTATGAAGGATCGCCTTCAGAGCTCGCTCAGAACATTCGGCGCAAACATAGCCAGTGCACGCAACACACCTCGCACGCTGAGCACAATTGTAAGCACTATTAGAAAAATAAGTTCAGGGCACAACGTCGCATTATGAATAACTTCATCTCAGAAAAAATGTGCTCACCTTAAGAGCATCACAGTTATAAATATGACGGGTTTCACACCACATAGATTCCACGAATTTCCAGCGGCGCGTGGACAGCTCAGCTGTTTACGCATATTGCAGTTTTAGACGGTGCACTTCAACATAAGATATTAATTAAATCAAGCATAAAGCATAGTGATGCTATGTCGTGACTGACGCTCAAACGCTTATTAAACAAATTGGTTGGTGCTATGCACGCACGTACTCAATCTTAAAAAGAAGACTCAACTCAAGCTGAGTATGAAGAAACACAATTTCAGATTGCTCTCTCCCAGAACATCCCGTGCAGTCGCACCTCTGCGTTCCTTCTCTACTGGAAGCACCAATATTAGAAATAATAAGATGATGCAATGCTCTTCGCAGTATGAACAAGTTCATCTCATCAAAAAAATGGGCTTACCTCGTCACAAATATTACGCACGTAGATTCTTGTCCCACGATGCGCTACAGCAGGGAGGGAAACACGGGCGCGTGGACAGCTCTCACGATTTCAGCCTGCCCGCGCACACCTCACAACAACATGCGCCGACACACCAAAATGCTGCGCACCTTCCAGGTTCACCCCACCGCATGTCGGCAACTTACCGTGCCAGCCGCACAGAAAACTAGATAGCCGGCCAAAACACAGGCGCGTAATATACCCCTCCCGGTCCAGTTGGGGCCATCTGTTTTATATCAATGTTCGCTAGTTTCCGCTAGGTTGCAAGTCCGAGAAATTGGGTCACCTTGAGGATCAGCCTGCCACAACGTGTTCGAGCCATCTGTTTAATATCAAAATGCAAACCCCTATACTGTTGTATAAACAGAGGCAAAAGTAAGGTTATCTTGGTTTTGTGCTGATCGTGAATTCTTCCTTCAACGCCCGAACGAACACAACACAACTTGTTGTTAAAATAAATCGCCAGGTATTTTTTCCTGACAAGCTGTAACCGATAATCAAAGAATGACCGCAGCAGCGGTGACGGCTTTGCACGGCCTTTTAAGCGGCGTATTTTAATAACTTAGGAACCCACATAATGCCTTTCATGTTTGTTCCGTCAACGCGCTTCTCTCCGGGATACCCACGCCCGCGTTTCTTGCCCCGGCGTCTACTAACCTAAACGATGTCCCGCACGGATGCGCATCGGTATTGCCCCTAGCGGTACCTGCACAAAACTCGCCTGAGACTGCCATGTTGCCCTATTATAATGCATGGAAGCCGAAGTTTTCGCACTCTGTTAACTTTTATGCTGGGTATGGCTTTCAGGATTTTTCTGTACATTTCGCACGCCATAAATACGCAATCGTAAGTTCCTCAGGTAATTAGACAATGAGTTACGTGTGCAAAAGCCGGTATAGGTTTTTTCTGCACGCACCCTGTACATGGTTATTCGTGCATTGTAAACGTAATATGCTAGTCAGCTAAATAAGTGAATCATGGTGTTTATGGTCAATATTTAGCGATCCGCTTAATTCCTGCTTCATATCACACTGCGGCACCCCGCTTTAGAGGGCAATGGAAGAAGACGACGAGTGACAGCGTTTAGTACTTCGTGCACGCCCCTAACAGTGTGATTTGCTACATAATTTTTGTTCTTATTCCTAAACAGTGGTTAGCGTGCTGGCCATGTCAGATCGAGACTGGGAGGTACCGGGGTTCGAATCCTGGCGCCGGCTGGGGTTTTTCCTGGGTTTTCCTCAGGCACTTTAAGACATGTGTCGGCACAGTTCCCTTAGAAGTCGCCCAGGACGCACATTCTCCCAGGGCTTCAGTCGTGATGTTGCCCACCTCTGTGACGCCGCCAACGGCGAGCTCTTTCATCATCATCAGCAGCAGCATCACCACCACTGTTATTGCTAAATTGTCTACGTGAGGAAACCACTAAAGAGGAAGCGCAAGTAAAAAATTGCGAAGAAGGACAACACTTGGGGGTTACTAAGCTTCAGGTGCTTCCGACATGACTGAGATTAGGTCAAGTCAGGTGAATATGCATTTCATGTGTCGAGAGGGCTGGCGTATACTGCGCATCCCACGTGACAGATTAGATTAAGTCAGGTCAGGTGAATACGTATTCCATGTGTCGAGAGGGCTGACGTGGACTGCGCATTTGACGTGACTGAGATTAGGTCAGGTCATGTGAGGTGAATACGTATTCCATGTGTCGAGAGGGCTGACGTAGACTGCATCCGACGTGACAAATTAGAATAGGTGAGGTCAGGTGAATACGTATTCTAGTGTCGAGAGGGCTGACGTAGACTGTGCATCCGACATGAGTGAGATTAGGTCAGGTCAGGTTAATACATATTCTATGTATCGAGAGGACTGACATCGACTGCGCATCCGATGTGACTGAGATTAGGTCAGTTCAGGTGAATACGTATTCCATGTGTCGAGAGGGCTGACGTAGACTACGCATCCGACATGACTGAGATTAGGTCAGGTCAGGTGAATATGCATTCCATGTGTCGAGAGGGCTGACGTAGACTGCGCATCTGACGTGACTGAGATTAGATTAGGTCAGGTCAGGTGAATGCGTATTCCATGTGTCGAGAGGGCTGACGTAGACTGGGCATCCGACGTGACTGAGGTTAGGTCAGGTCAAGTGAATACGTATTCCATGTGTCGAGAGGGCTGACGTAAACTGCGAAGCTGACGTGACTAAGGTTAGGTTAGGTCAGGTGAATATGTATCCCATGTGTCAGGACGGCCGACGTAGACTGTGCATCCGACGTGACTGTGATTAGGTCAGGTCAGGTGAATATGCATTCCATGTGTCGAGAGGGCTGACGTAGACTGCATCCGACGTGACAGATTAGAATAGGTCAGGTCAGGTGAATACGTATTCGATGTGTCGAGAGGGCTGACGTAGACTGTGCATCCGACATGAGTGAGATTAGGTCAGGTCAGGTTAATACATATTCTATGTATCGAGAGGACTGACATAGACTGCGCATCCGATGTGACTGAGATTAGGTCAGTTCAGGTGAATACGTATTCCATGTGTCGAGAGGGCTGACGTAGACTACGCATCCGACATGACTGAGATTAGGTCAGGTCAGGTGAATATGCATTCCATGTGTCGAGAGGGCTGACGTAGACTGGGCATCCGACGTCACTGAGGTTAGGTCAGGTCAAGTGAATACGTATTCCATGTGTCGAGAGGGCTGACGTAAACTGCGAAGCTGACGTGACTAAGGTTAGGTTAGGTCAGGTGAATATGTATCCCATGTGTCAGGACGGCCGACGTAGACTGTGCATCCGACGTGACTGAGGTTAGGTTAGGTCAGGTGAATATGTATCCCATATGTCGGGCGGGCTGACATAGACTGTACATCCGACGTGACTGAGATTAGGTCAGGTCAGGTGAATACGCATTCCATGTGTGGAGAGGGCTGACGTAGACTACGCATCCGACGTGACTGAGATTAGGTCAGGTCAGGTGAATATGCATTCCATGTGTCGAGAGGGCTGACGTAGATTGCGCATCCGACATAGTGAGTGGTCGACATGAGTGAGATTAGGTCAGGTCAGGTTAATACATATTCTATGTATCGAGAGGACTGACATAGACTGCGCATCCGATGTGACTGAGATTAGGTCAGGTTAGGTCAGGTGAATACGTATTCCATGTGTCGAGAGGGCTGACGTAGACTGAGCATCTGACGTGACTGAGATTAGATTAGACCAGGTCAGGTGAATGCGTATTCCATGTGTCGAGAGGGCTGACGTAGACTGGGCATCCGACGTGACCGAGGTTTGGTCAGGTCAGGTGAATACGTATTCCATGTGTCGAGAGGGCTGACGTAAACTGCGAAGCTGACGTGACTAAGGTTACGTTAGGTCAGGTGAATATGTATCCCATGTGTCAGGACGGCCGACGTAGACTGTGCATCTGACGTGACTGAGGTTAGGTTAGGTCAGGTGAATATGTACCCCATATGTCGCGCGGGCTGACATAGACTGTACATCCGACGTGACTGAGATTAGGTCAGGTCAGGTGAATATGTATTCCATGTGTCGAGAGGCATGACGTAGACTACGCATCCGACATGACTGAGATCAGGTCAGGTCAGGTGAATATGCATTCCATGTGTCAAGAGGGCTGACGTAGATTGCGCATCTGACGTGACTGAGATTAGATTAGGTCGGGTCAGGTCAATATGTATTCCATGTGTCGGGAGGGCTGACGTAGACTGGGCACCGACGTGACCGAGGTTAGGTCAGGTCAGGTGAATACGTATTCCATGTGTCGAGAGGGCTGACGTAAACTGCGAAGCTGACGTGACTAAGGTTACGTTAGGTCAGGTGAATATGTATCCCATGTGTCAGGACGGCCGACGTAGACTGTGCATCTGACGTGACTGAGGTTAGGTTAGGTCAGGTGAATATGTACCCCATATGTCGGGCGGGCTGACATAGACTGTACATCCGACGTGACTGAGATTAGGTCAGGTCAGGTGAATATGTATTCCATGTGTCGAGAGGGCTGACGTAGACTACGCACCCGACATGACTGAGATTAGGTCAGGTCAGGTGAATATGCATTCCATGTGTCAAGAGGGCTGACGTAGACTGCGCATCTGACGTGACTGAGATTAGATTAGGTCAGGTCAGGTGAATACGTATTCCATGTGTCGAGAGGACTGACGTAGACTGCGCATCCGACGTGACTGAGATTAGGTCAGGTCAGGTGAATACGTATTCCATGTGTCGAGAGGGCTGACGTAGACTACGCATCCGACGTGTCTGAGATTAGGTCAAGTCAGGTGAATATGCATTTCATGTGTCGAGAGGGCTGACGTATACTGCGCATCCCACGTGACAGATTAGATTAGGTCAGGTCAGGTGAATACGTATTCCATGTGTCGAGAGGGCTGACGTGGACTGCGCATTTGACGTGACTGACATTAGGTCAGGTCATGTGAGGTGAATACGTATTCCATGTGTCGGGCAGGCTGACGTAGACTGTGCATCCGACGTGACTGAGATTAGGTCAGGTCAGGTGAATACATATTCTATGTGTCGAGAGGACTGACGTAGACTGCGCATCGGACGTGACTGAGATTAGGTCAGGTCAGGTGAATACGTATTCCATGTGTCGAGAGGGCTGACGTATACTGCACATCCCACGTGACAGATTAGATTACGTCAGGTCAGGTGAATACGTATTCCATATGTCGAGAGGGCTGACGTAGACTGCACATCCGACATGTCTGAGATTAGGTCAGGTAAGTGAATACGTATTCCATGTGTCGAGAGGGCCGACGTGGACTGCGCATTTGACGTGACTGAGATTAGGTCAGGTCATGTGAGGTGAATACGTATTCCATGTGTCGAGAGGGCTGACGTAGACTGTGCATCCGAAGTGACTGAGGTTAGGTTATGTCAGGTGAATATGTATCCCATGTGTCGGGCAGGCTGACGTAGACTGCGCATCCGACGTGACTGAGATTAGGTCAGGTCAGGTGAATACATATTCTATGTGTCGAGAGGACTGACGTAGACTGCGCATCGGACGTGACAGATTAGATTAGGTCAGGTCAGGTGAATACGTATTCCATGTGTCGAGAGGGCTGACATAGACTACGCATACGACGTGACTGAGATTAGGTCAGGTCAAGTGAATATGCATTCCATGTGTCGAGAGGGCTGACGTAGACTGCGCATCCCACGTGACAGATTAGATTAGGTCAGGTCAGGTGAATACGTATTCTATGTGTCGAGAGGGCTGATGTAGACTGCACATCCGACGTGTCTGAGATTAGGTCAGGTAAGTGAATACGTATTCCATGTGTCGAGAGGGCTGACGTGGACTGGGCATTTGACGTGACTGAGATTAGGTCAGGTCATGTGAGGTGAATACGTATTCCATGTTTCGAGAGGGCTGACGTAGACTGCACATCCGAAGTGACTGAGGTTAGGTTACGTCAGGAGAATATGTATCTCATGTGTCGGGCAGGCTGAGACTAGGTCAGGTCAGGTGAATATGCATTCCATGTGTCGAGAGGGCTGACGTAGACTGCGCATCCCACATGACAGATTAGATTAGGTCAGGTCAGGTGAATACGTATTCTATGTGTCGAGAGGGCTGATTTAGACTGCACATCCGACATGTCTGAGATTAGGTCAGGTCAGGTGAATGCGTATTCCATGTGTCGAGAGGGCTGACGTAGACTGGGCATCCGACGTGACTGAGGTTAGGTCAGGTCAGGTGAATACATATTCTGTGTCGAGAGGACTGACGTAGACTGTGCATCCGACGTGACAGAGGTTAGGTCAGGTGAATATGTACCCCATATGTCGGGTGGGCTGACATAGACTGTACATCCGACGTGACTGAGATTAGGTCAGGTCAGGTGAATATGTATTCCATGTGTCGAGAGGGCTGACGTATACTGCACATCCCACGTGACAGATTAGATTACGTCAGGTCAGGTGAATACGTATTCCATATGTCGAGAGGGCTGACGTAGACTGCACATCCGACATGTCTGAGATTAGGTCAGGTAAGTGAATACGTATTCCATGTGTCGAGAGGGCCGACGTGGACTGCGCATTTGACGTGACTGAGATTAGGTCAGGTCATGTGAGGTGAATACGTATTCCATGTGTCGAGAGGGCTGACGTAGACTGTGCATCCGAAGTGACTGAGGTTAGGTTACGTCAGGTGAATATGTATCCCATGTGTCGGGCAGGCTGACGTAGACTGCGCATCCGACGTGACTGAGATTAGGTCAGGTCAGGTGAATACATATTCTATGTGTCGAGAGGACTGACGTAGACTGCGCATCGGACGTGGCTGAGATTAGGTCAGGTGAATACGTATTCCATGTGTCGAGAGGGCTGACGTAGACTACGCATACGACGTGACTGAGATTAGGTCAGGTCAAGTGAATATGCATTCCATGTGTCGAGAGGGCTGACGTAGACTGCGCATCCCACGTGACAGATTAGATTAGGTCAGGTCAGGTGAATACGTATTCTATGTGTTGAGAGGGCTGATGTAGACTGCACATCCGACGTGTCTGAGATTAGGTCAGGTAAGTGAATACGTATTCCATGTGTCGAGAGGGCTGACGTGGACTGCGCATTTGACGTGACTGAGATTAGGTCAGGTCATGTGAGGTGAATACGTATTCCATGTGTCGAGAGGGCTGACGTAGACTGCGCATCCGAAGTGACTGAGGTTAGGTTACGTCAGGAGAATATGTATCCCATGTGTCGGGCAGGCTGAGATTAGGTCAGGTCAGGTGAATATGCATTCCATGTGTCGAGAGGGCTGACGTAGACTGCGCATCCCACGTGACAGATTAGATTAGGTCAGGTCAGGTGAATACGTATTCTATGTGTCGAGAGGGCTGATGTAGACTGCACATCCGACATGTCTGAGATTAGGTCAGGTCAGGTGAATGCGTATTCCATGTGTCGAGAGGGCTGACATAGACTGGGCATCCGACGTGACTGAGGTTAGGTCAGTTCAGGTGAATACATATTCTATGTGTCGAGAGGACTGACGTAGACTGTGCATCTGACGTGACTGAGGTTAGGTCAGGTCAGGTGAATACGTATTCCATGTGTCGAGAGGGCTGACGTAAACTGCGAAGCTGACGTGACTAATGTTAGGTTAGGTCAGGTGAATATGTATCCCATGTGTCAGGACGGCTGACGTAGACTGTGCATCCGACGTGACTGAGATTAGGTCAGGTCAGGTGAATATGTATTCCATGTGTCGAGAGGGCTGACGTAGACTACGCATCCGACATGACTGAGATTAGGTCAGGTCAGGTGAATATGCATTCCATGTGTCGAGAGGGCTGACGTAGACTGGGCATCTGACGTGCCTGAGGTTAGGTCAGGTCAGGTGAATATGCATTCCATGTGTCGAGAGGGCTGACGTAGACTGCATCCGACATGACAGATTAGAATAGGTCAGGTCAGGTGAATACGTATTCTATGTGTCGAGAGGGCTGACGTAGACTGCGCATCCGACGTGTCTGAGATAGGTCAGGTCAGGTGAATACGTTTCCATGTGTCGAGAGGGCTGACGTAGACTGCATCCGACGTGACAGATTAGAATAGGTCAGGTCAGGTGAATACGTATTCTATGTGTCGAGGGGGCTGACGTAGACTGCGCATCCGACGTGTCTGAGATTAGGTCAGGTCAGGTGAATACGTACTCCATGTGTCGAGTGGGCTGACGTAGACTGCGCATCGGACGTGACTGAGATTAGGTCGGGTCATGTGAGGTGGATACGTATTCCATGTGTCGAGAGGGCTGACGTAGACTGCGAAGCCGACGTGACTGAGGTTAGGTTAGGTCAGGTGAATATCAGGGATGGGCAGTATTAAAATACATTGTAATTAAAATACTATTTAAAATATAAATACATGTATTTATATTTTGTATTTAAATACAGACTCCAAAAATGTATTCATAATTATATTTAAATACCAATTTTTGGGTATTTATTCTTGTAAATACTTTATAAATACTCCTAAATACAGTATATACTGACTCGTATCTTAAAGTTGTGTTGCATTTGACCTTTCGGGAAGAAGACTGAGTTTGGGGCGCAGTCATGCCGTGTTTGCGCTAGCATGCACATGCGACAAACCATTTTCGTTGGCAAGTTTCTCACTTTGCGGACAACGGTCGCGACTACCCAATTACCCTGTTGTACAAAGCATCTTCGTCAAATTTAATACAAGCATTTGTTCATCGGCACCTGTGGAGACGCTGTTCTCCTTTGCGAATCCGATTGTACGACTGAACAGAAGATGCCTAAAAGATGCAGTCTTCGAGAAACTTCTAATATTAAAATTGCCATGGTAATCTAACAAAAAAAATGCTATTGTTCGTTGCTGATTTGTTTTTACGATCATCGTTATTTCTGTAGTTCCAGATGGCATTTTCCTCACAGTATTTATGGAAGTAGTTGCGGTATTTAAATACTGTATTTATATTTTGTATTTAAATACTCATATTGAAAAGTATTTATGAAGAGTATTTAAATACCCATTTCAACAAAGTATTTTGTATTTATATTTAAATACCCCACTAATATGAAGAGCGTCCCGAATTCACTCAAATTCATGATAGTTCACAGTGATATTCACGAGCTATCCCATCGGAAAAAAATAGCTGAATATCATGCTTTTCGGAGCACCGGACCATAGCGCGCGATGACTTTTTGACCGCAATCGCTCTCAGTGCGACGAAAGGAGGTTCCGAAGCCAGCCCACAGAGTGATAGTAGAAAAAGTAACAGTTCCTAAAATCGGGAGAGAGAAAGCATTATCCAAGCGAAAGTCGGACGTGATAAACCGTGCCTGTTTTATCTCTTTCTGCGATGTCGGGGAGGGCTGGGTTACCAACCTCCTTTCGTCGGACTGACAAAGATTGCGCTGAAAAATTCATTGTGCGCTATTCTGTGCGACCTCCGTAGAGCATGATGTTCGGCTATGTGTTCCGATGGGATAGCTCCTGAATATCCCTGCCGATTATCATTAATTTGACTAAATTAGACACGCTCTTCACATTGGTGGGGTAAAAAGTGACCTTTACTAGGCGAATTTCCGACTTAAGCTCGCAGAAATTGACATAATTAATTAAGCTTACGTTACACGACATTCACATGAGGAGGTGGCAAAAACCCAGTAAGAACAAATGCCATTGACCGCATGACTCTAGGTGGTGTAGTTTTTTTATTATAATTCAATGACACGTTTTCTGGGACACCCTCTATATAGCCGGATTGCTCTGTTCTGAAAAAGTAATTTTCGTAAAACATATTTTAAAAAGTGCATATTTTTAGCATACTTTGGTTCGTAAATTCGGATATTGTCTTAAAGTAGCTAAGAAGACAGCACATTTTTGGCTTTTCTTGTTTTTTCTGTTTGAAAAGGTCACGTCATCGTTGCTAAAGTACGAGGGGCGTTCAAGTCAAACCGGGACTTTCTGTCTCCTGAGTGTACAAATGGCTCGCGCTACTTCTTTTTTGTCATTTTCACAAGGGACAGGCCTCCGCGTTCACCACGTGGTGGTACAAAGTTTGTGCAAAACAGAAGACATGTGTTGGACAAGATGGCCGACAACGAGGTGAGCGCGCACATCGAATAGCGAATTGTTATGAAGTTTCTCGTGAATGAAGGTGTAATGTCATCTGAAATTCACAGAAGACTTCAGGCTCAGTATGGCCACGATACACTTAGCCGCAGCAAAGCATTTGAGTGGTGGAAACGGTTCCGAGACGGGCAGGACGATCATCAGTGCAGGACGATCCCGGCCGGGACGGCTCAGAGACCAGTGTCAGAGGTTCTGAGAACATCCAACTTGTGGAGCGCCTGATCCTCAAGGACCGACGGATAACATGTCTCGAACTGGCTCGAAAGTCGGACCTTTGTGTGGGAACGTTGAACACTATCATTCATGAACACCTCCAGTTTCGGAAAGCCGGGAGTCCTCCAAGTCCTCCAAGTCCTAAAGGAGTCCTCCACCTACAGGACAATGCACGCCTGCATAGCGCGCATCTCACGACACGCACCTTCAAGGAACTTGGCTGGGAGTTGCTACCACATCCCTCTTACATTCCAGACCTGGCCCCCAGCGACTCCCATCTCTTCAGGCCACTGAAGGCGTTCCTTGCGGGTCGCCACTTCGGCTGCGGCGACGACGTCAAGAATGCGGTCCGATCATGGCTGTTACGCGCCGGTAAGGATTTCTACGCTGGGACAAGGACATTAGTGCAGCCTGCGATTGGGTTGAAAAATAAAACTAATTTCTCGCCTGTAAGTTCATTTTACTTTTGCGAAAAATGAAAAGTCCCGGTTTGACTTGAACACCCCTCGTATATATCTCATTGATGCGCTGCTCAGATGTTTACCGGATGGCTGGTTATATGAAACGTTATTTTCTCGTCAGTTAAAGACGGCGGCCACTAGTTTCATCTCAATGGGAAGGGCGATTCTGGCAGTCCACGACTGTCGAGTCGTCGCTGGGAACGAGGCTAAGGAGCGCACGGGGACTGGTGGTTTGAGAGTAACGCAACAAGGTCTATATGGCTGTGCTCGTCACGCGTGATTGTTTGCGCTCATGTTGGTGTTCAGCCCTTCTTTCATTTCACAGCGGATACCTGTGTGTGCGCCTAAAAAAACCCGCGGGTCGCTAGAAAAATCGCTGCATGCGGGTCGGACTTCAGGCGCGTCTTCCTATCATCTGTAACAAGAGTTAGTGCAGTTTCAAATGACTGCAATTCTTGTCCTTGTTGGCACTTTTAACATAGGGTTGCACAGCGCCGGAGTTGGAGAATCTATGTCGAAATATCGTCACGTCTGACTCCTCGATTAGTCGGGATTGCAGGCAACGATATTTCTATTAAATATAGTTGACTTCCACGAATCGAAACCGGAAAAACACACGTTCGAGACGTGGGCTTTGGCTGTGCATGCAGTGGCACTGTAAACAGCGGGGTTCAGCTCAGCGCCAACAACATTTAAATATGTAGCCGGAATTTCACCGAGCTGGAGGCCTAACACGAATGTTGACAGTTGGTTGGCAATCCACTAAAGCCGCGACTGTGATGATGCATGCGTACCGCGTTTTCACGTTTGGCTTAGGCTGATCTTAAAATGGCGGCTGCACACAACCGCGTACTAGCTTCGGTTTCGGTTACCGAACGTGTAGCGACTGCGACAGATTCGCAGACGAGCGTACCTCGAAATCTGCACACGTCGCTTTGTAGCTGTTCTGCTATACATGTTCGTCTCTGTTACCACAACGTACAACTTCTAGCATGCAGCACGCAACAGCGTTCAAAAAAGCTGCAATGATATTCGAAAGAAAAAAAAGAAAAAGATCGAATATTCGACATTTCGAATATTCGCACATATCTACCTAAAACACAGGGCTGTGAGTGTAAGTGTGTTTGCACCTTCATTTTGCTTCACAGATAATGTTACTTCAGCATAACTTTTTCAGGGTCTGCCTCCACGGGACGAGATGAACCGCCTGCTTCTTTGGTGTCGCAGTGCACATCTTCGTTCTTTGCTATCCAAAGCTCTTGGGGATGACGAGGTTCCCAAGCCCGTGTATCAGCGTCTTGCAAAGCTGGAAGAAGCTCATCTGTGCCACGAGATCCAGATACAAGATGGAACAAAGTAAGATATGTTAAGGTTTGGTATGTAGAAGTGGAACAATCATACATTGGTGTTATTACCTGCCATGCTTTTAGAACTGACCGGCACACGTACCTTGAACGAATGATGGTGCAGTGATTTGGCAACAAGCATTCTAATATGCGGAGCCTGATGTTAAAGTGCCACGCAGGTGCAGGAGCAACATGTTAGTTTCCACATCACTAACAAATCTGTATCTTATAAAGTTGATGGGTTGAAATCCAGCGAACCGGTAGGGAAGTACGAAGGGAGTTGCCTCAGGGCATGAGCCGCAGATATTTCGAACAGAGACTTTCTTCTCCTCTGCACCATCCTCATCATTATCATGGTATTTAAAGGGTTAGGTATGACGTGTTAAAGGCAGTTGGGTAGTAACTTAGTTACAAAAAAATTTAAATATTGACTGTAACTAGTTACTGGAACGGGAAATGTAACTTTTAACTGTAACTATAGGTACTTTTCTGGGTAACAAGTTACAGTAACTAGTTACTGCTTTTCGAAATCGCAGATTTTCAATTTCGGAGCCACCTCGCATCACACTCCATTTGTCTTCTCTTTCCCTTTTTCTCTTTTTAGCGACCTTTTGACCGCCTCTGCGGTTATGCTGTAGTTCTTTACTCTTAAAACAATAAGGACTGCCATCTTTGAAGAATATAAACGTGGCACAACTTAGGCTGCAACTGAAAAGAAACATGTGTCATATGACCGCCTTGAGTTTCTACACGCGAAAGAAACAACGAAAATCAGGACGGGACAAACAAGAACTGTACAGGGGCCGAGGTATTCGAGAGGTAGAAAGAAGGCAGCCGCAGCACCCTAGCTGCCCTGAATGATTTCCCAATTATAAGAAGAATATTCGTTAAATATAATACCGGCATTGAGCCCCAAGTTGAGCGGAGGGGGGGATAGACATTTATTAAAAGAAAATCTGAAGTGGATCCATTTGCATGCCAAAGTGGTTTAAAGTGGAACAAATTGTTTCCGGTTTAGAGTGAAGTGGTTCCACTTGATTGCCAAGTGGTTTCCAACTGGCTTTACCCAGTCTCCAGTTGAACTGGATCTGCCTGCCATCTGGTTCCACTTGACTGCCAAATGGTTTCCAACTGGTATCATTCAGGCTCCAGTTGAACTGGATGTGCTTCCATCTGGTTCCACTTGACTGCCAAGTGGTTTCCAACTGGTATCATTCAGGCTCCAGTTTAACTGGGTGTGCCTACCATCTAGTTCTAGAGTGCGAAGTGGATGTTGTATTCCACTTCGCTGGCAAGTGAACTTATCCCTGCTGGTCCACTGTAATGTTGACACCTGCCCTAGAAATATTTGCAAACCTTCATCGGGGTGAATTGAAAACGCTCTGCATTCCTTTCAGGTGCATACAGCAGATACGTGCACCGGGTCCATCGGGCGTTTTCGCAACATAAATGATAATCTCCATTTACATTCTATAATATATCAATTGTTTATGGCCCTACCGCAATTCGCCCGAGTCACTTTTTGTCGGTAAATATACCAGAAACATTCTCGCAGAGTACCGAAATCGAACTTTTGCGTAATTTTCACTTTAGTTTGAAACCGAAACTTTAACGGCCTCGTTGTCGACAAGTGGAGCAGACTGAGCGCCATCTGCATCAGTACGTGTTTTGAAATGTCGCGAGCGGTAGGTGGGTGGTAGCAGTTCCCGTCTTTCAACTCTTCAAGACGGGCAAAAAACGTGAATGTCTTTGAATCTCTACAGTCAAGTGCTGCATTTTGCATAGTTTCTTTGTCTCTACAAATTCTGCACCACCTAAATCACGAAAAACTACGAGCGACGCATGTGACTGCAATTACGATGGTGAGTAGTTTGATTTGATATTTATGCACGTTTATCTGAATGTGTAGATCAACTCACTGTTATATATATACTGTTATTTAAAATAGCGTAAGTGCACGCTAGCTAGTGGGGGAACTCCAAGAGCCCCTGCGCATGCTTGTAACTGACTTTGTTATGTGTCTTGTCTTTTAGCTGGCAGTTCGTCATAAAAATGGACGACGCTTGCAAGATACTATGAATCGTGCGGAATAAAGGCCAGCGCGACTGAAGTGAGAAACGCTGCGTGAGTGTTGCAGCAAAACATTTACAATTTTATGCATGGCATTAGGTGTACTTTTGCAACATGTTTTTCCACGGGTTTTTTTCAATGAAACTGAATTATTATTATTGTTGTTGTTGTCTTTATTTACTCATGCAGAAATACATGAATACTGGGGGCCTGGCAAAAATCAGCAAAGCTGCTACACAGTTCCCACAGAATTCCCAGTTCACTCACAATTGGGTATGGACAGAAGCACTTTTTACTGGCTATCAGGCGGGTATAATGTTGTGAAGTGCACAAAATAGGATTGTAGATACTAAAGTAAGAATGTGGGGAACTTGGAGTTGACTATTCATCCCGAAGGAGTAACAGAGGACACGGACGACAAGTGAAAAAGCAGCAGTCCTATTCAATCATTGTTTCTGTCTTGTGTTGCAGCTTTGGGATGGACAGGATTGCTGACAGTTGGTGAGTCTAAGTCATCTTCAGGTGAAGTAGCATTGATGTCTATTAGTACCAATTCGTGACATGTATTTTTTTGAGATGCCAAAAAATCTGTTCAGGGCAGTCTACAGAATGCAAAAAAGAACGCCGCCGAAGCCCATGGGGCACCAAGAACTGATGTAAAGTCGTCCATATTTTATATGCTCGCGGTATATTTATGTTTGTTCATGTTGCATCTAGGTGGGAAGAAAAAGACACCACGACAGCGAAGACTTCTCCGAGTCAGACGTTTCGGACTCTGAATGTATTGTGTCAGCTGCTGAAGTAAAGAAGGCTAATGAACAGGCCACATACTGGCAGCAGCATTGTGGAAAGAAAGAGGAGGAAATATCACATCTTCCTTCCTGGCTTCTGTACATATTCCAGGCTAGCAGCACAGGCTGGCTCTCCTGCAGAGCCGCAACAGCAGTTCAGAATAGAAACCGATGCTGAAACCTGGCTCGGCTTCAATAAACTACTTGCAAGTGGGTTCCGAAGGAACCTCGGAATCGATTCCTGGTTCCATAACCGCCTTGCAAGTGGATCCATTTGAAAATGGAAACGTGTTTCCAGCTGGAAAGCAATTCCTAGCTGGAATTCATTCCTAGCTGGAAATACATTCCAAGCTAGCAATCAATTCCTGGTTCCATAACCGACTTGCAAGCGGATCCACTTAGGGAATTTTTTCACCTGGGAGGTGGGCCGGGATATTTTCGCAATTAAGACAACAAAACTCAGTTATGCGAACTTCGAGCAGCAGCTGCTCCTTAAGTGCAATATGTACAGATAATATGTGTAATAAAAATAATTCTGCGATGAAAGTTGATACGTCATCTTCAGTACTAAATTTTCTGAAAGTAACTGTAATTTGTAACTGTAACTTAACTAGTTATTATTTTCGCGATGTAACTGTAGCAATAACTTGACAACTTTTTTGCTCAGGGAATTGAAACTGTAACTAGTTACTTTTCAGAGTAACTTTCCTCAAGACTGGTTAAAGGTTCATGCGAATTGTGGGTCAACAGCGCGGAGGGAAGGAAGAGTCCGTACAGGCTTTTACGGCCCAAGTGAATGGCCGCATTGTTAGAGTGTGGAGGGGATTACGTGAATGAAGTGATCTTGGCTCCAGACTTGGTACAGAAATGGGAGGCTCACGAACAAGGGGACGAAACGGGACAACGCGAGCATTCCGAAAGATAAGGAGGTTAGTGGTTACGTGGGGAAAATTCCAGAGCGAGCAAAGGGTTTTTTTTTTGTTGTAAGATATATATTCGTAATACAAAGTTGTGCATTGCAACAAAGAAAGTAAAAAGGGGATAGAAGAAGAAAAAAGTCTCTGCGTATTTTATTTGTGAAGTGTTTCTAGGCTGCCTTGTGATTTGTTGATACCGAACGGGTGAATGGCGTTGCACTAGTATGTGAGATAAGGCTCCCTATGACGTCTGTCACGTGTGGATCTGAACCCGGTTTCTAGAATATATACGGCAGTTTCCTGGAGAGCAGCCATTTTGCTTGACGTCACCTGGTTGCCATTACAGCACTGGTGAGGCGTCATGACCGCGCCCAGTTATATGCGCTGCAACCATTACGGCAGTGTGGGGGCGTCATAGCCGCGCCCACTGACATGAGCCGCAACCAATACCGCAGTTCCCTCGAGAGGAGCTATTTTGCCTGACGTCACCCGGTCGCCATTACAGCGGTGTGGGTGCGTCATGGCCGCGCCCGATGATATTGCGCCGAAACCAACGTATAGTCTAACGTTGTCAAAATTGTGACTAGGAACGTTAATGTGTTCGGCAACTGGTTTGGGAAGTTTGATGGAGGTGTCGGTTCTGTGTCGGGTAAGGCGGTTGTTCATTTATTGGCCGGTTTCACCAATGTATTGCATAAGACAGTGGCTGCATTCGATGCAGTATATGACAGAGCTTGTGCATGTGAATGCGTGGTTAACGGAGTGGGTGTAATTGCTCGTAGTACTTTTGATGGAGTTAGTGTGTTGAACGTGCTTGCATGTTTTGTAGCGCGGGAGGTTGCAGGGGCGTGTTCCATTGTACTGGGTGTTCATTTTGCTGATTTCGGCGTGGACCAAGGAGTCTGCTAGGTTTTTTTGCGCTTCGCTATGTCACCTGTATTGAATGGCTGAATATATTCTGTCATATAGTCGGTCATTGCTTTGGAGGAGGGGCTCGTGTTTCCGTAGAATGGCTTTGAATGTTTCCAAGTGCGTCCGAATATCTTGTGATGAAGCTTATTTGGCTTGTGTCAGGATCTTTTCGATGTTCGAGTGTGAGTGCGTTGCGCCGGAATTTGGTTAGAAGGGAGCCTGGGTAGTCTCTTTGGGTAAGCATGCTGCAGAGTTCGTCAAGCTTCTCAGCATAATATGTGTCATTTGAACAAATTCTGCGTAGTCTTACACGTTGCCCATAGGAATTCCAGCCTTACAGTGGCGCAGAAGAAGAGCAGTCTCTCTTAGAAATATCGGTTGCTCTCGTCCTGAGACAGCATTCTTCGTGCATCCTATAAAGAACTGTCTGATCATGTCTTTGGAAATCTGGCTGCATGCTTCTTTTACACAAAGTTCGACTGTAAAGTACGAAGCGCAGCGACGCTTTCCGGACCTTGTGAACTCAGTTTCGCCGTCACGCAACCACTTTGTCTGCAATTCTTTCATTGCCGTCTTGAAAATTCTGTTCCACATAAGATGAGCGGGCTAAAGCAGAGGAGACAGTTTGCCAGGAATAATGGGCAACGACATATATTGTAGTGCTGCTTGAACCTTGGTTTCATCACAGTTTTCAACTGCGACTGAGCACCGTCCATAACAAGGTCTGAAAAAAGCATTTGGCACTTTCCGTTTGTAACAGTTCATGAGTTCCGCCGTCATACTGTGTTTCGTTGCCACAGGAACAACGACATCTTTGGGGAAGTCGAATTTTTGGCACATTTTTAATCCCTTGAATATTATGATAGCTTTCAACTTCGTGCCGTCAGCCAAGACAGACAGGACAACAGTATACCTTAACACCCCTTTCCTGGTGGTTCTGCATATGACATGCTTGACACCTTTCAAATCATATGTCTTGTAGCAAATCGTGGTAGCTGAAAAAGGACTGGCACAGCGTATCAGCATTTTCAGGCATCTTTTGCCTCACACTGGTGACTTTCCTGTTCACTATGTTGTATCTATGTACAAGACATCCCAGCGACTCGTTGCTGGCTTTGAAATATGTTACACTAGAGCTCTCTGTCAAAAGTTGCTCGGCCCAGGACTTGATGCGTGATGCTGACACAGGCATACCTTGTGCGCTCCTCAGATATCCAGGCGGTAAGCTTTTCCTCCGAGGCAGGGTACTTTGATACTTTCTCTGTAGTCTCCTTCTGCGTGGAAGGCACATTTCTCCTCTTTCAGGTGGGAATTTCCTTCCCAGTCTTGCAAGCGTTGAGCTTCTCTTGCTGCTTCATTCAGCCCTGGACGTACAGGTGAGGAATCTAGTAGAAACGTGCTGTGGCTCTGCTGTTTCCACAAAGTTCCAAAAGCCTTTCAAGCACTTCCAATTTAAAGGCTAAGGTGTAGCTTCGCATGTGCCTGCAAACAGCACTTGTTCCTGCTTCCATACTGCCAAGTTGTGGGATGCTGCAAAGTCCCCACCTACCAAACTCCCGAAACGAGTTACAAGCTGGTTCAGTTGCAACTTTTTGATGACGTGGACAGGAATAGGACTTTCTTCCACTGACCCTTCTGGGGTTGTCGTTGGAGCATGGATAATGCCTAGGAACCGTTGTCTCTGAGAACACTGTACTGTTGTTTTTAGTACTGTCCAGCATGCCGGGGTATGCGGGTTTTTCTGGCATGCTGGTTGACCTCGGTTTATCTGTAAAGTAACTGTAACTAGTAACTGTAACATAGCTCCCGGCATGTCAGGAAATGTGTGGTAATATGGTATTTTTATATTATGGCATGGACACAATAAAGGGCCCATGTTATTGACGACGTACAGCGACTAGGTATGTCGGTTTTCCTATTTAGCTAATTGAAGATGCTGTTGAAGCTACTTGTGAAACTACCTACCCAAAGAGTGTTGTATCCCATTGCCAGGAAAGGCAAAATATAAAGGTTGACAGACATAGACCTTCTAACTTTAAAGCACTACAGGGACAAGACAGAGCACACAACTGACACACAACACATAGGCGCTACTTCCAACAAGGTTTATTGAGAAGTACACGAACTGCTTAAATGCTAACTGGAGTCACCCCTCCGTGGGCCCTGCCCTGCCATCTCTCGGCACTCTTAGATATGATAGTTCTTTATCAGACAACAGGAACAGCGCTTTAAAGTTATGATCTTGTGTCAACAAGCCCAGCTCACCTCGTTGCTCAAATATATTTCCTTTTTTTTTTTTTTGCAGCAGCAGCGAAGCAGTGATAGAAGCAGCCAGGGCTGGTTACAGTCGTCTTGCCCCAGGTTGGCTGCTGGACTGGACTACAGAAGTAGATGACCGCATTCTTGCAGATGCACTTCAGGGAAGGCCCTATGGTGAGGACACACTGACAAGGGTTGTAGGCCCTAATGATATCAATTTCCAAGAATGTGCAGATGTGTCTCCCACATCACACACTGTAGCAAATGGAACGTGGTTAGACATTCTATAAGCAGCAGGACATGATTGTTTAAGTTTCATACTTATAGGATGTAGTGATACATTTGCACCCTGTTTGAATTATGTTGTCGAACCTTGATATCACGAAACTCACGGGGGCTGCAATTTCTGTCGTTCTATTGAACACTTCGTTGTATTGAATTGGAGGTCACGAATCGCGACCTCCGCGAGGGCGCGCGCTGTACATCAGTGTCGATAGCTCGCGCAACGATGCCGAAACGTTTTTCGTTAAAAATGACAACTACAAATACAATGCCAAAGTGCACGTACGACATTTTATTCCTGCGTGAAATAGCCGGCTATTCGCGTTCACGTCGTCCGTAGGAGATGCTGTGCCACACATTGTTTGTACGGCACCAAATCCTCCGCAAATTTCTGCATACTGTGTTGCGATCCCGGCAACCATCTAGGTACGTCTATGGTACTGCGTGTTCCGTAAGGCTCTCAGTTGCCACGACATGTTTGTCCCCGTCAAGGAAACCGTCTAGGCTGATTTCGTCACGTATGTCGCCACGCGAACGAAATGTTCCCACTTTTTAAAACTGTATTTGAGTTATTGGTTAACACCTGTACATTTCCTGACATATGAAACATGCTGTCATTGTCCCAGTGTTCAAGAGTGGTGATGTTGTGATAAAAATACTGTCATTCTGACACAAGATGGTCTGACATTGTTAGGTAAACACGACGGGTAAAGTGGACTGTCCACCATTACTTGGCTTGAAGTCACTGGTGGCAATTCTCACTGGTTATTCGCGTTTGTTGTGCATGTGTCTGTAATATTTTGCACGACACTGCCAGCCCATCTGTTTTAGTTCATACACGTAGGTCAGAATGGCGCTTTAGATGCACGGAAACATACCACGCTTCGGACCCCGGAACACAAGGTGGATCTTCTTTGCAGACACAAGGCTCTCTTTCTGTTTTCTGCAGTGGCGCACCTGTGCATCATATGGTTCTCTTCTACGCCTCTTCATTCTGTACTTAATTCCTGTCGCGCAGGCGCTGGCTAGGTTGCCTCATATTGCATAACACGTGCCGGCCGTGCCATTAAAGGAGCAGTCTAGAGGCACATAACTTTGTTTCTGTTTTTGGTCGGTATGGAATATTAGGCGGCCGAAAACAGTTTTCCCACAGTTTGTGCAACCGTAGCGAAATTGGGACGCCTGCAATCTACCACCGAATCCCCACTGCGCGAAACACCCTCCTTCGCCTTCACGATAGCCACGTAATGAGCGCCGCCACGCGGTAGGGACGCTCCTCATTGGATTTGGGGTAGCATGATCGAGGTGAGCAACACCGCGCAGGTCAGAGCGTCTGCTATCGCTTCGGAGACGCCAGGCGTTCTCCGGCTGCGTGATGTCCGAAACGGAGGATTTGAAGGCTGTCAACGACACGACCTCGATTTTTTTGAACCGCTGACACCACGGGAAGAACGAGTGGTGCTGCCCGAAATTAACTGTGTGTTGTACATCGATACCCCAGTGCTTCCCGACAGTGTGCGGCTTCTCTGACAGTTTTCACCGCACAGTTGGTTCAGTGGCTAACAGGTAGCGCCACAGTACCAAACCTATATAAGTATAAACCTCTACCGGAGAAACGTTATCATTACGTTGGTAAACAGACTGAAACCGAAACAGATCGAAAGGGAAGGGATGGGTTCCACGAATGTTCGCTTCTTCGCTGCTTCCTATTGAAAGACAAGTAGAACCGAAGGTCGCGTCCCATTCAGGGAGCATAGTAATCTCCTCAAAACCGTGGGTTACGAGCACGACCTTCTTCGCAGCTAGCTTCGAGCATAGTTCAACTCTACAAAACTAATGGCGCTGTCAAATCCTATGACGTCATTTGTTTACAAACAGGGACAGGTCTATTGCGCCGCGGTCAAACAACTTTGGACAAAAATATTTCGTAGGAATGCTTTTTACATACTGCTTTACAAGCTGGCAGCAGTTTTTGGCGATGTCAGATACCAATGCTCCTTTAAAGTCTGGGAGTATTCCATATGCATGTTGAACAAAATATCAAAATTTCGGCGCTCAAATTAGGGGTCTATTCTCTACGCCAGCGCGTTCAAAAACAAGTAAATATTGCATACGGATTGCAGCTGGGTACAAACGAAACAAAATTGACCATGCTAACCTGAAAGAATGCCTATGTGGCACACACATACCATGATAGCATTGGAAGAGTATGTGTCATATACGTGATATTGGTGTGTTGTGGGACTCCACTGTGAGGATGGATAAACACACAACAAATATTATTGCATCAGCCACGCGCTTACTTGACGTAATTATTCGTATCGCCAAACTTTGAGTTCTAGCTGTGCTGATCCGTTCACATTACATACGTACTACGAAATCCAGAACGATCTCTAAAGAGTGTCCTACGTAAACGCTGTAATGTTAGCGAACTACCAACTTGTGCTTATTCAAACAACTGCATTGGTAGGTATGTCTTGACTCAACCAGGCTTTTGCAAGACACATTTTTACACAATGCAAAGTACCGTATTCACTCAATTCTAGACCGCCCTCGAATCTGAGCCGATCCCACCGAAAATCTTTTCACGAAAAAAAGAAAGAGAATGGATTCAAGTGCAGGCTGAGTGTAACCGACCAATTCTGGAACAACTAGGCTCAGTACGACAGGAGTCCAAGATGAGAGGCGAGTCTCTGCACAGGAGGGTCACCCGGACGACGCTGCCACACAAGCTTCACCCAATCTTCTACCATGGCACTGGTCATCAATCCATTTTCTTGAGCACGATGACGTTTCTTGGGAGAACTTCGCTGGCAGGGGGAGTATTCCGCTTGAAAATGATATACGGCGGTCGGTAATTTGCGTCCGTCAGCTGTGCAGCACAACATCACTGTCGAAGGCCGTTCTCCGT
The DNA here is from genome assembly GCF_037126465.1 of Ornithodoros turicata. NCBI lineage: Eukaryota > Metazoa > Arthropoda > Arachnida > Ixodida > Argasidae > Ornithodoros > Ornithodoros turicata. The sequence goes on from NW_026999417.1 coordinate 206,648, forward strand.
AACCAGCTGTCCGCAGCTTGACCTCCCTGTGGCCCTTTTCATTGATGGTGCACGCAATCGACGAAATGTCGAAATAAACGAAAGTTTGATCTGCATTGCCGACGTGTCCAAGAAAATATCCATTTTCTTTCCTCTTCTTGATGACGAACCTTTGAAACTGCATGGACTAACTTCTCCTCGAAGTCTGACGTCAGTTTGTGACAAACCGATGTGCGTCGTCGCAAAGCGAATCTGAAGCGCTTCATGAATCACTGGAGCCAACCTCTGCTGGCCTTAAACACAGTCCTGGGCACACCTTGTGCTTTGACTTATGCTTTTTTACCTCATGGTTTTTTGTTGACTGCTCTTCATTACATGATTTATATAATTGTTTCTGAAAAACAAAGCATATATGCAGTGCGGCAAAATAAGACTGCGATAACAAGAATAATATCCGATTATCAGTTGCCGCCGAGCGTTTTTGTAGTACGTCAACGATGGAACAGCAGCAGACATTCCCCGTCGGTCGACATGGCAATGCAACTACCGCACGTACACACACGTACACGCCCGTCCCCACGAATTGCAACGTCCCGATGGCATCGCTGAAGACCTTCCTGGTGCGACAGCACAGTACACAGTACCAATATGTGGTATTGGTACCACACTAGGAAAAGGCACAGGACACACTCGCTGCTCATAAAAGTCAAAGTAGCAGAAAGGAAGCATTGATGGCGCTATTGTGTCGACACCTGTTAGCCATAGAACCAACTGTGCGGTGAAAACGGTTAGCTAGGCTGCACGCTGTCGGGAAGCGCTGGGGTATCTCTGTACATCACACAGTTAGATTCGAGTTGCACCACTCACTCGAGTTGCACGTCACATAGTGACGTGCGTGGCGGCGCTCACCACGTGTCTATCGTGAAGGCGAAGGAGGGTGTTTCGCGCACGGGAGATTCCGGGGGCTATTGCAGGCGTCTCAATTTCGCTACGGTTGTACTAATTGTGGGAAAACTGTTTTCGGGTGCCTAACATTCCATGCTGACCAAAAACAGAAACCAAGTTGTGTGCCTCTAGACAGCTCCTTTAAAACCCCAATGAAACCACAATATCCCACCCGTCGTAAACCAAAATTGCGAATAGATGCGGCCGTTACCTTCTGATTCGCAACAGAGGGCATTATTTCCTTGTGAGTGCTGGCCGAAGTAATACAAGTGAATATTGTAGCAGGCAGTGACAAGGACACGTTCCTCATGGCACTGAACTTGAAGAAAGCCGCACAAAGTATCAGCCGAATTCTCCAGAATACCGTCAAAATATTTAATTTTCTCCGCGTTCCCTCCCCAAGCTCGTCCCGGTCGCATGCGCTCAGCGTAGGGAGCAGGTAAGAAGGAGTCAAGGATGGAGGGATAGCGTTTTGACGCGGTTTTCCCAGGACTACCGTGTTTCTCTGTTTAATTTTGCTGCTACCACAACAGTGTTCTTTTTTAGCACTGAACAAGCATCGAAACATAGGGCGAATCAAGGATGAAATCGATGGACAAGCATCGTATAAAAGGATGATTTTCGCGTTGCGATGGTGCCAAATATGAACATGCAGGTGCATGGGTGCCCATTCGTTTTGTGTGTGTGTGTGTGTGTGTGTGTTTTTCTACACCAATAAGTGTCTAAAGAAGGTACTTTCTCCCAATAAGTGCCATCTAATTGAGAACATATCTCCCTTCCAAGACATGTTCCTCAATCACGTTAGTAAAATTTAGAGTAGATTTACACGTAACGTGAGTTAGTCTATTTGTGTGGCGACACGCAGCACGTGCCGCAGGGTAGGACTGCGGATAATTTCGAACTCCTGGGGTTCTTTTGACGTGCGCCGGAAATCTCTGACACATGGTGCTGCAAGCAACGTTTATCTCCCCGACATTGCTACCGTCCTCGGCCAGGATCGAACCTGCGATCTTGAGCTCAATCACATAGAGGAGGTAGGAGAATATTTCACATTTTTAGTAAGAGTTTTAATAATTCAGGGCTTTATCCCGTGAGAGAACTGATCATGAGTGACGCCACAGTGGTCGGGCAGCTGGTCGAGCAATTTGTTCCCTTCCACCAATTGTCACCATCCTCGGCAGGGTTTGAACCCGCGATCTTGGGATCAGTAGGCGGACACGCTAGCAACTGAGCTACCGAGGGCGGCTCGTTTTTATGGCACCAGCCTTTGCACGGTAGGGTACCTAGACCACTGAATAGAAAATTTTATTGTACTGAACCTGCACCGGTAGGGCGTGCAACTCTGCAATACCCGAGGTCAACTAACATCATACGTTGACCAGCATTAGAATTGAGCGATTTTTTTTTGTGTGTGTGGCGCATGGTCACTTGTGCATTAGTAGTAAAGATACGGTGAGAAACTACGACAGGTCCACTCAGCAACCTGGACCCCTGAGCCCTGCGCGTATTTTCCCCGCGCAGCGCGTGTGCGGAGGGTTGCCCACGTGCTTATCGGCGGGGGGAGGGCTGCGTGCGCGCTTACCCTCTCACATTTTCCAGTGTGGGCCAACTTCTTTCGTCATTTTTCAATCTGTGCCGACTTCAATCGCAATTTTTTTCCAGCTCTACAACAGGTGTGCAGTAGGCTGTTTACATGCAAAGGACAGCCATACATAAAAGTGCAAGTGAAAATATATTAAAGTCATTAGTGTCTGAAATTATGTTATGACTCTGTGTGGAGGAGAAAAACCCAGCCAAAAAATCTGGTGCAGAAGAAACACAATACACGTAACAAAGAATATACTTATTAGAGGTACGATACAATAACATTGAATAGGTATCACAGATCAAACACAATATTTTTATTAACTGTAATCATACACACAAGTTTTCAATGAATCAGAAGGGATAGCACATTTAATCAAAGAAGATGTTCTTAATCAATACGATTACAATCAAAATTACAAGTTTTATTATAAAAAGTCTGAGATGTGAGAACCTGATAAATGTAAGTAATTTCGAGCACAAAAGCCAAGTTTAATATTCCAATATGACACAAATAATCAGTTTCTTATTAAGTGAATAGCGCAGACATAAGGAAATAATTCGAATCAGCACATAACATTAATAGAGAACCTAACTGACGTATTCTCCAACATGTAGGGAAATAATAGCTACACAATACCATATCAAAACGAGAAACGGACACCACATTTAATCAAAGAAGATATTCTTAATCAATATGATTACAAACAAAATTACAAGTTGTATTATAAAAAGTCTAATATTCCTATACGTGAGAACCATCAGTGCAGCCGTGGGAAGTTCTGATAGTTGTATGTAATTAAATGTGAACAGCACAGACCCTGGAAGACCATGGGACACGAACACAATAGGAAATAAAATCTATACCACTACAAAGAAGTTATTGTTAATCAAAACAACAGAGGAGAATAATCTATCACTTTAACTATTATAAAACCATCCTCGTGACATAATCTAATCGAACACTATACAATTTTCATTCTAAGAGACACTACAAACCTTACTTTGTTTTATGAATTCAACACAGAAAATAGATATGCTAAAAATGAACTTCACCACATAGCACGCTCCTAGCCAACAACCAGCTCTGATGATACCAGCACTGATTTGTTGAAGACGGGTGCCGATAGATGTATGTAATTAATTGTGAACAGCACAGACCCTGGAAGACCATGGGACAAGAACGACACGAACACAAGAGGAAATAAAATCTATACCACTACAAATAATCTATCATTTTAAGTATCATAAAATCATCCTCGTGGCATAATCTAATCGAACACTATACAATTTTCATTCTAAGAGACACTACAAGCTTTACTTTGTTTTATGAATCCAACACAGAAAATAGATGTGTTAAAAATGAACTTCACCACATAGCACGCCCCTAGCCAACAACCAGATCTGATTATATCTGCCCTGATTTGTTGAAGGCGGGTGCCGATAGATGTATGGAATACCGCGGAACACACGAACACAAGAGGAAATAAAATCTATACCACTACAAAGAAGATATTCTTAATCAATGTGATTACAATCAAATTACAAGTTGTATTATAAAAAGTCTAATATTCCTACACGTGAGAACCATCATTGCAATAGCGTGAATATCTGTCATAACATTTTCGAGCGCAATTCCAACATTACACAACTTTTAATTTCTTATTAAGTGAACAGCATAGACGTAAGGAAATAACGAGAAACAACACAATCAACAGCTACAATTAATAGAGAGCCAAACCTGCGCACCATCCAACACATAGGGAAATAATAGCAAATCAATCTATCAAAAGGAGAAATATTACAATATAGCACAGACTTAGCGCTGAAGAACAGGGGAACGCTCTAAGCGGCGACATGTAAATAACAACAGAGGAGAATAATCTATCATTGAACCATCATAAAATCGACCAAGATACAATTTTCATTCTAACAAACACTACGAACCTTGATGGAGGTATCCAAGACATAGAAAATATGCACTGTTTTCATCTCGGTTTTCACTCTTTTCCTCAAAGCCGGGAGACTTTATGTCTCTATCTATATGACCAAGCTCCCATGCTTTATCACTCAAAGGGTTGGGGGTTATATCCCTTCGTCCAGCAAACAGGACGTTCTAGAGGTCAGATAAGATAGTTCAAAGGCGATATATTTTATTGTGCAGCGCAAATAGATGTCGGTATTATTCGCGGGGATCACTATCTTTTCGTATCCTTTCCTTGAAACGGAAATCTTTCGTCAAAGTGGTTGACAAGTCGACTAAGTTTGTACAGATGCGATATTGGTATTGAACATGTAGAGAAAGTCCAAATTATTAAATGGTAGCAACAATACTCAATCAAAAACGAGAAACAAATTTAATCACATCAATTTTTGTATTATCTTGCAACGGAAAGTTCTATATAGATGAACCACACAGAAAAATCAAATGTGAAACATAACTCAGAAATATGAGGCGTTCCCAACTCAGAGATTATTTTTACTTATCTCAATGGAGTGAACAATTGAAAGAAATATGACACAATTAATACATCATGCATAAATAATGTCGAACTCATAGAGTATCTGTCGAACCTGAAACAAAACAACAATTAATTCAGACAAATCATTTCTAAGCAAGCAGCGTGAATACACCGTAGAATCTGTACAGAAACTTGTCAGAAACTTCGGAATTCATGAATCAAGACAACAAACGAAAACTTTGGAATAGAATTGTAATTTATCGGAATATACAAGCATATAATTGAAATAATAATTGTATTCTTTGTCAGTATTGTAATGTATTCTATACATCGCAACGAAAACAGCTTATGATTAGATTGAAGATTTCTAAGGAGACGAATATTCCACACTGTGTGTAAGAATTCTCATATGGAATGAGACCTGACCATCAAATAGGTTTCACCCGACTACACTCTGTACAAGTTCAACATCCCAAGGATAGAATCCCTTTTTAGGATCCCTTTTTTTTTGTAATCAAAGATTGATGTATCATGCCTCAAATTTCAATGACCGATCCTTCTCTGACAATTCTATCCTTGGGATGTTGTACTTGTACAGAGTGTAGTCGGGTGAAACCTATTTGATGGTCAGGTCTCATTCCATATGAGAATTCTTACACACAGTGTGGAATATTCGTCTCCTTAGAAATCTTCAATCTAATCATAAGCTGTTTTCGCTGCGATGTATAGAATACATTACAATACTGACAAAGAATACAATTATTATTTCAATTATATGCTTGTATATTCCGATAAATTACAATTCTATTCCAAAGTTTTCGTTTGTTGTCTTGATTCATGAATTCCGAAGACATCAAGTAGTTTATGCTGATTATTGGGCGCTTGAATCCAGCGTTGATTAACGCAGGTGATATGTTGTCGCCGTGTTTGTATTGCTACAACAACTTTCACTTTGTCGCGATGAACTTGCACAGTCTCTTATTGATGTTTCCGTTCTCTGTATGAAGATTCTTGAATGGTGTACAAGAGAGTATTAGATGAAAATCGTCCGGTGGTCCACCGCAATTGATATGTTTGTTGAGTTTCAATAAGTGATGATACATCAGACCTTGCACGACAATATTGAACTTCTGTTAATTCGACATCACTGACTGGTAGAATAAAATAATTGCGTTGCCGTAGTAGTGGAACATATCACGTGATAAGATTTTATGTACTTTCCATCTCAGATATGTGTAATTTCAACAAATCCGTAATGAACCGTGCGATATAGACCGCTTGTATATGATAATTTGATCTGACTGCTTTCTTGATGAACGCAATGCGCATTGCAATGATTACAATTACATCTGGTCTAGTGTATTTCAACTCTTCATTAGCAAATCTCAAAAACTCTGCCATCAATCCCAGTGGCCCTTCTGTCGTTGATGTGCAGATGTTTTTATAAGTATTGTAGATTCGGCATATAAATTCTTGCATCTTCAGTTCTGTAGTTTGTACCATATCTCCGAATACGACCATGTCTAGGACGTATTGAAATGCAGCGATAATTGAATCGTTTCGCGGCTCTTCCTTTTCGAAGCAGTCTTTTATCACATCTTCCCACGACTTATGGTAGCGAGTACAAAATCTGTCCATCCTTCCAATGTAGAACAATTGTCTCTTCTGTTTTCAAGTGCGCGTCTACACTTAATTAAAAGCATATCTATGCTCATTTTATTGATTAAAATTTTTTAGAATGTTATTAATATCCACAAGCCATGAGAGTTATGGAAATTGATTTACAAAAAGATGTGATGAGCATGAAAAAAATGTGCGCTTTCAATGATTCTATGTACAAGGCCATACTAGAGCCCGTCCCTCCCTAACTTGATGTTGGTGTTGGGGAGTCGTCGGGTTTCATCACACTTTATCGCTTGAATCCACTAGTTGATCATGTTTATTCATTGAAAATGACAAGTTTCTGTACAGATTCTATGGTGTATTCACGCTGTTTGCTTAGAAATGATTTGTCTGAATTAATTGTTGTTTTGTTTCAGGTTCGACTGATACTCTATGAGTTCGACATTATGTATGCATGATGCGTGTCGTATTTCTTTCAATTGTTCACTCGATTGAGATAAGTAAAAATAGTCTCTGAGTTGGGACTCTTTTGTCTGAGTTGGCTCTTAGTCGACTTGTCAACCACTTTGACGAAAGATTTCCGTTTCAAGGAAAGGATACGAAAAGATAGTGATCCCCGCGAATAATATCGACATCTATTTGCGCTGCACAATAAAATATATCGCCTTTGAACTATCTTATCTGACCTCTAGAACGTCCTGTTTGCTGGAAGAAGGGATATAACCCCCAACCCTTTGAGTGATAAAGCATGGGAGCTTGGTCATATAGATAGAGACATAAAGTCTCCCGGCTTTGAGGAAAAGAGTGAAAACCGAGATGAAAACAGTGCATATTTTCTATGTCTTGGATACCTCCATCAAGGTTCGTAGTGTTTGTTAGAATGACAATTGTGTCTTGGTCGATTTTATGATGGTTCAATGATAGATTATTTTCCTCTGTTGTTTACATGTCGCCGCTTAGAGTGTTCCCCTGTTCTTCAGTGTTAAGTCTGTGCTATATTGTAATATTTCTCCTTCTGATAGATTGATTAGCTATTATTTCTCTATGTGTTGGATGGTGCGCAGGTTTGGCTCTCTATTAATTGTAGCCGTTGATTGTGCTGTTTCTCGTTATTTCCTTACGTCTATGCTGTTCACTTAATAACAAATTAAAAGTTGTGTAATGTTGGAATTGCGCTCGAAAATGTTATGACAGATATTCACGCTATTGCAATGATGGTTCTCACGTGTAGGAATATTAGACTTTTTATAATACAACTTGTAATTTGATTGTAATCATATTGATTAAGAATATCTTCTTTGTAGTGGTATAGATTTTATTTCCTCTTGTGTTCGTGTCGTTCTTGTCCCATGGTCTTCCAGGGTCTGTGCTGCTCACAATTAATTACATACATCTATCGGCACCCGTCTTCAACAAATCAGTGCAGGTATCATCAGAGCTGGTTGTTGGCTAGGAGCGTGCTATGTGGTGAAGTGCATTTTTAACATATCTATTTTCTGTATTGGATTCATAAAACAAAGTAAGGTTTGTAGTGTCTCTTAGAATGAAAATTGCATAGTGTTCGTTTAGATTATGTCACGAGGATGATTTTATAATAGTTAAAATGATAGATTATTCTCCTCTGTTGTTTTGATTAAGGATAACTTCTCTGTAGTGGTATAGATTTTATTTCCTCTTGTGTTCGTGTCCCATGGTCTTCCAGGGTCTGTGCTGTTCACATTTAATTACATACAACTAAAAGAACTTCCCGCTGTTGCACTGATGGTTCTCACGTATAGGAATATTAGACTTTTTATATTACAACTTGTAATTTTGTTTGTAATCATATTGATTAAGAATATCTTCTTTGATTAAATGTGGTGTCCGTTTCTCGTTTTGATATGGTATTGTGTAGCTATTATTTCCCTACATGTTGGAGAATACGTCAGTTAGGTTCTCTATTAATGTTATGTGCTGATTCGAATTATTTCCTTATGTCTGCGCTATTCACTTCATAAGGAACTGATTATTTGGGTCATATTGGAATATTAAACTTAGCTTTTGTGCTAGAAATTACTTACATCTATCAGCTTCTCACATCTCAGACTTTTTATAATAAAAGTTGTAATTTTGATTGTAATCGTATTGATTAAGAACATCTTCATTGATTAAATGTGCTATCCCTTCTGATTCGTTGAAAACTTGTGTATGATTACAGTTAATAAAAATATTGTGTGTGACCTGTGATACCTGTTCAATGCTATTGTATCGTACCTCTAATAAGTATATTCTTTGTTACGCGTATTGTGTTTCTTCTGCATCAGGTTTTTTGGCTGGGTTTTTCTCCTCCACACAGAGTCGATCATAACATAATTTCAGACACTAATGACTTTAATAAATATATTTTCACTTGTACTTTTGTGTATGGCTATCTTTTGCATGTAAACAGCCTACTGGACACCTGTTGTAGCTGAAAAAAAAATTGCGATTGAAGTCGGCACAGATTGAAAAATGACGAAATAAGTTGGCCCAGACTCAAAAATGTGAGAGGGTAAGCGCGCACGCAGCCCTCCCCCCGCCGATAAGCACGTGGACAACCCTCCGCACACGCGCCGCGCGGGGAAAAATACGCGCAGGGCTCAGGGCAGGGCCCAGGGGTCCAGGTTGCTGAGTGGACCTGTCGTAGTTTCTCACCGTATCTTTACTACTTGCATTACGATGCTTACGCTTTTTCTTCTTTTTCTAGAGTTTCACCGTTATCCCCACAGATCTGTGGAAGCGCTGTCGGTGTGAAAATGTGTCCATCCAATAGTTTTCGGTCTGTGGGAAAGGATTCTATCGTTTTACCGAACTTTTACTTTTTCGTTACGTAACAGAAGGTTAACCACTGTAACTTTACCGCACTTATTGCCATAGGGAGCCGCAGTATTTTCCCCGTTTTTCTTGGCCAAGACACCTGGGTTAAGCCTAATCGCACGATTCCTCCCCTGCGTTCTCCATTTTTACATGGATTTTGCAGAAACCACTGGAGCCAGGGGCGGATCCAGGATTTCTCTGAGGACGGGGTCCAGCCATGGGTAGCATGCTAGATACGCGATCTATAAGGTCGATTAAACACTATGTGAAGACAGAAATTGAGGGGAGGGTCTGGACATCCGGACTCCGCCTCTAGATCCGCCCCTGGCTGGAGCATTATTTAGTGGGGATATGCTAAAAGATGAGGGTATTTTCTGTGGGAAAACTATCATCTTGGAGGATAAGTGGGTCAGTACAGCAAAACTAAAACTCTTCTTGTCCCAGTCAGACATACGCTATTTTTTGACTCCTCTCGGAGGTTTTTCATGGCACTTTGCCCAGCGTATAGAGTGCTCATATTTAGATATCATTAAAGGTTACTAAGCTACAAGGTTATTACGTTTCACGCCATAAGTATATTTTATCGTTCAATCAAAATACTTCATTTTTCGAAAACGACACCTCTGTATTTGTGATACTCATGAACATGTTGCCAAGCTGCCTTATTTTATGAATATAATTCTTTGACTGAACCACTACTTCATTCATTTCTTAAGCCTCTCAGAAAGTGTTTCCTGACAACACGGTACTATGCACAGGAGATGTCACATTAACATATTTTGCCTCCGCCCATTTTCTTTCATGTTTGCGAAAACACTTCGTGGTCGCTGATCTTCCATTTTTGTGCGGAATATTTACGACTTGATGACTGATCACACGGTTGCCGCAGACTACGTATATGAGAGCCGATCGAAGACCTTGTCATGGTCATTGTGGTCATGCTTGCTACACACGATGTATGGTCGGATTATTATTCCCCAGAAATAAGAAAACAATCACATGGTGATGACAGATTTATGCCTTCTCCCAGTAAAATGTGAACGGAAAAGTGAGAACTTTGTTCCCAGACAGCGTCGCGGAGATCATGCGGTGGCACGCCGTTTTGAGTGACCCAGCGGCGGCGAGCACAAACTGACTGGCGGCTAGGCGGCGCGGCGCACACCTCTAATTTACGTGCTGTGAAGACGTTGCAATTGAAATGTTGATATATCGCGTTGACGTGCTGAACGCGCGGCGCTGAATGCTTTCCGTGTCGCCTGTTTCGCGCGCAGTTTACCGTTGACAACCTGCTGCATTTGGATTAGCGCACGGCACTCGGTATGTGCTCTAGGAATATCGAATATTTGAAAATATTCGAAAGCCACGAAGAAAATTCTTAAATATAATCGAATTCGAATATTCGTATTTCAAAAATTGAGTAAAATAAGTAAATAAATAAGTAAGTATGTATAAGTAAATAAGTAAAAAATGAGTAAAATGGGTAAATTGAGTGACCAGTCATATGCTTCCTCGATTTCGTTCTAAAATATTCGCCAGCTGTAAAAACAATGCATACAGAAAGCCGTACACGAGGAATACCGGTGAGGTGAAGACCAGTGTTGCTGGACTGCTTTTCCGCAGAGGAGCGCCTAACCACTCAAGGGAAATATTCCTCTTCTAATTATCTGTGCCATTTGGGGATGAGAAATTGTACTCACTGAAATATCATACGGTACGGATTGATGTCGCACTGTTACCTCAACACGTTTTTGGTGCGGAGTCTCCCTTTAAGTAGGTCGTGGTTCTGAGGCTGGAATACACAGGAAAGGACAACACACAAATCCTCCAGTACCTAAGAACAATGAATGAAGGAAGTCACTGAAAAGGCTAGCCGCCTGCAGGACTCGGACTCACATCTTGTGGATCTCGAACCCATCTGGGTTCGAGTCTTGCAGCTGGCTAACCTTTTCAGTGACTTCCTTCTTTCGTTAAAATGGCGATTTGCGTATTGACCTTTTTCAACCGTCTCAATGTCGGGGCCGCAGAGGTCCCATGCTCGCTTCAAGTTCGCTTGGTGGCTGTTTTCCATTTTCCCGTTTCGGACCTTGCTGCCATACGACTATAAAGTTAAATGATGGCAGATAAAGAAAAGGCACCAGCAACGGGGTTCGAACCCACTGCATTCAATTGAAGTATGCAGGTGGGAGATATAAGGCTCGTCTTGTGTTACGTTTAATTGCCTCATCCACTATATCATGACTGTAATGTTTTGCTGCTGTTTATATATAAGTCTCGACCTTGTAGTGTACATCTTGCACTCCGTCTTGGGTTTCTGCTTCCCTCAGGTCTGAGAATTTTTTTACCTTTGTTGTCAATAATGGCGCTGGATCAATGAAAAGAAATGAATTCTTCTCCAGAGGAAAATTCTATATTTGTGGCCGTTTAGATGCACCGTCGTTTGAACACGACCGATTTGGACCGTGCACTTCCTGGTTTCGTAAACCGCTTCTCATTTATTGTGGTTGTCATTGAGCTCTCCGCTATTTTGAGCCTAATGAAACACGCCGATGAAACTCAGGCTACGCTAATAGAGCAAGTAATATTCACAGGGGTAAGTGTTGAATGGCTTTCCTTCATTTGCCGTAGCTTGTTTTATTATAACCTTTACCCATGAAACGACTAATTAGAGTTACATTCAATTATCAGAATTCCCCGGGTTGTTCACGATTAGCACTCGTGTGAAAGTTGCGCTTTGAGATTACAGTTAGTGATCTATTTCTTAGTAGAATTCTTATTTCACAGATGGTGCTGTATCACAATACTATAAGAAAATAAAAACACCGCCAATCTCTGTCACCACGTACCTGTATGACTTTGGAATATCCGATTTGTGCCATCGTTTGCAACATATACCGTGGGATGGGTCCCTGTGATGGTCCTGATGGGGGAACGTTGTTGAGTGTCGCAGTGAAAGCTAGCGTACAGCTGCCATATAACAACCGATTCTTGACGCCTCATGATTTGTACACGTGTGCAAAAGAATATGTGAGAAACAGAGCAACAGTATGAGTCAAAAATGAAAATGAAAGGGATGCTGTGATCCTCCTTCGAGATACAGAAGTGACCTAACAGTGCGTTGCACAAGAACCTATAATTCTTTTGGTGCGGTTTCCTGTTGTCACGTTGCTGCAAAGTTGACGTCATCCTCACTAAAAACAACAATATTCCTTTACGAAAAGGGACTGTTCTTGCTGTAACGAATGTTCTATAATGTGCATAATTCATTCTTGGCGTTATTGACATAGCGCATTAACTATTTTAAGTCTTGCTTCAGCGAGATTTCGGCTCGCACATAATATAACGTATATACAGCACATATTTATTAAGCGCATATATAACACAAGATAGCAGATAGCTCAATAACAACCACAATCAAAAAGGAGCGGTTTAACAAACAAAGATGAGCACAAACCAAACCAAACTACACACGTCCGAGTCAGTCGAGTTCAAACTACGCTCACTTAAAACTGCCATAAATATAGAATTTTCTCGTGCAGAACAATCCGCCACTTAGAAAAAAAAAAAAACATATTGCGCATGCGTCGTCCTCTCCTTCTCCTTGCTACCCGCGGGGTCTCGAAGTGGTTGGAAGCAAGCGCCATTGCTGTGCAGCCATGCCGGTGAATTGCGTGTCATTTGGCTGCAAACACTACTACGTTATTGGTCTACCCAACGTTACCCCCCCCCCCCCCCCGTTGCAAACGGTTATATCCTGAGAGACGGGAAGCGTGGATTCGCGCAGTGGAGAGGCTGGGTAAAGACGGAAAGCGTTGGGAGCCGACGCAATATTCAACGCTATGCGGTGCGCACTTCGACGCAGGTGAGAAAGTTATAGCACGTTTTCATTAAGTAGTTCTGTGCTATTTTTATGACTCAGTCACTCATTGCTGCATATTTGCGTTTCCTAGGCGAGCCCAGCTGCGACAGAAATCGCGTCGATTATGTGCCGACAGTTTGCACCTATCGAAAACAAAGCAGTAAATCCGTTCTGGACAGATACGAACGGCTCAGTTGGAGGTTGACGGTGAAAGGTACGGCGTTTGAAAAACACCGCAATCCTTATGTGCGTTTTCGTTACTTTATGCTGTATTTCATTTCAGGTCAAAGCACAACAATACGTGACTATCAAAAGAGTCAGCTCTACGGCGTGGATGCGGAGTCAGTTATAAATATCGATATAGTATACATGCGATTGTGTCAGTGGGGGAAAGGAAATCAACTAGCCAAGGCATCAAGACACGTGATATCCTTCAAAGGGGCTGCTGGGGCATGTTTCTTCGCTGTGATAACAAGATAAATAGAATAAGCTGAAAGTAGTGTTACTCATCTTCACGATGCTTTGTCACATTATTTAGTGTGAAAACCATGTGGTCAGATCATCACCAATTGCCAGTTTGTACTGTCAATATAGGGAACACATGATACCATGCCAGCGTGGACATGGTACATGTCAATAAACTATTTTATGTCATATCATCAATTGGTTGCTGTGTCTGACATTCGCTTTTACGCGTGCATGCGCGGAGAATGTGCACAAGCTTAGATTTTACATGAGTGCAGTAAATTACAAGCTAGGAGGGGATAAACTTACATTGACTGGGAATTATCCACTGGCAGGGCAGGTGTGTACAGGATTGCAGGTTTAGCTTTCTGGTCGTATGATTTTTTTCCGCCACGTAGAACAAGAGGGCTGCTACGTGGTGGCAAGTTTCACAGAGCCTGAAAGAAAAGTTCATTGCGCTGAATCACTACTATATGAAGTTAATACCACTGTATAATATTGAATGCAATCCATAAAACTAAGTGTTATACTTCAAGCTTTACAAGTCCGCTGTTATTTTCTACTCACCCGGCAATGCATCCGCAGTGCCCACCAATAACCCGTCCGTCATCACGGTGAAACCACGCCGACACGATATATTTTCCGGTCTTCATTGATGGCTTGCAGGTGCATTTCACCAGTAAGTGTTCGGAATTTGCACAGACGGTATTAAGCATGACGTTGTCTACGTACCCCTCACGACCAACCGCGATGCGCCTGCCTGACGGTCTTCGTGTTGTCCGTTCAGGTACTCCCATACCTGCTTCTGCTTCACCTGCTTCATTTAGTTAAGTCCTTTATCCACCCGGTTCGCAAGAATGGAAACGGAATGACGTCCTCCTCGATCATGGAAACCAAAAGCAGTACTTCAGTCAAAACAACAGCTCCGTAAGTGTATATCCGCAAACTGCAGCGTAGTCTTTGCGGAGTCGTTTTCTAACCGAACACCCTCGAACCCAGGATAGCGTTTAGTTTCTCCCGCAGTTAATAGACGGCGCCAGTTCCAAAGAAAGTGGTGGATTTGCTCCTTTTTATTGGTCAACGAAGGCGGAAAAAAATGAGATCTGAAGGACGCAGAAACACATGCGAGAGGCAAGAGGCCCAAGTTCGCATGACGGCTGTTTTCCCTTTTTGACCCTTGCCGCCAAACGACGGAATGCAAGTTGTGATAGGTCGAGACCTCAATGAAACTTTGTAGTCGTTTGGCGGCAAGAGCCAAAAAGGGAAAACAGCCGTTAGGCGAACTTGGGGCCTCTTGCCGCCCTGACATTCAGACGGTCGAAAACTGTCAATAGGCATATTACCTTTTTACTGTTGACACCTTTCGTTTAGAGCACAGTCTCCAGAATTTGTTTTGCAATAATCTCAGTTTTATACTACGTTTTCCGAGCTGAAGGTGCGCTCACGGTAACCGGAATGCGAAGCCTACGTCGCAACTATGCCGCCGAAAAAAACGAAGAAGCTTCACTTTAACAAGGAGTACCTATCCCATTTTTTCTCCATGCACAAATGAGGTGCTCTTCTACAGTTTTATATGAAACACATTTTTAGCTTGTTATTGCCGTTGAAACTTTTCTTGCTGAAATACGCACTTTTCAAGGATATCCGTGATTTTACCATTTTTTTACCACAAATAGCTCACTGAGAAAAGTGTTCACAATTTTTTATTAGAAGGCAGTCCTGATTGACTTTACACCTGCAAAATTTGGTTTTATTAGAGACTGTAGTTATTTTTATGAAAAATGTCAAAACTAGCAAATTTTCAAGCGTTTCCCAAAATTCCCCAAATCCTAAACTTTGCGGTAGACCACTGGCACTCGGTCAGTGGGTGGTCTGGTCTTTATAGAACACACATTTAAATTTTGAGCTTCTTCGGTGCAGTAGATAGCTCACGACACGCTTCCATAAGGAGTATAGTTTTTGCTCGCAGCACAAACTTCAGAGCCCTCTAGCGTCGGAACGCGGTGGTATTTTAGGATAATATTTGGGATTTGGTATATGGCTAGCACCACAATGAACTCTGATTTTTTGTGACAATCGGACACTTTTTAATAAGTAATTCAATAAAATTGAATAAATTAATTTGCATGTCTAGGTGCAGAAATTGAGTATGTACTTCCTTTGAGTGTGCTGGCAATGGCATACACTTCTGGCAGCTGAAAATTATGACTTGCTGTGTTTACATGCTACTGTTTCTCATAATTGATCTCGCAATGCAGTAAATTTTAAATCAGGTAGTAGTAGCATACTCTTTAGAGTAATCATATGAAACGCTTGTGACACCTTTGTACATTTAGCAACTTTCAAACAACCATCGACTTTGTCTTACAAGATGTCTTGCATATAAGATTTCCTAGTAACGAAAACGTTCTCATGAATGAGTGTTCTCGTGTACAGATCCCACTCACTGTAAAAATATATTTTCTCAATCAAGTCTTTACCTACTTAAGCAAGAATGTATGTTTGTCATCCTCACATGGGCATACTTTCATGGCCTTTCAGAGATCAGCCGTCTTGTAAACAAGACATACTGGCTGCTTATGTTGGAAAGTGGACACTTGGAAGCAGTGCTCGTGTCGCGACCCCAGAATGTCGGTGGGGAATCGCTTGTCAACCTGGGATCCCAGTGCTTTTCCATGTGGCACGTACACAATACGTTGCTCTGCGCATTAGTCAGGTAAGCTCTCCAGCAATTCATTTTGTCGTCCATATTATGGGACCTTCGAGCCTTCCTATTGTTCTGATATGGCCTGTGCGAATTGTGAAATTTTGATTTGAGTCAAATACGAATCGAACATTTATTTTTTCGAATAATAACGAATCGAATACATTTTAATATTGCTACATGTGCTACTACATAGAAAGCTACGGCTTGAATAATATCTTCTGTCAGCATTCACATAATCGATCGGCATAGCCATTGTCATATTTGTGATGTATTCCAATAGCTCCTGCATATACTTTGGGCGCAGGGGAACCACTCGACATCTAATGGCACTTTGAATTATGGAGAACAATAATTAACTGATCTCTGAGACTCAGATATAATGGTAGACTTGCATAACTTGTATAGTTTGAACAGGGGAAAAAAAGAAGAAAGGCAAGGTCATCAGAAAGCCTGTGCAGTTTTGCAGTGAACGTCTTTTTATCATAAGACATATCGTTAGACATAAGAGAGGTCGTGGAAACAGAAAACTTACCTAATTCTATGCATGCCAACTCTCCCGGAATATCCGGGAGACTTTCGAATTTCGTTCAGTCTCTCGATTGTACGGATACGTTCTCCAGTCTCCCTGAAAATTGAGGGCCTTTCTTCTCTCGTTTTCCTTTCAAAGCTGCGCAAAGGCGTTCCCGAAGAATTAGACAGCCCGTACCACGTGTTTCGTGGCATATACCATTCATGGCTGGACGTCGCAGCAGATCGCGTGTTTCATTGTGTCCGTGTTCCGGAGAAGACGTGCTATCGTCATATCGCCAGTCCAGTCTGGTACGATAGTTTCGTCTCCTCCGATGGCGCTTTCCAAAGAGAAGAAAACGATAGAAATTAATGTTCTGAGGCTGGAACACAGAAGACAGGACAACACGCAAAGCTTCAAGCTGTGGAAAAGCAACACCTTGTGGGAAACAATTTGCTGACCCTTAGCTGCCCTCAGTAGACTTGCAACCTTTTTGCAGAATACCACTATGCAACAGGTAGAATACTTGAGCTCTTGTTGAGATGAGCACAATAGCACACTTGTCTATTTGAATGCCCCAGATCTGGGCTTACAATCATTTTATACCCGACAAACCGAGGGTCTGGATCCGCCCCTGCTCGGCAGGGAATAATCGAGAATGGACCGCGCGCATTGTCAAGTTTCAGGGGGGGGGATGATGTAGCGGGAAAAGTGTCGTCAGCCTGCTCTGAAGTGGCGGCTCGGTGCACCCGGTTGAGGGAGAAGAGGGCAGAGTGAAAGAGGGAGAGGAGAGATGGTGGTTGCGCAGGAGAGTGAGGGGCGTGCCCTCTTGCACTCTCTGGCTCTGGGGTTTGGGTAGTCCAAGAGGACTACCCACCACAGAAAACATGCAAGCATCCCTCAGTAGTCTTCAATGGGACGCTCCCTGTACCACGGTAACCGGCAGTATTATTGGCGAAGGTACCCCATCGAAGGTTTAGGCGTCAGTCCTAGCATGCGCAACGTAGATGGCTCGCGCCATAGACGGGTTACTCCGAAAGGTCACGCAGCGCTGATTGTCCTTGATGTCGGCCGCGTGTTGCCGTCGTTATCAAACAAGAAGCGTGGTAATATGCATGCGGCACAAGATACATGGGCTGTCCGTGCGAAACGACCCAAGCAGCAAAATGTACTGAAAGTCGAGTGCAATAGGGGTGGATGGGTAGGTGGAAGACCTTGAACAGACTCGAGAAACTAAAGAACATTGATAAGACACATACCGTCCACCCCTATTGCACTCGACTTTCAGTACATTGTGCTGCTTGGGGAGAGTACTTAGATCGGGTCACGCGCGCAGCACTGTTGTCAACATAAGTTCTATCAGATCTCCGGGAACACATGTACCTTGGAGCACGAGGGAGCTTGCGCAATACGCCCGTTTATCTGGTATTCATTTGCATGATTGCGCAATACTTCTCCTGAGGCGCTGCACGTCGTAGTAACCGTCCACATCCCGCCAATCGTGCCCTTCGACACAATCAAAATCCTGTGGACTTCTGCACAAAACGAAGAATAGGTGATCGGTACATTGTAACAATCATGGGAAAAGAGCTGGCTTCCGTGTCTACGCTAGGAGCCGACGCACGCTATACATAGTTTTCACGTGACGTCATATCGTGTTGTCTGATCCGTCGGCCGCCATAGCTGGGCACCAGCGGTCGGCTGCCGTTGGTGTACTCGCCGTATGGCTCTCAACATTTCCACGTTTACAACGCAAGCAGCAGGATGCCGAATACTGGTGGGTATGAGTATTGCCTTGCATATTTCGATTTGTTGACCCTGTCCGTGCTCGGTATGAGTGCGAAATTCGGATGTGTGAAGACCTGGATCCCTACAAGTTTTCCATCGGAGTAGACGCGACTGCAAAAGCAGAATTATTGTCTGCCACCACGCACGTAGATATAATAAACTACCTGGTTTTGTCGACTAGCTATGTGTCGCTGCAGGAAATGAAGGCCTGTAAGTCCCTTGAGGTGAACAATTATTTCACAAGTGGTTGGGTGAGGAGCCTGAACGCTATGCGGCTCCCATCGAAGCTTGTCGTCGTGCTAAGCGAGGTAAGTAGAAGCTCCGTGCCGCGAGTAAAAGAAGCTAATTCATAGATTGAGTAGGAGGGTGAGTGGAAATGTCAGGAATTGTAAGTAACTTTTTGAGTACGACTTGACAGCTGGCCAAAGCTTGGCTCTCTACTACCACCCTAAGCACTGATTATTTTCAGGTTGACCATTCCCAGCGGCTGCGAGAAGCACCACTGAAAACCTGGCTTCTCAGTAATGATGACGGCAGCGTCCTAACATCTCACTGCACCTGCATGGCAGAGAACCGTTCAAATTTCTGCGTAGAAACCACAAATGGGAAGTGGCACCTAAAACACACATGCATATTTCTACCAGGTCCAGACACAGATGGCGGTATATGGCATTACATACTGTGACTTTGTCGTGTGGACAAGATCATGGGTGCACATAGAGTGCCAAAGGATGATGTGTGCTTTTTTATTGCATGTTAGCGCCGCGAAGCAACTGTGGCTATGAGCGGCGTACAGAAGTGGGCAGACGGAGAGAGCACAGCAGGAAGGAGTGGGGGACAGGGGGGTTAGTATGCGTCCTAGGCCGACTTCAGGGGGAACGTGCCGACATTCGTCTGGAAAGCCGATGTGTGCTTTGAAAGTATTCTGAAACCTTTTAAATTTCGCGACTACCAGCATGATTTATGACCTGTTTTAACTATTTCCTCGTTTACAGCCATTAATTGACTTTTTATGACTATGCCTACTCTATGCACTACTATGGGATGGTAGGGACTACCTGCATGATTTATGACCTGATATGACTTTCCTTGTTTATGGCTATAAATTTTTTTGACTATCACTGCTCAATGTACTACTATGTGATAACATGCGACTACCTGCACGATTTATGAGCTGGTAGGACTATTTCCTTGTTTACTGTTATAAATTGACTTTTTTGTGACTATGGCTTACTCTATGCACTACCATGCGATAGTATGCGACTACCAGCATGATTTATGACATGATATGATATGACTATTTCCTTGGTTATGGCTATAAATTGACTTTTTTGTGACTATCACGGTTCAATGCACTACTATGGGATAGTATGGGACTACTTGCATGATTTATAACCTGTTTTGACTATTTTCTCGTTTACAGTCATGTATTGAATTTTTATGACTATACCTACTCTATGCACTACTACGGGATGGTATGGGACTACCTGAATGGTTTATGGCCCGATATGACTATTTCCTTCTTTTTGGCTATAAATTGACTTTTTGTGACTGCCTACGCTTTGCACTACTATGTATAGTATGGGACTACCTGCACGATTTATTACCTGTTTTGACTATTTCCTTTTTTAGGGCTATAAATTGACTTTTTATGACCATAACTACTCTATGCACCACAATGGGATGGTATGGGACTACCTGCATGGTTTATGTAGGAAGGAAGTTGCCTCAGGACAGAAGCCGCCGATATTTCGAACAGCGACTGTTCTTCTTCTGGCCACCGTCCTCATCATTGGCATGGTATTTAAAGGGTTAGGTGTGAATTCGCATGAACCTTTAAACACGTCACACCTAACCCTTTAAATGCCATGCCAATGATGAGGACGGTGCCCAGAAGAAGAACAGTCTCTGTTCGAAATATCGGCGGCTTCTGTCCTGAGGCAACTTCCTTCCTACATCTCTACCGGTTCGCTGGATTTCTACCCGTCTATGCATGGTTTATGAGCTGTTATGACTATTTCCTTGTTTCTGGCTATAAATTTAATTTTTATGACTGCCTCCTCCTCCATGCACATATGGGGAAATGTGGGACTACCTGCAATGTTCATGACCAGTTATGACTATTACCTCGTTTGCAGCTATAAATTGACTATCGGTGGTAAATGCACTACTATGTGATAATATGGGAGCACCTGCATGATCTATAACCTGTCGTGACTATTTCCTTGTTGTTAAGGGAAAATTTATTATGAACGTAATACACAAGCTGTACTCAACCCTTGTTTACAACAATAAATTGATTTTTATGACTATGAGTACTATTTAAACTACCATGGGATAATTTAAGATACCTGAATGGTTTGTGACCTGTTATGACTATTTCCTCGTTTGTAGCTACAAATTGATTTTGATGCATACAACTATTATTTGCACAACAAAGGGATATTATAAGACTACCTACATAATCTATGACCTGTTATGACAATTCCCTGGTTTACAGCGACAAATGATCTTTTTGTGACTACGACTACAGTGTGCACTACAATTGAACACAACAGCAAGAACTTTATTTTAAGAGGATGAATGGGGAGTTTCATGACCAGAAGCGATACTCTACCCCATTGCTGGTGGCGATGTGGGGAATGAAATAATGAGCCCCTTCACAATAAGGATCGAAGTCCGATTGTGTCCAGAAAGGTCAAAAGAGCTTTGAGTGCAGAGCGTTGGTGAGCTGGATTCGGCCAGGAATAGTATGATACTACCTGCACGATTTATGACATGTTATGACTGTTTCATGTTTGCAGCTTGAAATGAACGTTTTATAAATACGACTAGTATACGTTTTGCACTCCAATGGGATAATATAAGACTGCAGATTTATGACATGTTATAACACTTTCCTGGTTTACAGGTACAAGTGGATTTCTTATAATTACGACTACTCCTTACATTGCGACGGGATAGTATAAGTCTACCTTCACGATAACGCTTGCTATGTGAGAATTCAAGAACTCGGCTCACGTCATTTTAACACAGAAGGCCTATGACGAGCAAAGAGGTCATTGAACCGATAAATTGTAGGGAAACATGAAGAGCATTATAAAGAAGTCATGACCAGGATGTGGTACTGTGATGTGCATGTCATTGCTGACCAACTTACATTTGGAAAGAGGCGTGAAAAAGAAGGGGCTTTTTCCATGAATGTCATATCTCAATTGTTCTTGTTCCTAGGCAACTTGAAGGCTGTGTTGTGTTTGTTTACCTGTTTGTATGTTCCAGCTTCAGAGCAACTACTTTCCAGGTAGTTCGCGTTAGTTCCAGGTAGTCCCTTACCATCCCATAGTAGTGCACGTAGTAGTCATAGTAAAAAAGTCCATTTATAGGGCGTAAACAAGGAAATACTGATAACATGTCATATATGATGTAGGTGTCCCATACTACCCTATTGTTGTGCATTGAGTAGTCCTAGTCATAGAAAGTCAAATTATAACCGTAAAGAAATAGTCAATACAGGCCATAAATCATGCAGGTAGTCCCATCCCATCCCATTGTAGTGCATAGAGCAGTTACAAAAAGTCAATTTAGTTATAAACAAAGAAATAGTCATAACAGGTCATACATGATCCAGGTAGTCCCATATATACCAGCGACATGGCCGAGTGGGCTAAGGCGTCCGCTCGGTGGTGGTACCCAAGGTCGTGCTGAAAACTGGGAGGTGGTGGGTTCTAATCCTACCGCCGGCTGTGCTGTCTGAGGTCGGAGAGGAATGTCGGCACAGTTCCCCCTAAAGTCGGCCCAGGACGCATACCCCCTGTCCTCCACTCCTTCCTGCTGTCCTTTCTCCATCTGTCCACGTATGTACGCCGCTCATAGCCACAGTGACTTCGCGGCGCTAACACGCAATCAAAAAAGGTAGTCCCATACTAGTGCGTAAAGTAGTCAGAGTCACGAAAAGTCAGTTTATGGCTGTAAACGAGGAAATAGTCAAAACAGATCCCAAATCATGGAGGCAGTAGTATACATTCCCAGAGCAGTCCATGGAGTAGGCATGGTCATAAAAAGTCAGTTGATAGCTGTAAACGAGGAAATAGACAAAACAGGTCATAAATCATGCCGGTAGTCCCATACCTTCCCGTAGTAGTGCACGGGGGAGGCATCGTCATAAAAAGTCAATTTATAGCCATAAACAAGAAAATAGTCAAAACGGGTGACATATTATGCAGGCAGTTCCATACCATCCCATAGTAGTGCATGTAGTAGTCATAGTCTTAAAAGTCAATTTATAGGTGTAAACAAGGAAATAGTCATAACATGGCATACAGTGATTTATCCAGACCCCCTAACACCTCCCCAAATGTTCAGTGACACCTCCTTTTTTTTCACTTTTTCACCCGTATACTCCATACAAGAAGTGCCATTGCGTTTTCAGCTTTAGACATTTGTCGGCAATGATATGTTAAGCTGTAATGTCCAAATGACAGTTCTGAGAAAGTCCGGCTTTTCATCAGCAAAAGCCAGTTTGCGAAATCCACTCTGTTTTGGTGATCCATTTGTTCGAACTATTGGTTGCCACCCAGCCGGTATCTGCTCGTTGGGCCGGTTGAAAAGTAGTACGTTTTGCCGGTATTTGCAGATCAAAGCCTTTCATAGAGGCTTTTCTATTGCGTTTCCTTCATCATTCCACAATCAATCTGGAACATAGATCCAACTCTGCAAACCAGATCATGAAATTGTGCGGTGAACACAGGGTCGACGACCATGGTCTCTTCTGTACTCATACCAACGGGTTTGCAGCAATAAATGCGGGTATACGGGCATCTTCTTGCAGTGTCGCTGACGTGTGACATTTGTTTGTAAACTTTCCCTATTCTTTTAAGTTCAGATAGTGCAGCAAGACTGTTTGCGGGTCTTGGTATCATACGAGTATGTCACCTTGCAATGTCTTCGCTGCTTCTTTTTTTCCTGTCGTGTGCTGCGCCTAAGGGCAGCACCATATCAGGTCTCTCTTCGTTAGAGTGTGGCATTATTTGCTCTATTCAACTGCAAAGCACCTATTCAACAAGTAACAGTTGCACCGAAATGGACGTCAACAAAGCGCCACACGACAGAATCGATTCCGCGTCAAGATGTCCAACGAGTCAAGAGATCCATCGAGTCAAAAGGTCCAACAGTGGATCTCTTGACCCAATGGATCACTTGACCAGGTTGGAACTTCTGACTCGCTTCAACTCTTGACTTGACTTTTTTTTTCGCTGTTTGCATTCTCGTTGTGTTACGTCCTTTTAGCTGTTGCTTGGGTTCTTGCGTTGATGCTTGGGTTCTTCTTATTTGCGAACTTGAACGAGAACTCTAACACCGCGTTCGGCCATCGCGTGCTGCGGTACTCAGAGCGATGATTAGACGGCAAAGTTGGGACACCAAAATCGCCGTCCATGTCCTGTAGGCCAAGCTAACTTACCGTGCGTTTGCAGCCAAGACCCGGACTGAGCAAACGATGCTTTCGAGATCCTTATATTGGCTCATTCA
Organism: Ornithodoros turicata; assembly: GCF_037126465.1. Taxonomy (NCBI): domain Eukaryota; kingdom Metazoa; phylum Arthropoda; class Arachnida; order Ixodida; family Argasidae; genus Ornithodoros; species Ornithodoros turicata. The sequence continues at coordinate 230,926 of NW_026999417.1, forward strand.
ACTACATGTTCCGCTGATAATCCGTTTTTGCACCCGCTGGCCTTGTTCTTAGTGTAGCAGTCTCCTTGTGAACTCATTTCGTGAACCGCCCACCCCGTGTCATTCCACCCCGCGTTCTCCTGACCCTCCTTTTGCACCCGTCACTCTCGTTCTCAGTAGCAGTTCCCTTGTGCATCCACTTCATCTCCCGGTCATTGTACAAGCACAAGGTCAAGGAAAAAGCCCAGGAAATATGAAGATTGACAATAAAGGGCAATGAACTAGCGTTAAAACCGTCTTCGAGCATTCCGTTCTAACTAATAGCTCGAGCATCGGCTGCGTTTGATATCTACTGATGTCAATCAATATACTCAAAAGTGCTACCGCGGAACTTGGCCGCGCTCTCCGTTTATTGATTAGCTTTTTTATTTGTTTATCACGCGTTCTTTCGATCCAGTTGGATCTGTTGACCTGTTAGAACTTTCGACACGGTTGGATCTCTTGACGCGGTTGGACCTTGTGACACTTTGGAACTCTTGACGCGCATATCACGTGACCTGTTGGATCTCTTGACCATAAATGACGGCAGCAGAATGCTCAACATGCAGGCTGGTAGGTAGAGAGATAATTTTTGTCATATCTCTTGCCCTTATTATTTTCTTCTATTGAATAAAAAACAGACAGGTGTGTTCCGCATTCCTGTCGAGCTTGTCGTCCAGCAAATATAGGACGAACAATTCTGATATTTTAAAGGCAGTTGGCCGAATGGAAGAGAGATGATCACTTGTTCGTCAAGCGGACGCCAGTGGGCGCTCCGATAAGGAGTACTTCAGTGCAGTGTATTAAAAGAGAGTCTGGCCATTCGGAGGAGCCTCAAAAAGAGGCTTGACCTGTCAATCAAACTTGGGCGCATTCCATTGTTTGCTGTTTTCCATGGGAGCCGCCATGACACCAAAATTTCTCCAGAATGGACGATGGTACTTGGAGCGCCTAAGCGGCGATTTCCTGACAATGTTTTTTCATAGACTACTCTAATTTTATTTTGTGAGTATACACCATCTCGTAACCAGCTGCAAAATCGCCTTCAACTTTCGCTCCGCCATCATTATTTACGCGAAAATGACATGTTTCGTCGCTGCCGTTAAGCCTAGTGAAGACCGGTAATTTCGTGCGGAAATTACGTCAGTGCCCATGTGACTCCTCGCTTCCGTGTCGAGCGCCTCACAGGTTCCATATCTTGCTGTTGGCTGTGCTGTCTGGGGTTTTTCCTCAGACGCTTTCAGACATATGTCGGCGCGGTTCCCTTAGATGTCTGTCCAGGACGCACATTGCCCAAGGGCGTTAGTCGGAGACGTTGCCCACCTCTGTGAAGCTTACAACGGCCACCACCACCTACATGTCACTGTATGGAAGAGTATGAAACTCACAACATCAAAAACGATTTTTTGTGGTTTTGAGTTTGACACATTTTTATGTGCTTTATATCACACGATTTGCTTGTTTGTGTGGTTGTGCGTATGGTTGTGTGTGTGCGCGCTCGCGCATGTGTGGGGACACGGAAGTTAGTGCGTGTGAGCCTATGCGCGCTTGTGTTTGTGTGTGAACGCATGTGCACGCGTTTTATGTGCGTGCGTGTGTGTGTGCGCGCGACCGTGTTTCAGCACGTCCACGTTGCTTCATCTTTTTCACAATAGTGTTGTGACCAGTGTTGCGGATTTGTCCGCTCAAATCGGATTTAAATCAAATCCGCATTTTTTCTGAAGGTAGTAAATCAAATCCAAATCAAGTCCGGATTTAATTTTGACACGTTAAATCAAATCCTTTTAAATCCGGATTTGTTTTTCCGGACCTAAATCAAATTCGCTTTTAAATCCGGATTTATCGAATCTTTTGACAAATCCGGGAGCCAAAATTCGTGCAGTAGCATTACTAGACCTATAACCGCGTCTACAAATTACTAATAGTGCACGTATTCACTAAACAACGCTTAAATAACAGCGTGACGTGGCACAAAGAGCAATAAATTTCGTCTGATTGACGAGGATATAAAGGGCCAGCCAACCTATCAATCCGCTGGCCGAAATTTTATTCCTATTTTAGGACATAAATTTTTGAGTTTAGAAAGACATTTTCGGTTACGCCTGCTCGGCGTGTACCAGACTATCAGTCACCACGTATCAGCCTGTGTAAGGGGCGGATCCAGACGCCCAGTTGGGGGCGGGGGGGTTTCTTTGTCGGAGCGCGTAGTGGGGGAGGGGGAGAGGGAAATTCAATGTATAAACTGACGTTTTGGGGGGCGATTGCGGGGAGCAATTTGGCGAGTTGCTTCTACTTACAGCCGTCTGCTCGCTCTACCACAGGAGCTATATAAATGATAGCTATACCATTCGATAGAGAATGAGTTAGCGGTTCTAGTGAATCTACCTTCAAGGGAATGCGTATACCCGCTCATGAACAATAAAAGTTCGAAGTCGTACATTTTTTGCCGAAAGTGCTGTGTTCGGGAATTTTTTCGTAGCGCCCCTTTAAAGTAGGAGTCACGGGACTTTTTCGGCGGGCTGTCTTGAACCCATATGTTTTATCAGCCAAATTTGAAGGACGTGGTAAAAAAAGAAGCGCGTTGCTATGAGGTCAAAGTTGGGAAAAAAATTCGAACCAACATTCGCCGCCGCAACCTTCCGCCTCTCCATATCGGAAACGGTTCATCGGATGGAGCTCGAAATTTTTGCATTTGTCATCAATCGAGGTGCTATCTAACATATATTTTTTTTTCATAAATTTCATGTTTCATGTAAATTAAAAATTGTCAATTTCCCACACTTGTCGATTTAAAATGGAACTACCCAAGAGTGGACAGAAAGCGACCTCACTGTGTCACCTCTAGCGTTCTCACGCCCCGTGCGGGCAACAGGCATGCCGAGCGTGCTCCCTTTTGAAGATTGAAGACGCGCAGCCATTTCGGATCGTTGGGATCGTTGAATGTGGATGTTGTATTTCACGCGCGACCAGCCGCCGTACGGGAAGCTAACACCGACCGCGTTTTGGAGGGCATGAGTACTTCCCCCCGAGCTAGGCAGTCCCGAGCATTGCACGAGCCCAGAGCTGCGTCGGCCTGCAGTGTGATAGCACTAGATTCCTCCTCACGAAAAAAACTCGTCCTCCGTCATTTAATTCCCCGTTGGCTCAGACTGCTCTCCTCGCCGGCGCGTAGCCGACAGCTGGCCACTCCGCCGCGCGGAATTGCGCAATGCCAGTGGAAGAGGGACTCAAAGGGAAGCCCAACGAAAATACATGTAATGAATGAATGATGGGAGTTGAGTTGAAAGCATCCAGAAAGAAAATAGTAAAACTTCATCGAAAATCGGCCGCGCTTTCTGTTGCTTTGCCAACACGTGATTTGTTAAGTGCCCTTAAATTTTTGTGTTACACCAAAATAGAAAAAGTGATAATGATAAAAGTGTATAGAATCGTAGATGACTGGCTCACTCTCGGAGGGGCGGTGCACAACCCCCATCTCCATCATCACGTATCGTGTTGGTGTTGACTCTGGCTTCACGGGTCATGAACAGTGTGGAGTTGGTAGGTATGGTACACCTTCCCAAAAGCGGATTTTGAGTCAGGAACCTCCTCGTCATTTAGCACCGGGCGAACACGCCTGAGTGAAGGAATTCCTATCGCGAGCCTAGGCTCAGCTACGCCCAAAAACACACGCCTGCGTCGATTTCTACCATCAGTACTCAAAAGACCGCAGGTCGTTGGTTACTATACCCTGGGGGTCACAATTAAATGGATCGTTAATAAATCGTGGGACATGTTACGAATACTTATACTAAACATGTATCCCATGAGTCTATTTTAATGCTGACGTTTCGGGGCTTTGTAAAAATTTTCTTCGCGCAGTACAGACTGTTGTAATCAAGGGAAAAGGAAAAGGGTATGCGAAGAAGAGTGGCACATCTTGCCATGATTGTCCGTGGGAGTAGAAAAGGCTTGCCTTCCGGAAATCACGAAATGATAGGATGTGATATATTTATTGTTCGTTTTTACTTTGTTTTGACGTGAATGCGTGTACCTATATGCGTTCAATATGATGGCGAAGACCAAGAATTTCGCGACATGATTTGGCAAGCTTGAAACGGGTCGTGCTTGAAGACTCACAGAGGTCCACGGGAAAGGTGCCGTCCACTCGACAGAATAACGTTAACTGCGTTCAAAGAACAGCACCTGGTGTTCCCTCGGTGCGGTGAGGGGAAGTGATTGGAACAAAACGGCTACTCCTGTCGCTCTGGAGAGAGGACGCCGCTAGTGCGTGTGCAGATTTCAGACAAGGTCACATGAATTCGCGTAGGATGCGAAACGGCGCTTCGCTCAATTTGAAATTCATGCGTCTTGTGAGGGAGCTTGGCGAAATCCACGCGCAAATCCGCTGAAAAAAGGGCGATCCAATCCAAATCCAAATCATTCGTGGAAAATGCGATTGAATCCAAATCCAAATCATACCTGGAATATGCGATTGAATCCAAATCCAAATCATTAGTGGGAAATGCGATTAAATCCAAATCCAAATCATTAGTGGGAAATGCGATTAAATCCAAATCCAAATCCTGCCCATATTTGTTTGCGCAAATCAAATCCGCCAGCCCTCCGGTGGATTTAAATCCAGGTTTCAATCAAATCCGTGGATTCAAATCCGCAACACTGGTTGTGACCCGCCTGCGAATGCCCCCTTATTGCTGCTTCCTGAGTAGACAGGCGCTTTGTCACGTGCTTTCTCCAAACTTTTTCTCTCATGCGCAGAGACGCACTGTCGTAACGTATGTGCGTGTGTGTGTTGTGCGAGAGTGTGTGTGAGTACATGCGCACGCGTGTCCGTGAGCGAGCGTGCGTATCTTTGTATGCGCGTGCGCACGTGAGCGTTCGTGTGTATGCGCGCTTATGCATGTGTAAGTGGGCGCGCGTGCGTCTCTGTTTCACACTTGGTTTTGTACCACGATCACGGCTATCTCCTAACATTTTCCCCTAAACAGCAATCACTGTAAAAAATGGGAAATGTCAGCCAAACTGTGTGTCGACGCGGTGTATCGCATTTGGAGAGCTTGTGTGTGCGCCTTGTTTACATGCAGCTTATATGTCTCTACTCAAAGGGAAACATCACATAACTAAGAGGTCACATGTCTGCATACACACGTGACCAGACCTCGGCAAAAAAAAAAAAAACACTTACGACTTACGAGCGCTATAACTCACGGTACGCACAATCACGATCGCCGATGGTATAGAGTGTGTGAGTGTATCTCGTTTTCACGCAGCCTGGCAGCACCTATGCGATAATGTGCTATCACGTTGACATGGCAACGCGATTACTGTGATCGCATTCACGCTGCAGCGAGATATCGTGTACTTACTTAGTGTACTCATGCTGGGACGTCCCACAGCAGTACTAACGGGAACCACTGTAGGGCTCCGAACGAAACCGTTCCCTCCAACGCCGTTATTGTGTGAGTCCGCACTCATCTTGTCGCGAGGTCGCTGTTTTTCGCTACATCAGTCTGACGTTGATGCTCAAAGTACTACTACACATCCACATTTGCTTTCGGGGCGTTTTGCATCAGGACATTTTTATTTCTATTTTGCCTGAGAGTAAATGCTGTAAATGTGTGGTACATAAATGTGTAGCTGTGCGTTTATGTTGTAACCGCGCCTGCCACTTACTCACTGTTATGCTTTGATTTGAAGTTTTTGAGTAAGTGATTTTGGGCTGTCACTCATTGCGTATGCGCATTAATTTTGCCAAATCACTCATGTCACCCATGTATTCAGTTTTATTAGTTGCTGCGTGAGAATTTCGCCTACCACCTATCTGTGACCTTTGATGGCCATATTTTAAATTTGAAAACAGTCGGCTGGGAGAGTAGCTGGAATGTCCTATGTACACTTCGAACGCTCTGCTCTAGCCGTCACGATCTTCAACTTTCACGTTTGTTTGTTTGTTTGTTTGGTACAAACGTAGCTAGAAACCTACAGGCTACAGGCGGCATAGCTACCTGACACGGCCTGACCAGCGTAGCACTACAATGTAGCGATCGTTATCGTTATATTTAAAGTTCGCGCGCTCCAAACCCGTTGTGTAGGTTCGCGCAAGGGCTCGTTGTAAATCCCGGGTCGAAGTGATGCATTTGTAGAGGAGGTGGTGTCCCTCTACATGAGTCCCGATCGGCGATGATGGTATGCCACGGAGAGGCGATGACGGTGGCCTATCCCCATGGCCGCTCCGGTGGAACTAAGGAGCGGGTGCTCCAGGCGCGTGTCCATCCCCGTCGTTCTCCACGGTCCGCCACATCATCCTCCCCTCAGACGCGGAGCGGCGATTGTTACGTTCCAACCTTTATTGCCCGAGAACACCGTACCTTCCAAACCGTCTCCGGTGGCTGCCAAAACCCGAATGCCCACACAGCAAACCACTCGCTCCCGTCTCGCTTGATGCGCTTCGTCGTCGTTCCCTTCAAACACCACATTTTCCTCCCCTTTAAATTGTGACCCCCAAAATTCCTAACAAGCCGTGTACCCAAAAGTATTGCAAACTACACCACAGTCAGTCTGTCAGGAGGCCGCCTCACACGTTCTGGGTACCGCCGCGCTGCACTCGTCGAGCTCGCTGCGTCGGACATATCTTGCTCCCGTGGTTGTCGCTCCGGTGGTGACACCTCTTGCGCAACGGACTTCGCAGGATCTCCAGCGTCCTCACTGTTGTCGACCTCTTGTGATGGAACCGAAGTGAAGTCATCGGAACCTTCTGGTCTGAGCTGGTCTAGGTGACGTCGCCAAATGCTACCTGACGGAACTTGAACCTTGTACGATACAGGTCCTCTCCGACAAACGACCGTTGCTCGCCGCCATTTCGAGGCCCCTTGGTAGTCCCTGGCATATACATGTTGTCCGTCAGCGAAGGTTGCTTCACGCCCTGCTCTTCCAGATTGTCGAAGCTGACTCGTTGCCACTGACTCGGCGACAGACGGCCGTATGAGGTCCAATCGTGTGCGGAGACTCCGCCGCAGAAGAAGATTGGCAGGACTTTCCCCCGTTGTTGCGTGCTTCGCATTTCTGTAAGACAGAAGGAACCTAGATACAGCAGTATCTATGGACGCTGTTGATGCTGTTTTCCGCAGGTTATTTTTCAGGGTTTGAATAAAGCGTTCCGCCAGCCCGTTGGTAGAGGGATGATAAGGCGCCGATGTGACATGCCTGATACCATTTGTCTTGAGAAAGTTGTTAAACGTTTCCGACACGAATTGGGGCCCGTTGTCAGATACCAAGTTCGATGGCAGACCAAAACGAGCAAAGCACTCCTGCAGACACTTGATGACTGCTTCCGATGTCGTGCTCCGCAAAATGAACACTTCCGGCCACTTTGAGTGGGCGTCCACCACGACTAACAGCATTTTGTTCATGAATGGCCCAGCCAAATCAATGTGTAACCGCTCCCATGGTCTTGTAGGCCATACCCAGGGGTGAATTTGTGCTGCCGGAGGGTTGTTCCTTTGGAGTTGACATTGTTCACAGGTCGCGGTTACCCTTTCGATATCTTTGTCAATGGCCACCCACCATACAAAACTTCGCGCTAGTTCCTTAGTTCGCACAATGCCTTGGTGATCCTTGTGCAATTCTTCCAGCACTCTTCTTTGCAAAGCTTGGGGGACAATAACGCGCATTCCCCACATCAAACAGCCCTGATGCAGAGATAGCTCCATACGGCGCATGAAAAACGGGTGAAGCTCCGAACTTGCCGGCTTCTTTACATTTCCCCAGCCATTCAACACCAGCTGAACCACTCTGCTCAACAGGGGGTCTCGACAAGTAGCTCTGGAAATGTCCTTACTTGTTACGGGAATATTTTCGAGATAGTCGCAGAAGAAGACATAGGTCTCGTCGACTATTTCGCCTTGAGACTCCTGGGTTGTCTGGGGGAGTCTTGACAGGAAATCTGCATTCGCATTTGCCTCTGACGTCCTGTAGACTATGTTGTACCGGTGGGCTGCCAGGATACAGGCCCAGCGTTGCAGCCGTGCCGCTGCCATGGAAGGAATCCCTGTCGTTGGTCCAAGAATCTTCTGCAAAGGTGCGTGATCAGTCACGAGGGTAAAGTGGTGACCATAGAGATAATAGTGAAATCTTTTCACTCCGAATATAATAGCCAGCGCTTCCTTTTCCAACTGAGAGTAGTTGACCTCGTGAGTAGTCAGTGTCCGTGAAGCAAAAGCTATTGGCTTTTCTGACCCATCTTTGAACACATGTGATAATACTGCACTAATGCCGTAGGCTGACGCATCGCACGCTAACACAATTGGCAATTTTGGATCAAAATGTGTTAGCACGGGCGCCCGCGACAGTCGTTCTTTCAGCTCACTCAACGATCGGTCGCAGTCACTTGACCATTTCCATGGAACGTCCTTGCGAAGCAGCCTATTTAGTGGATGCAGTACAGTTGCCAAGTTCGGGATAAATCTTCCGTAATAATTCGCTAGACCAAGCAATGAGCGCAGTTGAGCCCTATCCTCTGGAACTGGCGCGTCCCGCATTGCAGCTACCTTATCGTCTTGTGTGGTCAGCCCACCTCCACTGATCTTGTGTCCGAGGTAGGAAACCTCCTCCTTGAAGAACTCGCATTTTTCTTTCTGCAGGCGTATGCCACGATCTTTCAGACGCTTTAACATTTCTTTCAAATTTGATAAGTGTTCCTTCATTGTCCGTCCGGTTACGAGGATGTCATCAATGTAGCAAGTCGTGTACGGAATCCCCTGCAGAATTTGATCCATTGTTCTTTGAAATATCGATGGCGCGGACGCAATGCCGAAAGGAAGCCGGTTAACTTGGAAAAGACCCAGATGCGTGTTTATGGTGAGGTACTTCCTCGACTGTTCTTCCATCTGGATTTGCAAGTAAGCTTTTGCTAAATCGAGCTTTGTGAACAGTTGCCCACCTGCCAGCGTTGCAAACAGGTCTTCTATCCTGGGTAGCGGGTAGCTGTCGACTTCTATAACTTTGTTTATGGACACTTTGTAGTCTCCGCATACCCTAATCTTCCCATTCTTCTTTGGTACCGGTACGATCGGCGAAAAGTATTCGCTTGTCTCCACGGAAGTTAAGATCCCCATAGATTGCATTTCGCGTAGTTCGGCGGCAACGGCGTCTCTAAGTGCGTACGGAACCGGCCTCGCCTTATGAAATAACGGGGCGGCATCGTCGTGCATTCTGACTTTAGCTTCGAAACCTCTAATGCATCCTAGTTCGTCCGCAAAAACGTCTTTAAGCTCCTCCAAGATACACTCGACGTTAGCTTCTCGACCCTTGCAAGCCTTCAGCGTTTTAATACTCTTCCAGTCCACCTTTATGACTTCCAACCAATCGCGGCCAAGAAGAGGGGGGCCATCGAAGTCAATAACTTGAAACTTGAGACTATACTCTTCAGTTCCTTGCTCTACCTGAACCTGAACCTCTCCAATCGGCTTAACTTTTTCCCCAGTAAAGCTCTTGAGAACTACCCTACTTTCCTGCTTCGGTAGATGCGAAAACTTCTCGTTGTACAGTTCCAATGGCAAAACTGACACCGCCGCTCCGGTATCAATTTCCAGTCTTAATGGGTTCTTGTCAACTAACAATGTCACTTCCAGCGGATCCATCCTGCGATTCTTCAGAGAAAACATTTCGAGTACTTCGTCTGCGTTGTCTACTTCGAGTGACTTAAAGGTCAGCTATGCCGATATCCCAAATAGTCGAAACGGTTGTGATATTCTGAAAGCCCACATCCAGCTCTCCCTAAAATACACCTTCATTCTCTCAGTTCGGTACAGTACCATGTAAAAAAAAATAGGTAATTCATTCCGAAACACACATGGGCGCAGCCATTTTTATGATGTAAATGCGCCCGAACGGGCATTGTGACGTGTACGCGCCTTCGTACTTGTCAGTGGATTTCAGCTACGGCTTCTCGCGGCTTCACGTATCTGTGCTTGAAGATGGCGGACAGCCGGGTTCCACCGTTCCGCGATAAGTAAACAGTGCAGCAGCTGCGAACTCATTCGCGAACCAACCTCTGTGCGATGTTGTGACTGGAATTCGTCGTTTGTGTTTTGTGAGCACGTACAATTTGTATCAAGTCGCGTCTGCGTTAGCCCCTTTACAGCACTTGCCCATTGTAGAGGCTGACGTTTCGACAGCCGTGTCAGCAAGAAAGTGCCGACAGCGTTTTATTACTGCAGGAAAATTGTGCTATGTATTTGAGAAACCGCATACTGCTATGGGACAAGTTTTACGTACGATTTATCAATGTGCAACAGCGTCGACGATGGTATGTAACGACGAAAGACGTAAAACGAAATACAAATCACATTTTAAACTTTTTGTGGGATTCTGTGCATTTTCCAGAAGCTTTCTTTGAATCACGCACTCCCATGTCACGCTGCGTTGTGTGGTACGCTACAAACTACTGTATTTTATGTCTAACATCTGGATATTGTTTGTAATGAACACCGTCGCACAAAAACATGCACACGAAAGCTCCAGTAGCCATGTGGTTGCACACTATGCAGACGCAAAAGAAGTACCAGAGCACATATTGCCACTTAGAAATGTGGTGTCTGAAGAGTTAGGGCATAGCATAGATCCTAGAAGTCAGGTGCACCTTATCCTTCTGTAGAGTGCTCTTTCAATTCACAACTCAGCCCATGGGGTGTAAAAGTATTAAAGGCAGTTATGTGACTTGTCGTCGTGGGTGACATCACTGGCCAGCCTCGGGATTAATTCCGTGCTCAGGAATTATTGTACAAAGCACTTTGTATGTAGGACGTGATAAGCAATATGTAAGTTGCAACCTTGTCTGCAGCATTCTCGATTGCCTCTTACCTTTACAGTTCGAGACACGTTATCAAACCATTTGCAAAGGGCACTCTTACAGGGGCCGTGTAACTTGAGTTTTTAGTATAAAATTTATAAAAATATAAGTATACAATATGTAATATGAAATTTATATAAAATCAAAAATAACATTTATAGAAAGAATTTATAAACAATAAATAAAAAGGCTTCATGGAAGCAATCCGTTAGCATACCCATTGCACATGAAGCACAATTATATATGCTTGGACATCATCTAATTAATCTTCTCAACCATATGTGTGGCTGCATACGAAATTTTTTATGCGCATCCTCTACCTTCCTATTCCTACATGTGCACACGAATAACAGTGCATATATGTGAAGTGGCAAAAAGCAACGCTAGACTCTACCATCATTGTGCTCCTTTAACTTTTCCACATTTATGTCTGGTGAACAGGGAATATCTCACTAGAAAAGAAGACATTTGTGCATTGTTTGGGAAGCAAATAAATATATTTATTTACATTTTCCATAAATCAACAAAGTTGTGACCTGGTGCAAATATTAATGTCAACAAGTAAAGTACTTACAAATTATTCCTATGTGCTCAAATGCAGATATGACAATTCTGTTTTTGTACCTCAGCACAGTACAGTTTCAAAATTAACAAACTGCACAGCATCAGCAATCTTAAAGTATCTGAAGAGGGTAATCACATAAAGCTCCAATAATAGACTGTGCAAACAAAGCTAAAAAAAAAACAAAGTACTTAAGAAAAATCTGATTAATCGGTTGCCGTTGTGATATGTACTACTATGCACAATTCATGAATGGAACATGTTACCTCATTGCATTGCCTCCATGTGAGCACTAGAACAGGCAGCTTTTTAGGTCGCTCTTTCCGTGTTTTTCTATTGTCTTTTTTTGTTTTCTGTTTTTGCATTAGCAAGCATGGCCATAGTGAATCACAAGCAACCAAGGACAGGATGAGACATCTACAATGCGACTGCTAGTTCTAAACTGATATATTTATTAGCAGACTCTGGAATATACACACATATGCTGCTAAGAAAATGACAATTTAACCAATAGAATAACAGACAAGAAAAAGGTTATATATCTTCCCCTCTCCTCATTCTATTTCACAGGCAGCCCTAGTATCATTCTGAGTGTGTCCGTGCGTTCCCTTTGAGATAATGTATCTCTGACAGAAGCAAATCCAACAGCGGACTGCTTACGGATGCAACTATCTTTGATTTCTCTAACCACTTGTTATTTAACCGCTGCCTTGAGCTGTGTGTTCTGGAAATTTAGGCAGCATCCAGAGTCCCTGCAATGTGTTGCCATGTTTCTCGAGGGCCTGTGTTTCACTATGGCTCTCAGATACAAACTACAGCATTTCAACACAGTAAAAAACACAGATTTGTAAATAGCATCTGTTGATTGCACTGTACATACCCCCCACATAAAGGATCATAGTGGATACTACATCTTGTGCGATAATGTCAGGAGCACAAAAAATATAGATTTTAAACCACTCTTACGTCGTAGTAGTAGTATTTGTGCGAAGCTGCGCAATTCCTGTCCTGCAAATAATGTAAACCATATGTTTCATCTGCCAGCGTGATGATCCCCTGAAAAGCAATTCACACTTGGCGGGAACTACCGGTTCTGAAACCTATCCCTGACATGTGTAGCCATCAGGGAGGAAACCCAAGGGCTGCGGTGGAAAAGACAAACACACACGGGCTATGTTCTCTCTGTGTATCAGCTGCTCTGGCTAGGTTTCTATTCACGCTTAATGGCCTGTATCAGTAATGCATGAAGACCACTGCTAAGTTGTGTTGAGAAACACCACTTTATGTTTCCCATGTCTAAATGAAACGTACCTGACCTGATCCAAATTAACCGTTCTGAGTCTGGAACACACAAAGAAAAAAACGCAACACACGCCACAACATTAACAGATAGCAAATGAGCTGTAGCGAGCTCCACCTTGGGACAAAGTCAACAAGTAATTCACCAAAAGTCAATGAGCGCCTGAAATGTAACATCTCCAGTGGCGTAGCCCGACCTCAAAGGTAGGGGGGGCTCGATACGAAAACTCCCCCCCCCCCCGCTGATCCTGTGTCGACAACACACACATACTTGTGCACACTTCAAACTGAGGATTAAAAAAGGGAACGAAAATAGTTGATTTAGACGTTCACAGTACGATTACATGTATAGGCTGTCATGACCAATGAAGTGGTGTCACGAGATTGGAAGTATTTTGAAAAGCTCATACTTTGAAAACCATTCAAGAATGCTTCTTAGATAGACGCCATGAACTGCAAGAACTTTTGCGATAGTCACACTGGTCCCCCCCCCCATATATTATGTTCTCGGATTTGCACGATTTGTGTGGGTCGGTCCGTGGCAGGCAGGGGGGGCTCGAGACCCCCTAGCCCCCTCGTGGCTACACCACTGAACATCTCTGACTAGTAGCAGGATGGCCCACGTTCAATTCCTGGTGCTAGCACTGACTGGCTTTTTCATGAATTATTTGTTGGAAGTTTCGATGTGCTTGAGAACCATTCGTCAACCATTGTATCCTCATGAGGTGATGAGGGTTTGTCATCCCAAAGAGACTCCCTTTCTGGCATGTGTCCTTATGGATGCTCATCACTGCAGAAAAAAAGAAAGAAAGAAAGGAAAAGCATTTAATGACAAGAAATGGATAGTCGCATTTACTGCATAATGATTGTGCACAACAGAAAGAATACTTTTGCACAGAAAGCTGTACTTCTTGATGTCTAACATAAAGTTACAAAATTCCAGAATATATGACATGTTGTAAGGTAGAGAATAAGTAGAGTTATTGAGTTGTCGAGTTGAGTTGAGGGGGCAGTTGTACCCCCTTTTTATTTTATTATATATGATTATATAATTATCTTTATGTCTCTCTCTCTACATTACATGTCTCTACATGTCTGCCTCACTCTCTACATTACAACATGTTTTATATATTCGGGGATTTTGTAACTTCATGTCAGACATTGACAAGAGCAGCCTTGTGCACGAAAGTCTCGTCTCATTAAAATTTAGATGCTCTCAACAGTCTTCTTTCTGTTGTGAATCTCTATCGCAGCATACCTGCACATTGCTGTTCTACGTACTGTGACTTTGCAGTAAGAGTATGGACTTTGGGTAAAAAGACTACACAGCACTGCTCAGGTATTTTTGCCTATCGAACAGTATGTATGTATGTAGTATGCACACAGTATTTGTGCACCGGACCCACTAAAAATGTAGTGAATGTGGCATTGCCCAGGGTAATGCACCAAGTTGAACACAATTATTGTAGAATCCAGGTATTTTAGCTTACATGTCAAGCCAGTACCACACCAGTATCCAGTGTGAAGTTGTGACAAATAAATAGTTTCCATTTTTCTTAGCTCTCAGAAAACAGACAGTGAATTAATAAGAGTAGACAATGTTAACATGAATTCTGGGCTATTCTTCAGTTGAAGATTCACAGATAGTAAAGGCACCTTCCTCAATGGACGTTGATGACACTGAAAATTCTAAAATGTTATCAGAGGCGACATCAGCTTTGGTGTGTCAAAGGATTGTATGTCCAACAGTAATCCAGCTAACAGTAACAAAAATGTGCAAAAGACAAATTAACTGAACTAATGTAACATACCTTCTATATCAGACAGTAAAGCTTGTAACACCCCATCCACAGGAACCAGTGTCCAGACAGCAAAAGTGCTTGAACTGGGAGATAGCAGCTAATCGGAATGGCGATCTTTGTTTTCCACCCTGGAACCACAGGTTGTAACTTTGAGGGCAGATTTAAAAGTGGTGTCAAAATGTCTGCATGCGAGTGCACATGAAAAGTTGAACATAGATTAATACTCAAATTATAACATCACATTGTCATACCTGTTGGTGGAGGTGGACTGCAACTAACGTGTCAGCAATTTCTTCATGACCAGATGCAAGCCAGATCATGCTTCATTTCCGCCTTCAGCGTGCGCCTGTGATAATTCAGAAGTTAGATTGTCAATAGTACTATTGTGTTGTTAATCGTGGTTATATCAGAGTAAGCGCAGTAGGACAGCTGCACAATCGATTCATTAAGCTTGCTATTTTTTATATCTGAACCTCGACTTACCATTTTTTGCTCTCGTTTTTTGCCTTGATCCTCCGTGGTACGTTCAAAATGTTATGCGTCGGGCACCTCAGATTTTCATCAGACGATTTCGTGCCGAGATTCCAAATTGCCTCTGGAGTCGCGCGTAACCTATGATAACATTCGTGGACGAAATCCTTGCAGTGGAAATTAGCAGGCACCACTGTCAGCCAAGAGCTTCGCACTGCTTTGTCTTTTGGCAGCTTATAATAGGTAACACTTGAATGCACCGATGAATTGTTCTAACAGCGTAGCACTCTCGCATCTTCGACAACTTCGCCGTGGCATATTTACGATTCATATCGCTCCAGCCCATAAAAGGCAAGGTCAGAACAAGGAAGTGCACTTTCCCAACGACGCTGTGCCAAAAAAAAACATTCACATGCTTTGTTTCCGGCTTAGCAACAACATAACAGCTGTTCGCTTATGTACGATGCACAGAGGAGGAAACGAAAGAAGCCAAGCAGCCAAGCCAAGAGTCCATGCCAAGCCAAAGACAGATAAACCGAGAGCAGTGACGTCGGTGCGCCCGTGCGCAGGGTTTGCCGACGGTCTGACGGCCGGGCGTGGGAACTAAAAAAACTGTTTTCTAAAAAACTACGAACAGTTGGAGCAAGATATTTCGCACACATATTCAGTGTTCGGTAATGAACACACAGCGCGAGTATCGCTCAGTTCTGCGGCACTTCAAAATCGGCATATCTGACCTTTAACCTTGTGCTTAGGGCTGCGCCTTCGAGTATCCTTCCCTACCGACGTCTTTCTTGAAGTTGAATAACTTCTGCATACGCGTTGTAGATGACCTGATCTGTCACATTGTCTACATATTGCGTTTTTCCAACGGCAGTCGTCCGACGAATGATTTTTGTAACCGCAGTGCTGACAACTTTCCAGCCTCCTACCGGTATCGGACAACTTTAGCACGACTTCCGTTGCTGACTTAGAGTTACTCAAGGCTCGCGCATCCTTTGTTGCTGTTTCCACAGCCACAGCGATCTCCACGGCTCTCTGGAACGTTAGGCTTGACTCGGCTAAGAGTCGCTTCTGTATGGCATCACTGCTTAATCCACACACCAATCTGTCCCGAAGGGCCTCGCTGAGGTGTGTTCCAAATTCACACGTCTGTGCTAATCTCTTGATTTCAGCAACAAAATCCAGTACCGTCTCTCCGTCTATCTGATTACGCTTGTGGAAACGAAAACGTTCTGCGATAACTAAGGGCTTCGGTGCCAAGTGATCCTTGAGTACTTCCACCAACTCCGAATAAGACTTTGCGGAAGGAGCTACTGGCGCTACCAAGCTCTTCAAAAGCACATAAGTCTTCCCACCTATAATGCTGAGGAATGCAGCAGTTTTCCTTTCTTCCGAGACGGCGTTTGCGATGAAGAACTGTTCCACTCGTTCGGCGTAGGTGTTCCAATCCGTTGAAGCCTCGTCGAACGGCTCGATCCGACCCAGCGTAGTCATCGATCCCGTCGGAGATGAAGATCCGTTCCTAAAACTTAGACGAACGCGGTCAGCATCTCCCATCCCATTGTCGTCGCCAGTCTGTTACGTTCCAACCTTTATTGCCCGAGAACACCGTACCTTCCAAACCGTCTCCGGTGGCTGCCAAAACCCGAATGCCCACACAGCAAACCACGCGCTCCTGTCTCGCTTGATGCGCTTCGTCGTCGTTCCCTTCAAACACCACAGCGATAAATCAGAAGAAACCCACGAGTTCACTGGAGGAGGACAGCGAGGACGACCGCGGATGACGTGCACGGTTGAACAGGTGCATGGCACGGCACACGTTGGCACACAGCTGGTGACGGACGGGAAAGAGAGTGAGGCACTACCGGTGTCGTGGTCCTGCGGTGCCGCGACTGGCATGGGAGCCGAAGCTCTGAGAGTCCCAGGTTAGGTGAGTGAGGCGAGGCTGTGCGAGCCGTGGTGAGATGCGGAGACGCTGGCTGAAACGTGCCGTGGTGTCGACTGCCGCAACCGGCAGGTGAGCGCAAGGCTCGAGTGTCGCTGCTGGCAGCGAAGGAGCGCCGGGGTGCGGCAGGAGTGAAGGCGGATGCAGCTGTGAAGCGCGTGAGCGCAGGAGGGACGTGCTTCGCAATATGGCGTCTGCAGTACAGCTGTGATCTTGCCGGGCAGAAGCAGCATTTGGAAATCACCAGGTCGAGGCGTGTGAATGGTCGGGTCTTTGTGTGAACGTAGGGCGTCGTTGGGTTGGGAGGCTTCCAGGATTGGATGCTCAGCGCCATGCCGGTGAAGCTGTTGCAAAATTTGGGGTGGTTGAAGAGGCCGAATTACGCCGAACTTAGTGTTCATAGTTCGGGTCACCAAATGTAGAGGAGGTGGTGTCCCTCTCCATGTGTCCCGACCGCCGATGATGGTATGCCACAGAGAGGCGAAGACCTATCCCCATGGCCTCCCGGTGGAACTAAGGAACGGGTGTGCAGGCGCGTGTCCATCCTCGTCGTTGTCTACTGTCCGCCACACACTTAACGCGCGTTGTGGGGTGACGACAAGTTGAAGATCGGGGCGCTCTTCGTAATCAACTTGTTTCGTAACCAAATCGTTGTTTCGTAACCAAACACTTCGTAATCAAATTGTTTACTTATTTTATTGGGGGTGATTTCATTTGTTCTCTTCATTGTAGCTCAACATGAAGCCAATGGAATTAAAATTGATTGATTTGATACGCACATTCCGGTGATCAATGGTCTATAAATAATTTCCATTGACCGCGGTCTACGTTTATTGGTGCTTTTCAGTGATTACCGAGAACCAGAAGCTACTGAAGCTAACTAGCCGGCAAAGATATCTCTAATTGCTCAACACTGCTTTCCTTCTTTCGAGTACACGCTAGAGAGTTTTGCATTATGCGCAAAGTTTTAATTTGCTCATCGCTCTCACACTGCGTATCAGGGCAGCTATAATGCGTGGTTCACACTACAACTTCTCTCCGTTGCGGTTACGGTGCGGATCCAGTGCGGAGGCGGCTGTCGTACGACACGCTGTTCAGACATATGCGTTCTTGATACGTCAAACGCTTGTGGTTGACCAATCACGTCTCCATTCCACAGGCAGCCATGAACGGGCAACGTGATGTGGTCGGCGAAACTTTGAGGTGTATTGAAGCGTATCTGCGTCATACAGAGCGCGTAAACTGGCCACTTGTTGTTCAAATGGCAGCAGAAAAGAAGGAAAAAACGTTGGAAAAGCACGCGACAGCACAGCAGTGATGCGCTTGCGCGGAGCGCGTTCGCTCATTGGTCAGCTGCATCTCCGCAGGTAGCCCGTACCGCATGGAGTTCGGTCGAGCTCAACTCTTGCGGTGCGTGTGCTTTTCGGAGTGTCGTGCTTCGTTGCCATGACAACCGTGTCGCGCCGCATCCGTAACGCATGGAAATGCAACAGTGTGAACCAAGCATAATTGGCATCACGCATTCAGGGTCGTTCCCTCCAGAAAGAAAAGGAAGAATGTTTGATTGTTTGTTTGTAAGAAAAAAAAAGGGAGGAGCAATTGGATTCGTCTCCAGACTTGTTCTGCTACTCCTAACAGAATCCCTAAAAACATAACCTAACCTAAAAATGGGGAATATTTATTGTGTTCCCAATGCGTTTATCAAAATTCAGGACCGTAAACGTGTATGATTCATCCACCATCAGACAAACGCATTATGAAGAGGTACGTTCAGTCATACGCCGCCCCTGTATGACATTCAGTCTCGATCGAGGTCGCTACAAACAAGTTTTGTTATCAAGTAACTCGGCTGTACATGTCTGTGTGATACTTTACATTATCTCGTGAGTGCACTAATATATGCCGTAACCGCATGTGTTGTTCGTTCTTGATTTCGTGATCGTAAAAGTGCGATCAGTCAGCGTGACCCGCCTGGCGGCGTTGTTGTCTATGGTCATCAGCTTTTATCGTCTGTATTCGTCTGGCAATATTAACCCAAGCAGCACAATGTACTTATGGCCAGTTCTCACTTGGCGACGCCCGACGCGGCGTCGTGAACGGACGGCGGAAGTAGACGGGCATTTCCGCCGCCCCGTCAAGGCGCATGATTTTCATGTTCCCACCACAGTGGCATTCCGTCGCCCAAAGCAGACGAAAACTGAAGAGGCGTGGCCTTTCTCTGTCATCTTATTGGTCGTCAGTGTATCGTTCTCGCCACCTCTCGCCGACGTCGTGAAAGAGACCGGCATGGCAATTTTTTTGGCTCGACGTCTCTCCTCTTCCAACGCCGGAAATGCACGTCTATTTCCGCCGCCCGCTCGCGACGTCGCGTCGGGCGTCGACAAGTGAGAACTGGCCCTGAAAGCCGAGTGCAATAGGGGTGGACGGTATGTGTCTTATCGATGTTCCTTAGTTTCACCAGTCTGTTCAAGGCCTTCCACCTAACCGTCCACCCCTATTGCACCCGACTTTCAGTACATTTTGCTGCTTGGGAAGCTGCTCAAAATATTGTGATCGCGGATGCGAGATACAGGGCGCGATATCGACCTTCACTTGAGTTCAAAGTGAGTGCGAGGTCGATACGCCTTATCAGATAACTGTGATCGTGAGCCAAAATGCAGACATCTGCACGTGACGCATGCTTGATGTTTGCTTGTTTCAGCCGTTATACTCAATCTCACATTACGTGCGTGCTTACCGTTGGTAAAATAGTTTCTGTACACACACAAACACAGTCTGTTAGTCAGGTTCTGACAGTCGCGCTTTATCGTTTTCTAAGGATATTTCTTGAGCCAGTCATATCCACCTCCAGCACCCATAGCATGCGTCGTCTGCTATCTTAACACGGAAGTCGACCCTTCCCATGATTTTTAGAAAGTACCGCTCACCTATACATGACACTCTCCGGTAAACTTACCGCCGTATTCTTGAACGAGCCTCGACTTGAAACTCGATTCGAGCTGCTCCTCGAGGCCGGTTTTGCGCTTCATAAATCGACCTTGACTCGAAACGCTCCTCGAGTGGAGGAATTCCTCCGTGCATTCCTCGAAAATCTCGAGGTAACATCGGTGCTACATCGAGAACGCTCCTCAACTCGAGTTTGACTGGTGTCATGGCGTCCATCGACTGCGTTTTGTGCCACGATGGCCTTTAACTGGGTGCTGACAACATTACCACTGAGCGGCAACGTTCAATAAGGGGCCATCAAACTCCTTTTGACCATTTTGATGATCACGAGTTCCTCATATGGTATACGGTACCGCTTCATGAAGAAAACCGTACGAAGCCTTTTGGACACATTGCCAGTGGAGGAAAATGTGTGCAATCGTGGGCTGCCTCTACCTCCAGTGCTACAGCTGCCCGTCGACATGTGATTTTATGGCGTTAGGACTTTTCGAACTGCCACGGGAGACATTGTGAATGTGTCAGAAACGACGGTGTGCCGCGTTGTGGAAAAAATCCCACACCTTCTCGCAAGCACACTTTTCAAGACAAGGTGTAATAAAGTTTCCTTCTGTCGCGCTATTTAGCACAAAGAAGGTGTGTTTGAAGGTTGTTTTCACGCAAAAAGTGGTGCAAAAGAAGAAACTGTGCATTGACTGGACATCTAAAAAAAAATAAACATCTGATCTGCCTCCTCAATGTTTTTCCGTAATATTTATACTGTATCAAGCTGGCCCAACCCCTGCTCCAGCTATCACCGAAACGGCTGAACAAATCTTCCATTAATGCTTTTTTTCTCTCGTTTTTTTTTGTTTTTTTGCAGTTGTTGTTCCAATAGTACGAATTCCATTTGTTGGGTGGGATAACAGGCTCCACCGTTTAGGCAGAGCGCGATTGAGGGCCATAAAAGTTCGTACGACATGCTCGCGGTGACTCCCCAAGAATGGTCTCCCCGATTCTTTGCTCGGGATGTTGTTGTAAAATCTGTTTTGTTTGTTTGATTGTTTATAGCTACCCTCAAGGCGTTGAGTAAACGTACCCATCCGTTAACAAACAGTCATTCACTCCACATATTGGAACATAATAGAAGAGTGACAAGCAGTGGCATCATCTTTCATATTATTTGATACGAGATGACCATGCCATTAAGCTAGCTGCTGCCGTTGTGGTTGTAATTGCCAGACCAGAAAACTAGGAAACCTATCAGTCTGTTTCCCTGTTCGAAACACCTGCACCCAGGTCCCCCAAACTCACCTCGGAAAAGCGTGCAACGAAGAAGGCTGCCACTAGATACCCCACTGTTGCCGTTTAGTTTAGTTTAGTTTAGCCCCCAAGTTTAGCGGCAAAATGTTTTTGTTGTTTCTGCGAATGAATCTAGTCTTTATATGTCCAAATAAAACTCGTATAACAACTTTCTCTGTCGTGTTTCACTTTTTGGTCCCGTTTTTAAACGTGTTGAGCGATCGGAAGGATCTAGTGCACGGCTGCATGCATCACATAGCGTACCTGTCGTACCAGGCGCCGCAGGCGCTGCAGTCGTCCGTTTCTCCTTCGGTGACTTCGCCTGGCTTGGATTGTGCTTCAACTGGATCTTTAGCGCGCTACAATCCACGCAAGCCAACGTCTGGTAACAATCGGGTATCTAAGGGCGGCCTCCGGCATTGCACGCATCGGGATAGGAACAAATACATGGGAAAATGGCGACCTTGGGGGACCTGCCTGCACCCTTCTTCAAACACTTGCCGACCTTTGTGTTTGTAATGCACGTTGGTCGAAATAAAGTAAAGAATTACATTTATTTTTCATGCCATAAGTGTGTTTTAAGCACGATAATTAACATTTTCGAGTGGTCCCGAAAGACGGCTGGGGACGAGACTACAGCTTTATTCGAGGACGGTTTCTCGAGGAGCGCCTTTGCGGAGGAATCCCCGAAGCGGGTTCATGAAACGCATGGGCTCTTCGAGTGGAGCAGCGCCACTTTCCTCCACTTGTTGGAGTCGAGGCGGAGCGTCGAGTCGAGGCTTGTTCAAGAATACGGCGGATAAACAAGCCCCTGCCACAACTTCCGGTGCCACGAAGACTCCCGGTCCTTCTGCGACTAAGGACGCTCGGAACCAGCTGCCGTGCAGAATTATATCTTTCGCTTTCCTGATTTGTTGGAAACTGAAGGCGTACGCCTTTTTGTGGCAATTTGAATTGCCACAAAAAGGCGTATACGACCCGCTTTCTCCTCAAATCTGAAGCGATTACTATCAATCGCAAAGTGGTCGGCGCAGAGCGTGTTTGCTGTGAAACCGGATGTCGTTTTGGCATCAAACCGGAAGCGGTGAAAACGGCATGTATAGCACAACCCTTATGAAACATAGAAGCTACGTTCTATAGAAATTACATAGACAACTGTGGACAGGGTAGTTTTAAAATCCATTGGAAATATATACAACTTTTATCTACTTTTAATGTAGTTCCTTTCAATAATTGGGCACCACTTCGTATAGAAAGTGGATGGAGAAAATTCACAGAAATTGTAAACAGGGTAGTTACAAAAGCTAAAGGAATTCCATACAGCCTCTATCTAATCCTGATCCATTTCTAATGAATATTTGGAGACCAGTTTCTATAGAAACTGTAGACAGGACAATAGATAACACGTCGTAAGCAATATGAAGAGTCTCCTCTCATTTAGATACAGCTTAGACCTTCGATAACTTGTTGCTACGCATGCTTTACACCTAGGCGATACCTGTAGCTCGATAACCTCCTTTTCTACTTAAAATACCAGGAATGTTCAATTTATTTCACCGCTACACCAGAAAAATGCTTTCCCACTCCAAATCACTAAAGAAAAAGAGAAAAGAAAAATTAATAAACAAACGCAAATAGGAGGGAAATACTTGCACACGCACAAACTGCAAAGAAACAGATACTAGTACAACACGCAACGAAATTAGTGATGTGTCGTTCGCGAATGAACAGTTCGGAATGAACGAATCCCGTGCACAAACTGAATGAACTCATTCACTATTGTCGATCGTACTCGTTCACCAGTTCACTTAGACGTCCCCGTTTTGTCAGGTTTCGCTGCGTTCGCTTCACAGTTTCTCCACTCTCCAGTCGATGGTGCGCGTGTCGCCATCTATATTCGCCGCTGTAAAACAGTGTTAAACGCATGCGCAGTAGTTAGCCAGGCGAAGCTCCAGCGCGCGTGGCCCGAACACTGATCTCTATAGGCTCTGTGCATTGCGCTCGTGGCGCCTCCTCGCGGAAAGAGCGGCTATCGCTCGGGGGAGACGCCGAGAGATTGCGTCTACCGTTCGCTTGCTTTGTAGTTGCCTTTCGCGATGACAAACAACAAGAATTGTTGCCTTGTGGATTGTTTGAATACGTACAGCAGATGTCCTCCAGGAACACGGCTCTTTAGCTTCCCTACAAGACCGTGTTACGTGCTCCAGAGGCAGGAGTGGATTCGTGCTGTTCGCCGTTGCAAGTACGTCACTACGTACAGTGGCGTCGGAACTATTTTTCCACTGGGGGAGCGAAAAAAGGTGCTACCGTAAACATCATCGTCATCATCATGACTTATTTTCCTTGAGGGCTCATGCTGGCGTTGTACAGGGTTGCTACATAAACTGTAAACGTGCTCCCAGCAAACGACATGTGCATATTTGTACAGATCTAAAATAACATTGCAGAAGTGTTGTAATTAAATAGCGCTTGGTGGTGGGCCAGTTGGTATGAGTTCAGTGCGTCCGGCTTTTTTTACTTCTGCGCAATGCCTAGACCTCATGGCAAGTAATGTGTAAGGAACTTCTTGCACTTGTCCCCGGGAATCGTCGCGGTATGTACTTGTATGGGGACTGGAAGCGAATATCGTCTGATCCGCAAGCCTTCTGCGAATAAACCAGACTTTTCTGGGGCGGTCTGGAGCTCAGCAAGAATGTGTCCCTTTGACTGGGTATCACGCTGTCGTTATCACTTCAGGGCGGCTCAATAAGAAAAGCCGGATAAATTACAACAGCGGGTAACTTTGGACACCGGTACGGTGGAAAGTGAGGAGCCAGCAACCAGGTTAACAGATAGAATATTTTACTATGACAGGTGAAAATATACATACGTAACATGAAGACAACACGCAAGCTGCGATACATATATCTTACCAGAGGTGTGGCTTTCTCCGATGTCTATGGCGTTTGATAATCCTGTAACGCTGCTGCAGGCGAGGCCTTGATGGCGCTCCCTCGACGTTGCCACTGCCGACACATGAACACAACACCAGTGCGACGTTTCGTCTCAGTCGATCGCAGTTGTCGTACTACAGGTCTTACACGCCAACTCGAAGTGGGCACCCTGGCCACAACCGAATGAAATCTGTGGCTGCGCCTCGCAAACCGCCTTTATAACAACCCTCTGTCTTCAACCGGGCGGTTTCTTGGCATCCTTATTTCCCCCAGATGGCTGGTGTCTTGCGTGCCTTTCGCTATTCCCGTTTGCGCCTCTGTCCTCCCACCCCACCCCGTGGATTGAGTGTAGTAATGCTCGCGCCTACCGGTACACACTTTCTGACTGATTTATTGCACTTCGCACCAGAAACCTTGCCATGGTCAACTCCAGAACCCAGTGAACCGGACATCATTCGTATGTAGCTCTTCTCAAGCGGTCTCCGCACACAGTGACAGTGGTAGGCTCTCTGTTTATTCCTCTCTAAATTTATGGCCGCCGAAAGAACACGGGCCATTCCGTTAGACCGTAGAACATCACGACACTGGGCTGACACTGAGGGAGCCGTGCTCCCCCATTCGTAAATGAGGGGGAGCCGTCGCTCCTCTTGCTCCCCCTGTTCCGGCGCCCCTGACTACGTATGTAGATCAGCCTTATGTACACAATTTAACAGGTCGTTTGTTATCTTCTAGCTCTGACAAATCAAGCTGGGTACCAACGAAGAACTCGCGTATTTGTAGTGAACATTTTTACGGTGGTGTCCAGTCGAAAGATCCGTCGTCTCCGTCGTCGCGCCAACCATTTTCCCTGCTCGCTACAGAATACGGAACGCAAATTTGGAGGGGTCATAGCTAGGTTGGCATGATTATTTTCAAGTATCATAATATGAACCTCTGAACACCCGCGCAGCGTCCGTCTTCAGGACGAGAGGGGGGTTGCACGCTTTGTCCTTCCTAGAAGCCCCCAGTTCAGAAAATATCGCGGGAACGCTCATTGGAGCGGATAACAAATAATCACTTGAATCTCATCGCTTGGACGTGAAGCTAGCAGCACATTATCGACTAGGATAAAGTTGACACGAAGGAGTTTCTAGAAGATGAGAAATTTATTTGATCACCTGTATTTTCACATCGTACGGCTTCCTCCGCATGCTTGTTTGTCACACGCACTTTGCGATGACCGAGCACGACGTCGCCGTCTCCTCCTCACGGATTTTCTGGACATGGTTGCTTCTGCACAACAATTCTCCTTTCTTTTCCGTCTTCAGTCTGAAATGGCCCCTCGCGTCGATGCTGTCAAATCCCGCATGTTTTATAATGTGATTTCCCGCACGATCCATTGCGAGACGGTGCTAGACGCTCCCCGAACGAACACAGTCGCCGTCGCAGAGGGCGCCACCGGTAAAGTTATAGCGCCCCCAATAGGTCGCGCACGGAGCCTATAGTAATAGGCTGGATAGCGGATTGAGGGTGCAACCGTACGGTCACCGGCCGCCATCTTGGGAAGCTCAAAACATTGCCGTCCGCGACTCAGCTGCATTATCTGCATGCGCCTTTGCGTAGCATTTTTGTGGTGTCATGCCCGCCTGCTGTGGTTATGGGTGAGCTGACCGTACTGGCAAGGCACCGGGGACGACATTTCACAAGTAAGTGACTTGGTTTTACAAATAAATCTGCATTTATTAGTCCACGAGCGGGGTGACAAAGCGTTGCTGTTGAAGCATGTGCGCGGCACATTGTGAATCGTATCTCAAGATCTAAACGTTAAACCTTAAGCCGTACGTTGTCTGGATAGAGTCATTGTGATAGTCTAGACTTCCTGCAGTTCACGGGTATGGTCTCGGCACGCAGCAGGCGTTGAAGTGCACTTGTTGTGGCATCACTTGTTGTGTATCACTTACTTGTTTTGTATCACTTACTTGTTGTGGTATCTTGTCAGGTGTGGTATCTACGGCTCAGTTTGCTAGTCACGGTATCGACGATTGCTTGCTTGGATTAGCCCTGTCATCCCTTCCGTAATTGATGGTATAAATTGTTCAGTGCAGGTGGACTGGACGACGTCGACGACATCACCGGTCTGCAGCAAACATTTTAAAAACAAATGCTTCGACAGAACGGGCCAAACCGTTCGACTGAGGTCTGACGCTGTGCCCAACAAGTTCGACTTCCCAGAACACCTCCAGAAAGTAAAATTGCATTCGTCATATGTAGAGGCCGTATTTATATGCACTAAAATCTGGTTGAACACACATGCATGAAAAATTCATTGATCTTGCTCAAAATATGCACCTCTAGGAATTCACTTGCATGCATTTAAAACACGCAACAAATTCACAGGGGCAAAAGTATCTTACTTTATGTAGTGTACAAAAAGCATGCGCAGTTGGAAGCATAGATCGAGAAGTTGCCCGTCAAAAGGAACTCGTTACAAAGTTACAGTGTGAAAAATGTAAGTTAATAACTAAGTTATTCAGCCCGAACCATAGCTCGCAGTTACAGAGTTACTTAAAAAAAAAAGAACGAGTTACTCCCAAGTTACTTCGGACACAAAATAGCACTACACAGGTGCAGTTGAGTTCGACCCTGAGGTGCCTGCGTTGAGTTTTCGTTTATGTCCAACAATTCGAACGCTTTACATCTTATTCCCTGTGGGCACACGATGGTTCAGCTTCATTTCAATAGCAGCAGTTCTTACTTCCTGAACAGAATACTGTCATTGACTGGACATCACGTTTTATGACATAAAATGCCGTGGAAGAACCATAGAGAAAGCAAGGAAATAAGTGGACGTGAGTGAAAAGCGAATGAAAAGTAACTTGGAACTTAGCTTAAGTTACTTTGGCAAAGTTACCTGAAAAAGGAGTTCCTCTGAAAGTTACCACGGTGCAAAAGTAGCGAGTTAAGTTATATAGTTACCAAGAAAAGGAACAGTAGCAGTAACAAGTTACCTCGAACTCTGGTTGAAAGTGTGTATTTGCATGGAAATCTAGCCTCTAGAATCATGTACCCTAGTTAAGAGTTTCAAGCGATGGCTGATGATTGGAATCAGTACTGCACGAAGGGCACCTTAAAGCTGCAGCTAGTCCAATATATGAAAACACTCCTGAATTATGCATTCATATGCAGTAAAAGCCACTCCATATTGGATAGGACAATACTAAGATGGGCAAAAGCATATAAAGAAAAAAGTATTGCATGAAAATTTTGCCTAACGTATAACGTAACGTAATTTTACGTAAATTTACGTAACGTAAACTCGTATTAGTGGGACATACAAACACACCAGCCACATGTCTCTTTGGTGCATTTCAGCATGTTTACTTTACTTAGAGACAATAAATAATTTTTCAACCTCGAATGTCTACTCTTTATTCTCCCTGCTTAAGTTTGCGACAATATATGTTTGAATACAGCCCAAATGAAAACAATGTGATCCGTCTGATCAAAGAAGTTTCCCAGTGCTACAACAGTATCGGACTGTACCACCTTGCCAAGGAATATACAGAGAAGGTGACAGCCAGGCCTCACTGCGAAAGAAATTGACAAGGTTGATCATATTCAACAACCATTAATGCACTCTGCCCACTTACCTATTTGACTGCTTCAAACTTGCTGTTGCAACTGGACTTGTGATACTTTGATGTTGGAGCTTTCACCACAAGACCTTGCTACTTAGCCTTTTTATGACTTATTCACTCTACCTCTAGTAATTTTGAACTGTCTTTACCGCCATTTACTTCCCCAGTGCACATATTTCTAGTCGATATGTTTTTACCGTCATATAGCCTTTATATCACATAGTATCATTCTAGTCCTTTGGAAGTGCTTTAGTGCCGTACGGCATTTCGTGTCATAACTAGTCATATTCAAACTTCCTGTTCAAAGCATAATGTTTATACCCAAGCATATTTGGGGTGGTTACATAAACGTGCTAAACATTCCTTGGCATTCCACACCCCCGAGCAGAAAGGAAATGGGAGAACCACGAGAAGCATCACGCTGACAGACAACAAAGGAAACGTAACACAACAAATACAACACCACACAAAACCAGCAAATCACATAATCGAAGTTCAAAGTACAAAATTGGAACGACACCACCTCACACGACTACAAAATAGACAGGAAATAACATGTAAGTGACGAGATTTCACACAAAAAGCGCAAGGAATCCAATCACGAGGGATTTCTGCAGCGATCCGTGGCAAAATTTTAGCGAAGCAGCAAGGGAAGCGCTCACAAACAGCAAAACTTGTCACAGCTTACATGCATTCCAATGGGCTGTAATGGCTCTTTTGAGCACCGCAATATGGCGGCCGGTTGGCGTACCCTTTCCCGCGATACCCTCACCCATCCCCTGCCCAGCCTTTATACATAGAGATCAGTGGGCCCGAATATCTGATGTGTTCGTTCAAATCAGTGAACATTAGTGACTCGTTCGCGAATCATTGACGCCAGTGGGTCAAGTGACCCTGATGATTACTAGTTTTCTATGCGGTGCCTCTACCGTAGCCACTGAGGCGCCAAATTCGAAGTAGGTAGGCACCAGGGGACTGGTTTAAGATTTCTAAGTACTGATCATTACTAAATACGTACATGAAAAACATGTCCGCCATCTCACATACTAGCCAGAAAGGGCCTTTTCCGGTATACCTGACAAATGACTTGGATTTATCGACTGCAGATCATCACCAGCGATATTTAGAGCGAGCCGATCAAAAACAAAAAATCAGAAAACACATTTTTGATGCTGAATACTTCCACCCATACGACGTCCGCCACAAAGCTCGATATCGACGCGCCGTAGTGAACCAACGCTAAGATTCCAAAGGAGACCAGCAACAACGCAATTGTACGCAGCGAGCCGTTTGAGAGCAAACGATTCCGTTGCTCTTCGATTCAGCTCGCGAATTGAACGGTTCTCCTCGTTCTCCTACTCCTTTGATTCAGTTGAGTCGTTGAGCTCTCCATCGTTCTTCGATCCCTGGCTTTGCGACTCGCCTTCAGCGCTCTCCGATTCATCCGAGATCGTGGGACTTGGCCAATCACAAACCGGTAAGCTCTCAGTGTGGCCAATCGAACTGGTGGCCTGTCATATTCAAGCTTCAGAGGAATGCCGACAGATGGCGCCCGCACCGGAATAGTTGAGTGTTGATTCATTCGACCGCCGGGAACGGCAGAAACACTACGACACTACCTCGAGCGGGAAGTAAGCTCGATCGTGGGTGGCTTTCGATTCTTACTAACAGGTCGCAGTGAGTCTCGCTGTTTCCCGTAGACTAGGTTCATTCTTTTCGAAAGAAAAGTGCTGCACCGGTCCATCACCAGTTCTTAAATACATGAGAGGTCCATGGCGAAAAGAATGTGAGAGGGTTGCACTGCTTGAACTAGTTCAGGGCCGGGGTGCAGGCGAAAAGAATGGACCTACTATGAAGGGGACCAAAAAGTAACTATGAAAGTGAATTTGCGTGACCAAAGAAAGCCCTGCCGAGAGGCGGAAGCAAGCGGAAAGTGGACTGGACTGAAGAAAATGTAAACTACGAGAGAATTACAGTGCGGCAGAATGAATTGTTTATTTTCTTCATGACAGCGAAAGACGGTCCAATAAACATGCATTCGCTTATTACAACACATGACCAATATGGCCGGCAGGTGACTGTCAGATTTAACGCGGTAATGTGTTGTACGAACACATCATGGAACACACTCGCCCACAAAACAAAACTCTTACTCAGTTACTGTCTACAACCCTGCACATAAGTAGATGCCGGTTCGCCGTTGAGATCGGTCACATGATGTTATGACGTCACGGGAAGGTGAACGAAAGAACAAATCTTTTGAACGGTTCAGTGAACCAATCTGAACTGTACGAACGAGTTCACCAAAGTGAACTGGATTGCCCATCACTAAACGAAATGGCTTGACCTTATGGGGAGCCGTCTGCGCTTGACATGCGACCGCAGGGGTGAGGACGGCACGCATAGATTGTTATTTCGGGAGCAAATAACAGCCACAAAAAATATTTCATCCGACTGGTTCATATATTACTGCATTGAAGACTGTGTTTCTTATTTAAATTACTCTGGAACTAAACCAACACAATCTCTACAACAAAATAATGTGGTGCTGCACGTTGCACGTGTGTGGAGCGCCGTATTCTACAATTAGCTGCCACGATCTATGCCTTACACATGGTTCAAACGTGGTAAATACAGTTGAAATAGGTACAAAACTGCTACTTCAGAACTGGTTTACCCATTTTGTACACACATACCTTTTCCTTTGACAGTGTAGAAGCAGCAGTGTGTCAAGTGCAATATTAAAAAGCAAACAATAAATATTTGCGTTGCCTGAAGTCATAAGTCACAATATTGCTATTGACATTTATGTCCATGTTCACACATTCACAAATAATATGCATTACTTGTTATTCAAATGTGTAGAAAAAAAAACTAGTACCACATGTCGATAAATAGGAACTTCCGTGCCTAGTATAAGCTCTTTACAGGCTGTATAGAAAGTCCGTACATTCTAGTTCCTGAATCCTGTATAGAAAGTGTATAGAGTTTACCAGTAAAAACCCTATACAGATTCTGTCTATTTCCCATGCACAAAGTTGACAGAAAGTGTATTGAGTTTACCAGTTAAAACCCTATACGGATTCTGTCTATTTCCCATGCACAAAGTTGACACTAACACGATACATAATCTATAGGTCATGTATATAAACTAGAAAATCAATTTCATCAGTGTATGTACGCTCCCCTTTCTTTATTCGCACTGCTCGGTGCCTACTCAGTATTAATGCGCTCTACAATGGGTGAAAACTGCATATTTGTTACAATGACGACATTACTGCACATCTGAGGACATTATTTTGTTGCACAAAATATTAAAAAGTACACAGACCCCGACGTGACATGCCAGTCTATGTACTTTCTAAATAAACATTTGGTGCAAAAACTAATGCCCTCAAATGTGCATTGATGTACTCAGGAAGTAATTACATGTAAATTAAATTGAGAGTAATTGAAGCAAATAAACGTAATTCGACAGAATTATATGATATTCAAGATTACTTTAGGTAACCTGCGGTTACCTTCAGTAATGAAAGGGTAATTACAGGGTAATTGAAGCTTACTAGGTAATTGAATAGAGTCGCTAGAGTCGGATAGAGCACGGAGGTGGACAACCGGAAGTTGATACCGGAAGTCAGGTATAGACGGTACTTGGACAACCGGAAGTCGAGTTTCGACCGGAAGTGGACAATTCGAAGTTTGGTTCCGACAGACACAGGATACCCGGAAGTCAAGTATGGACGGAAAAGGCGCATAACGCTAACGCATTTCTCTCGCATTTACCGCTAAATCGCCACTGAAGTTTTTCTTTTCTTTTTGATGAGGTTCCTGCTAATCTTACTATACCATTTAAGATGAGAGCTTAAACACGCCATGGCAGCATCGGACAGCGGCTTGCATGGCTCTCGTCAGCACTGTAAATCAGGCAACGTTTAAGTGAATCCGTGATTATCATCATTAGCTTTATTCCATAAACAATAGTAACAATTCATAGGAGTTAATTGCAGTTAAAAATGCTGCTATTTAATTGATAAAATATTATATATTCCTAATAATGATTAATAAATAGTATAATTCTGCTCATTACAATTAATAGTTATGCTGTTTAATTATTAGTTGAGTAATTAACTATATTATACCACATGCATGAAGTCATACTGCACACTGGTCCAAAATTCAGACCTATTGAACTCGCTGATATGTATACAGAACATATTCAGAATGGAAAGAATTATGTTTGCGATGTTTGTATAGAAAATCTATAGAATATGACAGATAAAGTACCTATCCACTCTCAACGAACTTTCTGTCTAGTGTCTTGGAACTGGATAGAGGAGATAGATTGGATTGGAATTGTATAAAAAGTGGAAAATCATTTTCATAAGGGAAAAGACGCCACTGATGCGTAAAATTTTGCATTATATCATTTAATTTTATTTGTACATATATCTTTGGGCATTTTTGATTCCATCTACTTACGTTACGTGAGTAAAAGTTCATACCGGCAGCCGTCTGTTACGAAGAAGCGGTTCTACCGCTCTCCTGGCCAATCAGTTCTGCCAGCAACTATTTCTGCGGTTCAGAATCTTCCCAACATGCCTCTCTCCATGCCGATGGCGTTGATAAAAGTGGGCGCGGTATACACCTGAAACTTGAGTATAACTGAGCGCATTGTAAAGTACCTCAAGGGCAGACAGTGTATTTGATGCAGTGTGACTGTCTCAGGTTCTTCACATTATGGACTGACTCTAGGTCATGTACCAGATGGTAGCAGCAACATCTTCAGCTCGATGGTGGATGTGAGAAAATAGCAGCTCATAGTCAAAAAGGCTTCTTTGGCTATGGTTGGCTCGCGACGTCCGCATATCACCTGCGATGTTCTTATGTCGTTGCAGGTGGTAGAGACGCAGCACGACATCTCTCGAAAATGGCGTTCTTGTTGGCTATGTGACCAGGCACCGCTTTAGGCAATGCTGCTCTCATTGGAGCCACCTCCACCTTTCACGATGCTAAAGGGACGCGCACACTGAGTACATTCCAGCTATCTTTCCCGTCGAAGCTGCTGCTTTCTCACGTGACAGCCTCGGTTGCTTTCGTTTTATGAGAATTCTAATGCCCGAGACACATCACGTCGTGTTCACAGCTCCCACTTTTAAGAAACTTACTCGAGATACTGGGGTGTAGTTCAAGATATGGTTGTGCAGCGCAGATGCGGTACTTTGGTGGCGTTTGTAGAATTTAATAGCAGGCATTTCCGCCGGCGATTTGGCTTTGCTGCGCCTGTGCCGAATGGCAGTCTGGATGTTTACACGGTGCGCAACGCACGCGCAACCTTCGGTTTGCATGTCATCAGACTATTCCGACACTGATTTCTTGTTCCGGTGCAGCATTCGAATATCTTAATCAGACGAGGAGAGGCGACTTATGCGAGCACAACACGAACCCACGCACAAGAACGGCGAAACGGTACCAACTCCCGATAGCGATTGTACACGCGCATACAACCCGTGCTGTTGCGTAGTTCTGTATCGTACAGGTTTTGCTCATACGCCGATGTGTTCTATATGGATTTCTCAGGGGAAATTTCAGCCATCTATCGCGTGCATTTCGCTAGTGGAGGCTTGTTACCAAGAGCGGATCCAGACAACGCGCATCCTGCCGGTCTGGCGAGACGCTGTCGAGAACGCGCTTGATGATTTGATTTTGCGTGACGCTGACGTCACTAGCACGGAACGCACCGCTACAGTGTGTTCCCATCGAAAAACGCAGTATGAATTTAGCGCATAAGGCTCGTGAATTCGGGAAATCTCGAATATTCGAATATATCCGATTTATTCGAAAACCACGAATATAAAATCGTCGAACCGAATACGAATACTGAAACAAGTTTATTCGTATATTCGAAATGTGGGATATTCACACAGTCCTAATAAATACCCGAAGTGGTTTAAGAAACAAACAAATGTAGCGTCCTATTGTTTGTGATATATGTGATCACTACATTGGTACTTATTTGTTTACCAGAGATGGCATTTTCTCTGAAGAGACCTTGGAGGACTTTGGCGATGTGCTGTCCCTGCTTGGTGAGGCTAACCACCCATTGGATGTCTTGTTCTCCAGTGCTGTTTCCGTGTCCCTGGAAGACCTGGTTCATCGTTTGTTACATCACTGCTTACAACATGACCTGGCTGTTTTCCTCTATTTTCTTACATGCGAAGTGCAGTAAGTACAACTTATGCGCAAACTACTGAGGATGGCACACACATTCTCACAAACATGAGCAGCAAACATGCACTTTCTTCTATGACCTCTTTCATGTAATTTAAAGAAACCTTTCAGTGCAGACACCGTGGACCTGTAGTCCGTTTCTAGGTCCGAACCGTTTCTAGTTTGAGTATCATTGCTTGCCTGCAAGAATATATGAACCTTTCTTCATATTCGTAATATTTTCGCAATGGATAATGTTGACCACACATAAATCTGATTGTGGATCCAGAAGAACACCAGGATCTTGTCCGACATAGAATGCTCCACGTGTGGCATGCTTTGTGGCAGCACTACATGTCTCAACCAGGCTGACATTGTGGGACAACGACCATGTGAGAATTTGTGTGAATGATTTTCTCTATAAATTGTCATC
Source organism: Ornithodoros turicata (assembly GCF_037126465.1). Taxonomy (NCBI): domain Eukaryota; kingdom Metazoa; phylum Arthropoda; class Arachnida; order Ixodida; family Argasidae; genus Ornithodoros; species Ornithodoros turicata. The sequence continues at coordinate 265,289 of NW_026999417.1, forward strand.
AGGTGATCTCAATTCCAACAACTTGTCCTGGTGAGGGGCAGCCCAGAGAAGGACAGACAGTTATGGAACAAGTTTTGAAGGGTTCTTGGTCTACCATGATTTTACCTACTTAATGCATGTGCGCCACCATGCACTTATGTCATTCTATTGCCGTTTCTGTCCCCTGTATTGTGTGCTGCTGTGTGCCAAGCCTGCCAATATTGCAGCTGTGGGAGCATGCACCAGTGCCAGTTAAATCGGTACTTGAAATATCAGCCAAGGTGTATATTTGAATTTGCTGCCGAGTGCAGGTTTCAACTTAATAGCGTTGTTACTTGGATGTGACAGAACTTTCTGTAAGTGTGCGCACTAGTAATGCACTATGGAAAGAAAAGAAAGGAGCAGCATTTTGCGACAGGTGGGATCTGTCATTGTAGCAAATAAAGAAAAAAAGAGAAATAAAGAAACGAGGCAAAATGGGATCAGGTTCATACATGAGATAATCACTTCGTTTCAATCAGGGAACATTAAATAGACCTGCCCTGTAAAAACTAGAAATCACTTTTTGCGGCCTCTCCCCCTGCACATTCAGCAAAGAAATGTGCCTGCGGCTACAGCCATAAAGATAATTTACATAATAGCATGTGTGGTTATACCCACACAGTTGCATAGGAATATGTACCCATTCCTCCCACAATTTGCCACAAGTCACTTCTTCAAGGTGGCACACCAGTCATGTACAGCTCGAAGCACGGTTAACTTGAACGCGCCTCCGACCTGTGCAGCGGGAACAGAGCCACCCTAGTGGTGCTTAGGCGAAATGAGGGGAAAGAGTGTTTCGACTGTCCCATTTGTGCTGCAGGGGTGTCCCCCTTGTCATGAACTGTTGCCTCTGCATTGCATTACCATCAGCTGTTGTTATCATCGCGACGTTTGTTTGTGTTTGTGGCGAATATGTAGAGGTGTATGCTGGCCGATATCACAAGGATGCGATGCTGGTATCTCATTGATATGATATCTCTATGATGCCTGACAGATTGAGTTGTCTAGCACTGATTGTAATCATTAAAGGTCATTTCCGTTCTTTCCTAATTCATTGTGAACCCAATAAATTTGCCAGTAGAGTTCGTGCATCATCATTTCTTTTATCACAATGATGAAAGTGCCCCACTCAGCGAACACGGTCACCTTCGCTTGTATCAATGAGGTATAGCGGCATCGCATATCCTTGCGATATCGGCCAGCATACTCCTCTACGTAATCGCCGGAAAACCAAACAAACGTCGCGATGATGACAACAACTCACAGTAATGCGACGCCGAGTCAACAGCTTTTCCTTTTCCTTTACTTCTCTTTTCCTCTTTTCCTTTTCCTCTTTTCTCGTAAGTGCCGCTAGGGTGGCTTTCTCCCCGCTCCGCAGGTCGGAGGTGCGTTCAACTTAACTCCGCTTCGAGCTGTGCCTCGAGCAGTGTTCTGCAGTACTTGAAGTACCAAGTACTCAAGTAGTACTTTAAGTACATTTCTGTGTACTTGTACTTTACTTTAAGTACATTTCTGTGTACTTGTACTTTACTTTAAGTACATTTCAAATCGTGTACTTTGTACTGTACTTAAAGTACTTTTTTCCGAGTACTTTCCCATCAAGTACTCAAGTACCCAAACTTGGACTCCAGACACAAAATTATAAAGGAGTATCATAGATGCACCCTACTAAAAGCGCTAAAATGACAAGACTACGACGAAAACACATATATATAATAAGGGCTATATATCTCTGAGTTTTTGTCGTTTTGCCGTCATTTTAGCGCTTCTAGTAGGGGGATGCAGTACCAAGATTCCCAGTATGACATTTTACCAGAAGGATTTTTGTGCATTTAAAGAGCATATTTGTTGAAGCAAAATCTATTGTTGAGAGGCTTGAAATGTTGAAAAAGTATCAACGCTTCTATGGTTATGTCAAACGACTGGAATGCAAAGACACGCACACATTATGATACTGCAACCGGCAGCACAATGACTTGGTCGATTGTCATTTCAGTTCTCCCAATGCAGGATGCTGTTTTATATTGTTTCCGTCATTGGCAATTAACAATCAATTTATATCACAATGTGTGATTGCATTACACGATGAACACTCGAAAGACACATATGCTTTCATTTTTACATCTTACGTTTTTTTGTTTTCTTCGTCACATGGTTTACATTGCTGCATATCACAGTCGTATAAAAATGAAAGCTTACATCGTGTTTCATCCTTTTTTAATTTTCTTCATATTCTTTTTTAAACTTGTTGTATTTCAAAAAGCAGCAAGGAATGCCCAGAAATGTATAATCTCTGTTGGGTTGTACTCCCCCCCCCCCTGAAATTATCTAGCCTCTTATACCCGAAGATTAGTACTGGAACACCACACTAGGCGGGCGATCTTGGATCAGTCATGCTATAATACTATTTTGCATAATCGCAGCACAGCTGACTGATTACCTCTCTACATGTAACTGCAAATTATAACATCTGATTAAGTTCATATACATGGGTTAGCACTTAAGCCAGGACTTTATGGTTTTAGAGCATTTGTCAAGAATGCTCGTTAAAGTTTTGCCAAAAAAGGAAGACACAGATACTAAACAGTGAAATGCAAAGTGATACAAATTAAATTGGAGATGTACTTGATAAGTACTTGAAGTATTTTGCTTAGTGCTTTGTACTTTGCTTGAAGTACATATGGAATTGGGTACTTTGTAGTGTACTTGAAGTACTAATGACACCAGGTACTGGTACTTTACTTTAAGTACAATTTTGAGGTACTTTGCCCATCACTGGCCTCGAGCAACAGTCAGCCATTTCAAATGTCTGCGTTGGTACAACCATGTGCTCTAGAGTAACAAACCACAGTCTATAGAACTTCAGACAAAATGATCCTGCAAGCACTGAAGTATAGAGCACATTTTCATAACCCGTTTTTTGGTCGTTTCTTTCTTTCATCAGGTGCAACGTTCGACCACAGTGCCATTTATGCAACATCCCTGTGGTCACTGCACTACTGTCTCACTTGAGTTGGATCAAGGAACCGGACGGTAAAGTGTGCTTAATCCTCCTCACTTTTCGCATGGTGGTATATGAGGGCGCAGGATACGAACTTTGACAATGTAGGACAGCTGCCCAAATGGAAGTCACCGTGACACGGTGACTTCAAGTGCACTGTGAAAACTACGAGTATTGTGTTATGACCTCGACAGTCCATTACTACAGGAGCATCCAACTACAACATATAGCAAAATTGATGGCACCCAATATGGTGCAGCTGCACTATCACCAATAACATGCACAGAACAATATGCACTGAAATAGCCCCGGAACATATAGCGAACACAGAGTGGCACTGCTAATTAATATACTTCCTGCACAGCAGCAGGATCATGCAGCATAACTACTGCTTACAATCTGCAATGTGCCTGGCCAGATAAAAGCATACACTTCTTGCAGCGCTTACGTATATAGAAGTGGTATAACAGCCATTTTCGGGATTAATATAGTGACAGAAAGTTGGGACATTATCTTTAAAGTAACTGCATAGTTGGAGTGGATTTCTTAGCTACTTAGTCAACCTGCTTTTTTCTTGATACATCCACTGGTGCCCACATACTCCTCATACGCTAAACTCCTCCTGTACGTACAGTACTGTATAGTACAGCCCTGTCCTGTGGATAACCTTAGCTTAATATAAAACATCTGAAAGGAAATAAAGGCAAAAATTTACTATAAGAAAGTCCCGGCCACCACATCCATCACAGTGATTCACATGCGCTACAACCATGGGAAGCATTGCTGCAAAAGTGCTGCAGTAACACAAATTGAAGAGATAAACTAAGATTGAAGTACAGCCACATGGAATTGACATTGACATTTTCCTAGACGACCTGATAACTCTCCTGCAAGGTGGCACAGCTACCAATACATTAAGGTGGATGGTGGTCATATCAGTGCAGAGTTGGTCGTGATGACATCATACAGATATGTGCAACTAGAGGAAAATGAAGGGTAGACTGAATATAAATAGCCTTCTGTATGTGTTACGTTCTTTTAAAGGGGTTGCGCCGCGTCATCCCAGGTTATCCCAGATAAATGTAAAAGACCTTGCACCTGTATTCACTTTTACAGCGAAGAGAAGCGTAGAAAATTGGCGCTGCCAATACCAAAGCTCCTGGCTCTGACATCACAGCACGAGTCAAAACCAGTGAGGCAGCGCGAGAGAAGTCATGTGCTTATGGCTACCAATGGAAGTGGCCACAGCTCTGATGTCTCTGACGTCTGTTCTTTACTCAGACGTGTGTTTTAGGGTTTGTATCCCGCCAAGTACGACACGTAGAAAAAAAAATTCCCTGTACTCTGGTGGGCAGTACAATGCATGCGTCATGTAATGCCACCGATCAAAGTGTCACAACCCCTTTAATGGAGGAATCTTACGTAGGTTAGCTGAAAGCCATTGTTGTTCAGTGCTGTGTGCTGTGCTAGTGGTGGAACTGGTACTGGTACTGGAATCTTTAGAAAGGGCTACCTGTAGAATAGAACAGAACAAGGCTATGCAACTATTAATATATACATAAGTGCAAAAAAGTCTTACAATATGAGAAACCACCACTGAAACTAGAAACCACTGTTGTATCATCTGACATAATTTGTTTGTAAATAGGGATAGGTCTATTTCCTAAACCACGCTTCTGGCAGTTACAGTGCGCGGAAGCCAGAACAAAACGAGGTTAGGCGAATGCTGCACGTGAGTAAGGCACCCGCAAGGATACGTTGCTTATAATAAGGGTTCAAGAGGAATCTAAGTGTAGCCCGATGATGGAAAGTACATTCCCAATTGCTAGTCGCATGCTCTGGTCTTCCTTCAAATCCGCGTACACCGTGGAGGGAGGCAAAGTGAGGCCGATCCTTCGTTTATTGGAGAAGGGCCCCTTGATAACGCGCTCCGTCCCCGGGTGGGCCGTGTCCTTGAATGCGCAGCCTATAAAACTGCCGTCGGGGCAATACCCTTTGCAGTGCTGTTCCCGGGAAGATTTTTTTCCTAGAAATAATGTGAAAGTTTGAGGGCGAAGACACCGCTACAAGATGGTGCTTCGTTTTGTCTGTTTCCGTGTCCTTTTTGTTTGTTTGTTGTTGTATTTACGTATTGTTGCGAGCCTGGGGAAGATAGGTGGCCGAACTGCCCAACGCCGGTAGGCACAAACGAGGCAGAGGCCAGTTGACAAGGGAGACAACGTATATATTACATAATGTACAAACAGAGACAAGTCTGGGCGCCGGGTCAACGCTTAAATAGCCGGCGCGTCGTGGGAAAGGGATTGGAGACCTTGGTGGGTTCCGAGAAGCTGACCCTCTTTTCCCTTTTCTTGCGGGTGTGGAAAGATTCCAGTTGCTGTCGAGTAATATGTCCGCTCGAGTGGCCAGGGATGCCCAAAATGGCGATGAAGTCGTAATAGCTCGTCGCCGCCCCGGGAAGACCTCGGACGAGCAAGCAGCTTAACGCTGGTAGCACGACGAGGTTGGTCTCTGGGCCAGAAGATGAAGTAACAGGCTCCGACCCGATTGGTAGAAGAGTCCAGTAGAAGGCACCCGTGCTCCCTGGCTGTCGCTACAGAGGTGTCGACGATCCAAATGGCTCTTGCTCAGAGTGTGACGAGTATAATCATCGGCTCTCACGATTGCGGTTGTTTCCTGAATCTCCGGCAGTGGTCAATGAGGCAGTTGGAGAGTCCAGACTTTCCCATGACTCATGGCATTTCTCATCCCTTTGTCTCTTGTTGCGGAACTGGATCACTCCAAGAAAGCACAATGACGACAACAAACAACAACAGAACAAAGCACACGGATACCAGCGTCCAACCTTAGAGCAATCCACCCTTGTCCCCACTGTGCCAGGATTCAACACGGTCAACGCAAAACTTACTAATTTAATGTTTTTGTTTTCAATTTCACGACGGGCAACAACCCCTTTAGCAAACCCATTATCAACAAAGCTCCTTCAGGATACCATGGGAACATACAAAACGCAGTAGATTAATTTTTGCCCCGTTTGGCGAACAGCATGACACAAAAGAGCAACCTTTTTTTTTTCTCTCTCTCTCTTTTCTAGCAGCGGCTTAGGCACTCTGCGTTTACGTGGTTTTTCCCTTTTTTATAGCGCACAGAGAAATCATGCTGTTGCAGCGCTAGACTCCATCTCAGTAGTCTGCCGTTTTTTCCCGACATTTGATTTAACCATGTCAGCGGGCACTGGTCAGTCTCCAAGATGAACTGTGTGCCATACAAATAGCATGCCAATTTTTGGGTGGCCCACACCAGGCAGGCGCATTCCTTCTCAGAAGCGCTATAAGCCTCTTCCCTCACCGACAGTTTGCGACTTGCGAAAAGGACAGGGTGTTCCTGATTATTTGTGGCCTCTTGGCATAGCACAACTCCCATTCCTCTGTTACTGGCGTCACACTGTACAATGAACGGTTTCGTGTAGTCTGGTGCACGAAGGACGGGAGGTTCAGACAGTACAGTTTTCAAGAGCAAGAAAGCGTTTTCCTTTTCGCCGTCCCACTGAATCTTAGTTGGTGCGGATTTTCGAAGCGCATCGGTCAAAGGGCTAGCAAGCTCTGAGTATTGTCGGATATAGCTTCGGTAGTACCCTGTGAGTCCCAAAAATGCACGAAGTTCGGTTTTATTTTGGGGCCTGGGGAAGTTTACTATTGCTGCCACTTTGAGTTCAGCTGGTCGGCGGTAACCTTGTCCTACCCGATGACCTAAATACAACACTTCGGCCTGACCGAGGTGACATTTCGTGGCTTTCAAAGTCAGCCCTGCGCGTGTAAGTCGGCCGAATACGTCGCGAAGATGTTCTATATGTTCGTCCCACGATTCGGAAAAAATAGCCACATCATCTAGGTACGGGACAGCGTATTTTTCTGCACCCCGTAACACCTCGTCCATCAGCCTCGAAAAACAAAAGGGTGCGTTTTTCAGACCGAAACTCAGCATGAGCGGTCTGAACGTTCCAATTGGCGTCGTGAAGGCGGCATATCTCTTGGCTCTCTCCGTCATTGGCACTTGCCAGTAACCCCTGACAAGGTCCAATGTGGAGATGTACCTCACCTTGCTCACCTTCTCGACCCTCTCTTCCAGATTCGGTATGGGGTACACTTGGCTTTTTGTTATTTTTTTTTTCAATTTGTTTTGTTCAATTTCCCGTAATCAATACAGGGTCTTGGCTCTTTACCTGGGACTTCTACAATTATTAAGGGAGACGTATAGTCGCTGTCAGCAGACTCGATAACACCTAACTCGAGCATACGCTTGATTTCCCTTTTCATAATCTCTTCTTGACGGGGAGATATGCGATACGCTCGGGATCGCACAGGGACGTCGGTGGTCAGCTCTATATCATGGCAAATCAAATCTGTTTTGCCCGGCTTGTCTGAGAATAACCCCTCAAACTCACGCAGTAACTCTCGTAGATCATCAACTTGGGATTCGCTAAGGACCCTCTCTCCCGCCACTACCGTTGAGACAATTTCTTCTACGTTAGGTTTCGAATTTCGCCCCATTCGGGTATATCCACAGGCTGCTCTTCTGGCATGTTTAATGCGACGCTAACAGTATGGGTTGAGTCAACGTAGGGTTTCATCAGGTTCGTATGATACGTACGAACTTCTTTCCTTTTCCCACGGAACTCGATCATATACGTTGTGTCTTATAGCTTCCTCACAACTGAAAAGGGCCCATCCCAATGGACTTGAAGTTTATTTGCTCGAGTGGGTCGCAGAACGAGCACTTTCTCGCCTTCCTTGTAAGTTCTAGGACGCGCGTTCCTGTCATAGTATGCCTTGGCGCGTTTCTGGGCTTCGCGCATGTTTTCTTCAGCTATTTCTCTCGAATCCTGCAGGCGTTGCAGAAGGTCTGTGACGTAATCTACGACGGTGTTGTCGCTCTCATTACCTTCCCACCTTTCCCTGATTAAAGTCATAGGAGAACGTAGGTTGCGCCCGTAGACTAACTCCGCTGGACTAAAGCCCGTCGCCTCATGAGGGACTGAACGCAGTGCAAACATAGTACCTGGCAGACATGACTCCCAGTCTGCTTTGTGTTCGTAGGTCAGTGCTCGTAACACTCGTTTGAGCACCGAATGCCATTTCTCCACGCAGTTGCTCTGCGGGTGGTGGAGTGAACTATGAATAACCTTAATACCGCACTTCTCAAGGAAAGTTGTCGTCAACGCGCTGGTGAACACGGACCCATTATCACATTGTATTTCTTTGGGGAATCCGAGACGCGAAAACACCGAAAGAAGCCCATCTACAATTTCTGGTGAGCACTGTTCCCTCAAGGGCACGACTTCAGGAAATTTTGTCGCGGGGCAGATGAGCGTCAGTATATACCGGAAGCCTGACTTGGAGACCGGGAGCGGTCCTACTACGTCAATCACTAACCGTTGGAACGGCTCCGAGATGACCGGTACTAACGTTAGTGGGGCTTTGCAGCGTTCATTGGGTTTTCCCACCCTTTGACACGTATCACAAGCGCGAACGTACTTCTCTACATCCTTGAAACAACCCGGCCAGTACCATTCTTGCAAGAGTCGTTGCTTCGTCTTACGTACTCCTAAGTGGCCCGCCCACGAGTTACTGTGGCACATCTTGAGAATTTCCCCTCGCAAGCTTTGAGGTACGACGACCTGATCTACTACTGTCCCATACGATCGGCATAATGACGGTAAAGGATGCCCTCTTTCGCTACTATTTTTACGTTCTTCCGTGCAATGCCCTCTTCGGGCGCGCTACTGAGTTTTCTTAACGTCGGGTCGTCTGCCTGGAGCCTTATGAGTTCCCTTTTGTCCACTCTCAACAAGCTATTCACGGCTCCGTCCGATGGTGCAAGCAATTCGCTCCCTTGTTTTGCATCAAGCTCTACCATATCGCTCGCTATGCCCTCACCGCGTTCTACGTGGTTAGAACTGTCTGTCTCGCCTGATTCCTGTTCATCCCCATTTCCCGCGTTTTCCTCTTTACGGTGATCGTTCTGCTCCGTTTCCCTCAACTTTTCGGCTTCGGTGACCCTTAGTTTGCGTGCTTGGGCTCTGGTTACAGCGAGAACTTTCCCCTCGTCTATTCTGATGCCTGCCTTACGCATTAGGTGTGCCGTACGGTTTGACAGCAGATACAGGTACTCCCTCGGCAGCCTGTCCGTCACGGCCGCTTCCGTACGAAATTCCCCGAAAGGCCCCTCAATGATGATCTCGGCAACTGGGAGGCACACGCTTTCTTCCTCCATGACCTGGCGTATCCAAGCACACTTAGACACGAAATGCTCTGCCGAGACATAAGATGGGTGCACTAGATCTAGACTTGCTCCACTGTCCCGCAAAACGGTGCAGGGACGCCCATTTACTGTTAGCTCGTATAGATACGGTCTCATTAACTCGTCTTCTCCGACCTCGCCACTATCGCTTCCGTAAGCTAAAGCAACCCGTGGTTTCCTACAACCCGCCGCAATGTGTCCCTCTTCTTTACATCTATGACAAACAATGGGCCGCTTCTTTTCGAAAGCTCTCACTTTCTGTTTCTCCTCTGGTCGCTCACGACCTCGTTCTGAAACTGGGTTATCTTTCCCGGACGCTTCTTGATTGTTCCGTGTCTCCTTTTTCCGGCCGTTCTCGGGATGGGGCTTTCTGTGTCTCGTAGCCAGTTTTCCCTCTTTCAAATCCATACCTTTTATAGAAACATACTCATCTGCTAGGTCTGCAGCTGCTTCTATAGTCACGACACCGGATTTTTCCCGAACCCAATTTCGCACCTGATCGGGCACTTCATTGAAAAATTGCTCCAACGCAATTATTTCTAGCATTTTATGAGGGTCTTTCAACGCGTCAGCGCTCTCTAACCATTCCTGAAGGTTTGCCTTGATTTCGAACCCCCTTTCCGCGTAGCTACTGACGTTGCGGCTCTCTCCGTCGCGGAATCTCAGACGGAACGCTTCCGCCGACAGACGGAACCGTTTCAAGAGGCCCTGCTTTACTTTATCGTAACACTTGGCGTCTTCGGCGGACAAACGCGCTACGCTGTCGGCCGCCTCACACGGCAGAACTGTCATTAATCTAGCCGGCCACGAGTCCCTGGCGTAGTTCTCCCTTTCGCAAGCGCGTTCAAAGTTAACTAAAAACAAGCCAATGTCCTGACCCAACTTGAACGGCTGCAGCAGCCTAGACATATCAATGCTCTCGGTTCTGGGGACAAACTGTGCATTTTGAGACTGACCCCCCCTGACTGTCGATTTAGTTCCGCTTCTAGCCTCAGCTTCTCGAGCTCTCGCTCATGGTTTCTGCTTTCCTTCTCTCGTTCCTGTGCTTCTTTTTCCCGTTCTTTCTCGCACCTGATTTGCTCTAATGTCTCCAGTATATCGTCCTCGCCTAGGTCAGCCTCTTTCATGGCTTCGATAACCTGTGCCTTTTTCGCCGTGCTGTTCACTTTTAGCCCGAATTCCTTGCACACGCGAAGCAAGTCTGTCCTAAGGAACTGTGTTAGATCCATGCTGTTGCTAGTGACGTTGCCCGTACACTCCTCCGTTAAACCTCAGCAAAACTATTTGCGCTCGGAGGGACTCCCGGAATTAGAAATGATTCAACCCCACAAATCTAATCCTGGCCACAGGGCAACATGAGCAAATCACTCACCAGTTGTACAGCAGGACCAATGGACTTCGCTCCGCCGCCGTCTGCCAGTGGAGCACTGTGGACGATCCCGTCGCTGCCATCCAGTTGTTGCGAGCCTGGGGAAGATAGGTGGCCGAACTTCCCAACGCCGGTAGGCACAAACGAGGCAGAGGCCAGTTGACAAGGGAGACAACGTATATATTACATAATGTACAAACAGAGACAAGTCTGGGCGCCGGGTCAACGCTTAAATAGCCGGCGCGTCGTGGGAAAGGGATTGGAGACCTTGGTGGGTTCCGAGAAGCTGACCCTCTTTTCCCTTTTCTTGCGGGTGTGGAAAGATTCCAGCTGCTGTCGAGTAAGATGTCCGCTCGAGTGGCCAGGGATGCCCAAAATGGCGATGAAGTCGTAATAGTATATAGTACGTCGTACCTGTCTCAGCCTGAAGCGGCTTGAACTCAAAGAAGAACTGAATCCGCTCTTCTTGCTCTTTGCATAACGCGCGTAATGCTTTCGGTCGCAGACTTGCCTCGTCTAACCATGTGGAAGCTGCTCTTCTCGATTGTTATCACTACTTCGCGAACTCAGCGTCGTAGAGCGAACGTTTGAAGTTCAGTCAGAATGCATTTGGTTTACCTCAAATCGTCTTTCTTCCCCACGTAATTTCGCGCTCGCTGACACTTGGTTCGGCTCTTGATCCAGCAGTTTCCAGCGCTCAAAGCAGTATTATTATCTGACAAGATGTCTCTATCTTGTGTGCTATACAATCGTCTGAGACATTCCCTGAATGATAAGAAGTTGATGGCCAAAGTGCTTTTTCTGGGCTGTTGTGCGGACGTTTTTGTGGGACTCCCGACTCTGTTCCGACGTACTGAGCTTGTGCTCCACCTGCTTTTCTCCCAAATGAAAAACCTCTTTAAAATGATCCAGCGTCGTTTTTTTTTCTTTTCGTTTTTCTGTTCGTGCAGTAGCTCACTGCGACAAGTCCGGTGTGACACTGAAGCCTGTTGACATACTGTAAACGTATACAGGGTGTCCCAGCTAAATGCGAACATATCTTTTAAAAATGTATATATCACTTTTTCCGAGATGAAACCCATTGCAATATAACATATGCTGAAGGGCACTCCCTAAGAAGGCATTAGCAAACTCCTAAGACACTGTCTTAATTAACTTTCAATAATTAACTTTTCAATTACCGTATTTTCACGCGTATTAGCCGCACCGCAGATAAGCCGCAGGACTCGTTTTTAGATACATTTTGAAAATGTTTTTGCAGATAAGCCGCACTCGCAGATAAGCCGCGGGTAATACGACGCGACAGCTTTGTGCGCTAAACCAGTGATGCACATACAAAATCAATAGAGACTCTCAACGCTCGTCGACGTCGCACTCCCTGCTAGCTGCCCTGTTAATGTACTGGTCCGCGAAGTTGACGACTTTTAGTGTCGTAGCTGTGCCTCCGCGTTGGAGCCATGTCTCACCTCTAACTATCGTGCCCGTGTCCACGAATGCTGCTGCTCTCGTCAAATGAGAACTAACGCTTATCTGACCACGTTTTATCCCGATGTCAGGTGTATTCAACCCTTCCTGTGGGTCTGCCAGCAAAGGAGAGTGTAGGGAAGGCCATAAACCCTGTGGTCCACATTCCGGTGTCGGCATGTATAACAAAGGTGGTCAGTTCTACTGTTCTACTAAGATCGGATTGTGCCCTTGTTGCGTGTTTTTCGTGGATTGACGGGTTAGTGGTGTTCCAAGAGACACGAATCACTGTCACCCCTTTTGTTAAAGCCCGCCCCTGTTGGGTATTGTTCGTGCACTGGGAGGGCGGTCCTGTTCCGAAAAACATGAGGCACTGTCGGCCTTTTCGTTTAATCCGGGGTATAGGGAACATACCAGGGAAAAATAGTCATCAGATAAGCCGCACCCGCGGATAAGCCGCAGAGTGTCCGCGAAAAAAAAAATATCGCGCATAAGCCACGGCTAATACGCGTGAAAATACGGTATAAAAGCTACGAAGTTGTCCCAATGAGAACATCTGTTCCTTTCGGTCACCTGATATCGTAGCCGTTTTCAGAACAAAAATTCGTTCGGTAGATCGTCCGCTAAAAATTCGTGAAGGAAGACCGTTTATTTGTTTTTTTTTGTTCATTGTGCATCTTAGGAGACGCGTCTTTCCTCCACCCCCAAGGTGAGATGGTCGAAATAGCACACTATCCCCTCTTGCGTCCTGGAAAAAGATTAAAAGAAAACAGAAAATGCAACCCAAGATAAGGGGAGTTCCGATAGAGTCACCCGATACATTTGCTTTTGTTTTGTTCCTGCAAGTTAAAGCTCATCTTCGACGCATGAGGCGGCACTGGGCTCCTTCGCCCTCTCACATTGGGGGTGAAGGAAAGAGGCGTCTCCGAAGATGCGCAATGAACAAAATAGAGAAGAAAACGGTGTTCCTTCACGAATTTTTTGCGGACGATCTACCGAACATATTTTTGTTCTGAAAGCGGCTACGATATCAGGTGACCGAAATGAACAGATGTTCTCATTGGGACAACTTCATAGCTTTTATAATTAAAAGTTAATTATTGAAAGTTAATTAAGATATTGCCTTAGGTTAGATTTGCTTATGCCCTTATTTGCCTTATATGCCTTATATAAGTGCCATATATGCCTTATTTGATATGCTTAGATTTGCTAATGCCCTACTAAGGAGTGCGCTTCAGTATATGCTATATTGCAGTTGATTTAATCTCGGAAAACGTGATATAGTAGTATATATTTTAAAAATATGTTCGCATTTAGCTGGGACACCCTGTATATTCACGATGTATTAATTTTAGCGAATCGCGCGCATTCAGTCATTTGCGAAATTATTCGCGAGTATTTACTTTCGCGATTCCAGGGCTGTTTTCTTTCGCGGGATAAACGTCAAGCTGTGTTCAGGAGTACATTGTTTTGGCGATTTTTTAGCGGTCGCGAAATTCGCGAAAATTAATTCATCGTGAATAAAAATACACACGTAACATGAAAAACGGTTAGGAGCAAGTAATATTTATTCGAACAAGAACTTTCGTGCAAGAGACTGCACTTCTTCAGGTTCAGAAAAATCAGTTCAGAAAAATCAGTTCAGAAAAATACGTTTACAGTAAACCTGTCAGAAAACTGGAAAGAAGCGGAAGTAATCGGTGCCGACACAGAAGCCGCATTGTCAGAGTTGACGCCTGGAGAAAAGTAATGCTCCAGGCATGTGTTTCAGGGAAAGCGGGATTGGCTTCTAACAGCATTATACAGGGTGTTCCATTTAAGATTGACCCCACCTTTAAAAAATAATGAATCATCGCAGAAAAATGAAACCAAGTGCATGGTGTTACCAGTGACATGGAACATTTAATAGTATTTTTTGTCGCGCAATTAACTGATTAATTAATTAATTTAATTTTCTAACTTTTTAATTAGGAGGATCACACCGGAGATGTCAACTGTGAAGTTGTGGGCGTTGACATGGGAAAGCGAATGCAGTGTGTTGCAACTCTCTAGCTCATACGAGTCTTTTTTTTCCCGGGCCAGCAGAAAGGGCCCGGAGTTCCGAAACTACGACGGAATCAGTTTCCGTGGCGCGAAAAGAGCGCTTGATTGCAGCGCTTTCTCACGGCCGCTTGACGAACAAGCATTGATGCCGTCCGTTCCGCCGATGCTGTTATCTGTCACGGGTGCGGGGACACCAGCAAGGTCACTGCGGAGCTTTATCTCTTGATTCTTTGTTTTTTAAGGCGTGAAACGACACATACACGGGAAGCGGAAGATAACTGCTCACGGCTTACCTTGAACCACGAGCGCGAGATTATTAAATCAATGAGAAAGAAAGAAAAGCTGTTAGCTATGAAATTTATGAAGCCGCTCTTTTACACCTTTTCATTTGCACCCACTCTCTGCGTTGTAGCACAAGTTATGTCTTTTGCAACGAAGCGACAGTAGGTACGATGCTTGTCCTAGATGTTGCACAGGGCAAGCAAGAAAGGAAGGAAGCAAGCGAGCATGTAAATAATAACAGTAATAATTGGGGGGGGGGGTATGACTATAGGGGAGACAACGGTGATCATGACCGACGCCACGGTAGTCGGCCTGTGAATTAATTTTGCCCACTTGGAGTTCTCTAACGTGGGTGGAATCTTACACACGAAAGATCGTATGTAAGTCACACCAGGAGACGGCATGCCTAAGCAATCCGTGCCTTCAAACAAATTGCTTGCGTCTCCGCCCGCGTTCAGAGCACGCGACCTTGGGAATGGAAGCAGGAAACGTTATTAACCAAGCCATCGTCTTTTTTTTTTTTTTTTTGACTGGCAACCGAAGTTTGTTCAAGCAAACAAAGGATTAAACGAGTAGATAAAAAATGTATGCCTTCTTTTTCATTCAACTTATTTTACAGAACATTGCACAGGTATTTTAACATGACCGAAACAATACTATGTACATTCAGAGCAGGTGTTCGAAAAGATCGCCTTCCTCAGTCACACAAAACATGCATCTCTTAATTGTGTCCTCCGTTGCCCTCCGCAACGTGGTCGCGGGGATTCCGCGGCACACTTCCGTGATCCTCGCCTTAAGGGCGTCAGGTGTTGTTGTCTCCTGGTCGTACACGCGATCCTTCAGATATCCCCACAGAAAGAAATCTAACGGCGTCAGGTCTGGTGACCTCGCAGGCCACGACACAGGTCCGTACCTTCCTATCCATCGGCTTGGCTAGAGCTGTGGGCGGGTGCGCCATCGTGCTGAAACCACAGCTTGCCAAGCCGTGCCAGTGGAACGTTGGCGCAGAACTCTTCCACGGGGCCCAATAGAATCTCATTGAGGTACCTCACCGCGGTCAGTGTCCCATCAAGGAAGACGGGGCCAATGAGAGCTCCGTCGCAGATACCGCACCACACGTTGAGCGACCACTTATACTGCTGGCGCGGATTAATGCGGATTAGTAGCGCTCCAGTAATGAGCGTTATGCAAGTTCACCTGTGCGTCACGAAAGAAATTTGCCTCGTCAGTCCATATGACATTTCTTAGAAATTGGGGGTTCTCATCGACCATCTGCAAAAGCCAGTTGGGGTAGTTCAACCGGCTTTCAAAGTCATTTTGTTCCAACCTTTGGTGAAGTTGTATGTGGTATGGATGGAGGCCTGCTTCTTTTACCACTCTAAACACCGTGGACGGGACGTCTGTCTGCCTGCTCGCCTCGCGGAGGCTAGCTTCAGGGTATGCCTCAAGAAATGCCAAGACGTTGACGCGAACATAGTCTGACAGCTCCGCTGGCCTACAACGCTCATTGATGAACCTGCCATATTGCTTCAGCGCCTCGTATTGACGGATAATAGTCGATGGGTGTGGTCTTGTGCCAGGGTGCCACCTCTGAAATATCTTGACTGCCTTTTTCTTTTTGCCCCCTGCAGCACCTAGGGCAAGGACCATGTCCGCTTTCTGTTTGTTGGAGTAGGGCATTGTTTGTCCCTCAGAGCGTTCAACAAAGAATGTCGGCACAGTGATAGCCCACAGCTTTTCTTTCTTTCTTATTGATTTAATAATCTCGCGCTCGTGGTTCAAGGTAAGCCGTGAGCAGATATCTTCCGCTTCCCGTGTTTTGTGTCGTTTCACGCCTAAAAAACAAAGAATCAAGAGATAAAGCGCCGCAGTGACCTTGCTGGTGTCCCCGCACCCGTGACAGATAACAGCATAGGCGGAACGGACGGCATCCATGCTTGTTCGTCAAGCGGCCGTGAGAAAGCGCTGCAATCAAGCGCTCTTTTCGCGCCACGGAAACTGATTCCGTCGTAGTTTCGGAGCTCCGGGCCCTTTCTGCTGGCCCGTGAAAAAAAGACTCGTATGAGCTAGAGAGTTGCAACACACTGCATTCGCTTTCTCATGTCAACGCCCACAACTTCACAGTTTACATCTCCGGTATGATACTCCTAATTAAAAAGTTTGAAAATTAAATTAATTAATTAATCACTTAATTGCGCGACAAAAATACTATTAAATGCTCCAGGTCACTGGTAACACTATGCACTTGGTTTCATTCTTCTGCGATGATTCATTATTTTTTAAAGGTGGGGTCAATCTTAAATGGAACACCCTGTATATTTGTAGAGATGGTAGTCCTCTACATTGGCCCCCTTCAGAGCGTCAACATACCGTTCCGGGATGACACCAGTAGAACCACCATCGCTGTTCTCCTTTTCGCAACACAATTAGCCCAGGTGAAAGATATCTGCAAGTGGAACCACTTGCAAGTTGTTTATGAAGCAAATACCCCTTTGGGAACCACTTGGAAATTGTCCACTTTGGAAACCACTTGCATGTGTGCCACTTTGGGACCCATTTGCAAGTGGTTCCAGCTGTGGAACCACTTCCTGAGCTTCCGCTGTCTAGGCACATGGCCCTTCCAGAACATGCAATCGAGAAACTCTATATTGCCATATTAGAATCCGGATTCAAGAGCGATAGGGATCGTGAAATGAAGGAATCATTTTTAATACATCAATTCAATCCGGCCCTATACAAACACCCGGGATCGCTGTCCACTGTGAAAAACATGAATAATAACGCCTACAATTCACCAAGAAGCTACACCCGTTTACGCGACGCAAACGAGTCCTTTCCATACAAATGCTTCTTAGGAACAGCCACCCCCCCCCCCCGAAACCCCCACCCACGTGCGAAACACACTCAACAGGACCCCGCACACAGAATTTATGACCTCCCTTCGGCGACCTCAACGCACTGCGATTTCCCTCCCCCACCGCTGTCGAAGCACACGGAAGTGAGTGTTTTCTCTTTAACCAGCTCATTATATCTTTTCACTTGAAAAAGAACGGTCCACCGTTCGAAACGTCGTGTCTATGTAATTTCAAAATGAATTCAATGAAGTCATTTCAAAATATTCTTTTGGTGGTGCTCTGTACGAACTTATTTCTCCTGTATATGCATATATATATATATATATATATAGGGATATATATATATATATATATATATATATATATATATATATATGTTTACAATTTGACCGTGCACTCCCAGCCGAGTACAGCTGTTTCGTCCTACTTGGGACTCGTCAGCCCGGCGTAGGGAAGTGACACGATCTTGGGTCGGCGCTGACAGTGCGTCTCGGCGAGACGCCAATGTTCCACGGTGACGGCGCCATCTGTGGGGGCCGCAGTGCAAGCTAGCAAGTACATATACAAAGGGAAAATAGCCGAAGCTCTGTAGCTGCACGTTGAGCATATGTTTACAATTTGACCGTGCACTCTCAGCCGAGTACGGCTGTTTCGTCCTGCTTGGGACTCGTCAGCCCGGCGTAGGGAAGTGACACGATCTTGGGTCGGCGCTGACAGTGCGTCATATATATATATATATAATGAGGGGAAAAGGCCATTAAAGAAACAAACAAATAAATGACACTAGATGTGTTTGAAATTCAAAATTACAGAATAAGATGGCTTCTATGGCTGCACGCAGAGAAACAGGTACTCATGGAACGATGCGACAGCACCAGAGGACACGTGTTTCGACGTGTTTGCGGCTCGTCAGCTCTGGGTAGCTGCGCATCGTTCGGGATTGGCAAACCGGGGGTCGCTCAGCGAGCGATATACACCTGGGAGGGTGACTGAGCACTCTTCAATGCCACAGTGCAAGTCAGTGAATTATAATGAGGGGAAAAAGCCATTAAAGAAACAAGTAAATGACACTAGACGTGTTTGAAATTCAAAATTACAGATTAAGATGGCTTCTATGGCTGCACGCAGAGAAACAGATACTCATGGAACGATGCGACAGCACCAGAGGACACGTGTTTCGCCGTGTTTGCGGCTCGTCAGCTCTGGGTAGCTGCGCATCGTTCGGAATATATATATATATGCAGTTTCAGATATGTTGCACTATGCTATCCATGCTATCCTGTGCGATGCCACACCTTCTGATGAGATATATCAAAATGCTTTTGTCACTCGACATTATGGCTAGGTTTGTGACAGTACAAGATTGATCACAGTACATCAACAATGTGACCAGCATAAGTGTCGTACCTTGCACGATGCTAGCATTAGTTGCCTTGGGCACTGGGGGAAACCGCAGTAACCTCCATTTGCGAACTGGGTGAAGCATATACTGAAATACAAACTGTTCGTCATGTGTAGTGGGGCGTGGAACGTTTGTAACGGTGACGAGGATGCGTGGTCGCGATTCTCGTGCATCTGTATCGAGTCAAAGTATACCCAGCAACTTTCGAAACATCCCTTCCTGTCAAATACTGTTTTTAATTCAGGTTATCGTCTCAGTAATGTGAGCGCTACGTAAATACATTGCTGTTACTTATTTGTTACAGCTTTTACTTGTTCACCCTATTCTCACGCTCTGACAAGTTATTTTTGCTTGCTGTCGGCACTATGGAAAAGTAGAAATTGAATTGACATTCGGAACAAGTCTTTAAAAACGTACAACATTCATCCGTATATCTCTGAACGACATCCTGGTGACGCTGCTGCGAGGTTCAATCAGTGCCCAAATCCTCCTCACCTGGATCTCTGATGGATATCCCTGGGATCTGCAGGCAGCTTTCTATGAGATATTTAAACATCCTGGGCATGACATCCTGCAGACGTATACAGGACATCTGTTGTTTGTCGGAGAAGACCAAATCTCGAATGTCGTTGTTGGATATCCCATATATATCCATTGGATGTTCAGATCCTAACGTTCGCGGACTTGTAGGGATGTCCTAGGAATACTAATGGTTTGCTGGACGATGGAATGTCCGGGAGGGCCGGATGTGCTGGGGAGCTTCTCTCCTTCTTCGTAGGGACTTGACGAGCCAGCGCGGTAGCGCGTGGGCATATGGTGCGCCATACACCATTGTTCTTTCTTCTAATTACACAATGCGAAGTTTAAACTTCTTAAAAATGGATGATTCAAAATTGACTAACTGGGGTGACAAGAGCGCATTCTCCTAGCACGACGTAGAAAAGACGAAGATGGCATATGGGGAAGCAGGCATCATAGAATATCTGCATACTGCAGTGTGGCTACTATCAAATTGGTCCGTCTGTCATGTATGGGCAACTGACCTTTTCTCTTTGCCTTACTTTCACGTTCCATTGCTACAATGTACATTTTAGATGAAGAGGGTAAAATAATACAAGTCCAGCGTGTTGAAATGTCAATCATTCTTTCGTTATTATTTTTCTTGACGACACTGTACATTTGCTGCTAACTAGTTCACACTCAGCAGCACAGCTAATGAACTAAATAAATAACAGATGCAGAATTTGTAATATTTTGTGGCTGGTGGTCATGTGCTTGAAATTCAGCTGACAATGTGTACATACCACAATATGATCTTTCTTTGCTTTTTTTTTTTTTTTGCAGATAAAGGGATTGCACTTGGTGCTTGCTGGGCATTAGTGCGTACCCTTCATGGCAGACCAAAGGACTCCTCGGATCTTGATTTAGCAGCTCTGTTGAATGATCACAAAGTGCTGCAGTCTGTGCATGTGGGCACTGCACAAAATGTCTCGCTCTACAGCTTACTCGGAAGACCCTGGAATACAGCAAGACTCTTCATTTGGCAAAATATGCGTTCATCCGATAAAGGTTTGCAAGCTACCTACCCTGCTCTCTTAACCAGTCAACCACCACTTATGAAGATAAACGAAGTTCGAAATCTGTGATGCGCCACTATGGCCTCGGCCATTTAGGGGCTTGGGTCAAGGGTGCTTGTCAATTGCTCCTTGGCAACACCATGCCAGCAGAGCATTTGGTTAGCATGACATAGTAGATGTTAGAGTAACATGTTAGATAAAGTTAAAATAACATGACATCTTAGCATGAAAAACCTTCACCCTATACCTTCGTATCCTTCTTTCTATACCTAACCTAATCTAATACTAATACATTGCATACTTTTACATACACTGATACCTTTTTACTAAGGCTTTCTCTTGGTTTTCTGGGGTTCGCCAGCATACGTGCATGGTGAAAACGAGGTGCGATAAGAGAAAGGAGGAGCCCCGGAAAGAGTTGCAGTGTCGGAAAGAGGTTGTCAAAAGGAGCCAAGGGCCTGCACAGCTGCAATAAAGGGTGGATAGGGATGAATATAGCGGTAAGCATATTGCAGTCGCGATGCTACAAAAGATGTGTAATCTAGGCTCTAACACTTAAGGGCCGCTGGAGAATGCTTCGGCATATCCTTGAGCGGAGGGTGCAGCAGGGGATGGCGCTGTTGTCAAGTGTGCTTTTAGTATTTTTCTCAAAATCCACTAGGCTCTAAGGATCCCTCAGAACCACCTTTCAAAAATGACAAAACATTGCACATGTGGTACGGCCTTGTTAAACAGGGTGTAACTAAGCCTAAAAATGCTAAACATTAGAGGTGTGCGAATCCGAATATTTGAAGTGGAATCGAATATCAAATCGAATATGGGGAGGGGGAATGCTGAATCCCGAATCGAATAGTCGTGCATATTTTTCAATTTGGGTCTTTTGCACCAAATACTTTTTTTTGTGCAAAAAGCTTTTCGTGTCAATCCTCTGGCATTAACTGTCACAAGCGAGACTCTCAATTCTTTTGGGAAGCCCTTGCTGTTTAATTTTACATGATAGTGTTTCCTGCTTTTCAGATCAGTCTACACTTGCCAATAGCCATTGGTCAGATCAATGCATGAATATACTTTTGCATCCACGTTTCTTAGTGATGATGTCATCAATACGGGGTATTGGATACGGGAATAGGCCGTTTGTTGATTGACAAGGCGATGATTTGTACATACCTGATCTGTGAAAGTTCCATCCTCTTTGGGTGCTATGGTTATGAGTGAGGCGAAAGTCGATGTTGATGGGCTGATCACCTGAGTATCTAATATGTCTTGCAACTCCTTTTGGCGCGAAGCCTCTTTTTCTGTTCAAAGCGGATACGCCTTCTTGCGCACGACAGCGGTATTTGCTAGCCCGAAAGCACAGCATGTCATTTGATACTGGGTGGGCAAGGACCGACGCAGTTCAACACTGCATACATGGTCATCACATTTTCGGCTGTCTCGGGTTGCCTAAGCAGTGCGTCTCGTGTGACCACCGCACAATCGTTTCTTGGTGTCACTGTACAAGCGCGGCCTGTGACCCCAGAACACGTGCATTTGCACATCCTTCATATGAGACCGAGACAGCAAAAAGCTGCCTTCTACGTCATCCATGACCATGACTAAGGCGATCAGAGCACGATTTTACAGCGACAGCACAGAAATCAGACAGCACAGAAAGCCATCTAAAAAAATCCAGTTCGGAACGCGTTGTGCAAATAACCGGTAAGTAAGTAAAAGGTACCTTAACTGGATGATTAGCACACAAATTTGCTCCGTACTGTACGCGATATTTTTTATCAAAAGACTGTACAGGAGGAGTTGGTACAGTTTCATAATGGTACTGCAGCAAAAGACGAAGACAGAGGGTTAAACCGCTTGCAGACTCACAACTGGTGAGATTTTAATCGACACCGTCAATATTCGCGGTTTGCATGACCTGTAGGTGGCGCATCTATACTCCAACATGGCGGATGTATACAGGTTGTCGTCTAGTTTCGTTTCTGAGATTTCTGAACTGCAATGTTGACTCTCGATGCGTTGAGCGTTGATGCGTTAGTATCAATATTAAGTGCGCTGAGTTTATGGAGGAGGAGACGATGAGATATCTCGTCAAATGCCTTCGATAAGTCTAGAAATATGCAATCGGTCTGGGACCCATTGTCAAGAGCAAGGCTCAAGTCATGTACGAAAGATAACAGTTGAGTTTGGCAGGAGAATGATTTCCGAAATTCATGCTGACTGTGATGAAAAAAAGAATTAGATTCAGGGAGCAGTACCAAGTGGGAATACATGACCTGCTCAAGAACCTTGCATGAGATGCTGATGAGAGATATTAGACAATAGTTAGCTGGAGAATGTTTGTCGCCGGGTTTGTGAAGGCGAACGACCTTTCCGGTTTTCCGATCACTCGGTAGACAACCCTCTTCTAATGGCTGTTTGAATTGATACCGTCTGCACCGGAACGTGATGATAGTTTAACGATTCGATGACTTTTTTAACCCCGAAGGGCTCAATGGTAATGGGATCCATAACAACGTAATTCGAAGCAGGAATGTGTGTGATTAGTCTTGTCCGCACCAAAGGGCGCTCACGTTTCCAGATAGGGAATCCCGGAACGCTCTCAATATGCGTTGTCTGCTCTTGCCATGTGTTACATCAAACTGCACAGGAACAACGCCACCAATCCGCGTCGGAATTTTGGCGTTGTCACTGTTGAACGCTGAGGAAAACGCCACTATAGTTTCGGATCAAAAGAAAAATATTTCAAATCAGAAAGTTTCGTTTTCAAAAGAAACCTGCTCAAAATTTTAATTTGGAGTGAACAAACTATTGATAGTTTGCTGGAGCAAAAGCGAATTGAGAAAGTTTCGTTCGCAAAAGAAACAACAAAAATTTTAAATTCGCAGTGAGCGAACTATTGATAGTTTGCTGGAGCGAAGCGTGAACTCAGAAGGTTTCACTTTTGAAAAGAAACATGCTGAAATTATAAATTCATAGTGAATAAACTATGGATAGTTTGCAGGAGCGAAACGCGAATTCAGAAAGTTTTGTTCTCAAAAGGAACATGCTAAAATTTTAAATTTTGAGTGAAGAAAATATTGGCAGTTTGCAGGAGTGAAACGCAAATTTAGCGGAAAGTTTCGTTTTCAAACTGAAACAAGGTAAAATTTTAATTCGGAGTGAATAAAGTATTGATGGGTTGCAGGCAGGAGCAAAACGCGAATTCAGAAGGTGTGCTGGATTGGATTGGCTTTGCTTACGCGACGTGAACCTCGGTGAAGTGCACCACCTATATGTCACGATACTATCGATAGTCCGATAGTCCGAAAAACTATCGCGATACTATCGAAATCCCGGCTCACTCGATAGTTGGACAATCGATAGTCAAAAACCATCGATAGTATCGAACGTTTCGATAGTGTCGTCCATCACTAACGCGCGTACCGGCTTCCCGTCGCACGCAGCAACAGCGGAGACGGTACGGTACTTCGTTCGTTCGTCTGTTCGGGCACTTTGGATGTTCTACATTCGTTGGAGGGCATCAGTCCCAGTCAATGTTGAGTGGTTGCCGCATGTAGGGCTCCAAGTCGCACCCGGTGGATTGCCGCCTGGAAGCTTCGTCCGACGTCATGCGGAATGAAACGCTTGCATGTCGGGGTCGATGGGCGTCAGGTAGTCGGACTGTCGTAGCGCTTGTTTCCACATATTTTTTGAGCGCTTACTTGTTCCCTTGACGAGTAGGGTTCTTCTTGGTGAAAGGCACAGCTGCTAGTTTGTTTGTCAAGTGCGCCTTTTGCCGCTTTATCGGCTCTTCCGTTTCCGGGGATCCATTGCAGGCTGATGCTGTGGCCTTCACTTGAGGAGGTTGTGTGTGCCTTGGCGATGTTGTAGGTTAGGAGGTCTGTAGAATCCTTCTTTGTGATTGCCTTGGAATCAGTGGAGATGACCCAGCTGCTCGGCGTACACTTGTCAATGTGGCGGAGGGCCTTTAGGATGGCATGTAGCTCTGCTGCTCTGGAAGATATGGAGTGCGACAGCCGGTATTCCTTTGTTGTGTCGTTGACTCTGAAGGCACTGGCGAATGTTTCCGTGAGCCGAGCAGCCGTCGATGTAGATGAAGGTGAAGCCGGGGTATTTTTCTTCAGGGTGGGCGATTGCGGTGCGCTTGAGGGCCTCGATTGGCGCTTCGCTCTTCTTTCCTATCCCAAGGACTGCCGTGTATGTTGGCGGCGTTGTAAGCAGCCAGGGGGCAGTGTCCTGATGGGAAGGGACCGTTCGACGTGACGGAGCGCTTTGTGGGCTGTGCACTTGTGTCGTTTCTTGATTTTCTGTACCGGTGGGTGGGCGCTGTGCTTGTCAGGAGGCGGATCAGGTGCCGTTCTGTTTGTTGCTTCCTGTGTACTTGAATGGGGGGGGGGGGTTTCCTTGCTTCTGCCAGGACGAGAGCAGTTCTTGACGTCCTGGGAGCTCCCAGGCATGTTCGAAGGCTCAGACTGAGCGTGCGCTCGAGGTTGGCTTCTTGGTTGGCTTCAAGGTTGGCTTCTTGGTTATGGAGAGGGCGTGCAGATGTGGGGTGCTGTACGCTAAAGCTTGCCTAATTAGCCCAAGGGGGAGGGAACGGAGTGCTTAACTGTTGCCTTTGTGACATCCTCCAAGTGTACTCATCCCATTCGTGTACTGTGTTCTTTCTGCGAAGGCTTTCACTTCTTCGGTCCATGTGAGGTCACTGTCTAGCGTCACTTACAGGAACTTATACCATCGCACTCGCCGTATTGGCACCCTATACATAGATAGCTGGAAGTTCTTCAGCCTTTTTGGTGTGAATGGTAGGTACACCGTCTTGTCTATTGCTAAGTCAAATGCGCGCTCTTCCCGGAAGATGGCAGTGGTTTATAGGGCATGTTCAAGGATTTGTTGGATGAATCCAAGGTTCCTTCCGCTTGTCCAGATGCATATATCATCCGCGTATACTGTGATCTTGACTCGGTGGGGCATTATTCGCGGTAGTTCCGCGACCAGGAGGTTAAATAACGTTGGACTGAGCACTGCCCTTTGTAGTACACCCTTTTGTGTGAGCGAGTCTGTTGTGCCATCTGTAGTGACCATGAACACCTTTCTGTCTTGCAGGAATTCTTTTATCCACGTGGAGGTGCGTCCTTGCAATCCAGAGCTGTTGACGGCCTGTAGTATATGGGGAGGCTGACAGTGTCGAACGCACTCTTTATATCCAGGAATGCTTCTATTGTAACGATCGAGAGGGCTTTGTTGTACTGGGCGTCTGTAACCAGGTCGGTGATAGAGTCGGTTGTGCAACGTGCGTGTCGCAAACTGACTAGTTCTTCGGGAAGGCCGCTGTTGTGGCCCAGCCACCACTGCATGCGTGTGAGAATCATCCTCTCCATCACTGTGGCCACATCTTGTAACACTGATGTGCGTGTAGGATGCGATTTCCTCCTTCGGTATTTCCGCTTTCCTTACTGGGATGACTCTTGTCACTTTCCAATCTTCAGGTATGCTTCCTGTTCGCCAACTTTCGTTGTAGATATTTAGAAGCATATCCTTTGCTTTTGGTCCCAGGATTGCGAGGCATTTGTAGGATATCTTGGCTGGCCCAGGGGATGTGTGCCTTGCTGCTGCAGTTTTGATGGCGCTGTCCAGTTCTTGTAGTGAGAAATCATGTTCGAGTGGGAGGCCGTTCGGCTGTCTACTGTTGTTGTTAGAAGAGTTTTTTGATGGAGCGCGCTCGTGGAGGGTGTGGAAGCTTGTTCATCTTTGCCAGGAAGGCAGTTGCGACCTCAGTCTTTGGTAAGTTTCTTCTGAGGGCGATTGTGCGAATGGGCGTTGCTTGGGAAGGGCAGCTTTTGTGGCTTTTCACGATAGCTCAGAGCTTTGCAGGACTGGTTGAAGGCGAGAGGATTTTGCAGGTCTGAGATGCAGAGAGGTCGCAGACGCTGAACGTGCATATAGTTGATTGATTAATCAGTTGAGTTTGCTTATTGTCTGGTCTTACAGGACCTAGAAGTGTTAGATAAGATTACTATCAATATTCATGAATTTATATTGAAAATCAATCCACTGACGCACCTCTACCTTGGCATTCATGATCACAGTTGCCCCACGACATTATAGAGGAAATGATGTTCCTCTGCATGAGTCCTGACCAGCGGTTATGTAATGTCCCAGCAGGCAGACGTTCGTGGCCTCATGCTAGGACGGCGCCCGTAGAATTGGCTGACAGGACCAGTGGCGCGCTGCAGCAGAGGCACGTCTTCGTCGTCCACAGGCCGCTACATCAGTCCCCCCTCAGACGCAGAGCGGTGCAGAGCTTGCGGTTGAGGTCTGTGTGGGATAAGCGAAGAGGAGAAAAGGTTGATCCTCACTGGCGCGTTTTGGCGCACAGGTATCCGTTCCCTTGGCACGCATCAACGCAGCGCAATGCGTTGACATGTTCGCACTGCCACGGACCTACATCCGTCGGTTGACACATGTGGTCGACGAAGCGCACCGACGTGCGTTTAGTGCATGTCCATGCAGCACGGACGAAGCCACAGCGAAGGCACTACGATGGAACATAGTGTTTTAAAAGTGTTTTGTTTGCGTGCTGCGGTGCCTCGATATAGAAGATCCGGAAACGGTGACGCTCATCGACGCTTTCGCTAGATTTCTTGTGGCCCAGTATTCCTCGGCGGCGCTACTCTTGCAGCAGAAATCGAAGGAAACAAGAACACACGTTTTAACGCTGCACTGCCTTTATAATCTAGCCTCGTCTTGTCACCTCTATTTCACTGCAAAGCATTTATTGCACTGCAACGCCCAATGTAGCACCTCCACAAAACCACACAACGCTGCTCCGTTGGCCGCCATTGCTGTTTACCTACCAAGTACAAACTGCGCATGCGTCAGGTTCGCCGCTCTGATTGGTCTCCTTGCTGCGTCGAAGGCGCTGCTGTGCGGAAGAGATGAGCCGTTGCGAACAGGTCCCCCAAACTCACCTCGGAAAAGCGTGCAACGAAGAAGGCCGCCACTAGATACCCCACTGTTGCCGTTCCGGATCACTTCAGCGCGCTAAGTTTAGCGGCAAAATGTTTTTGTTGTTTCTGCGAATGAATCTAGTCTTTATATGTCCAAATAAAACGCGTATAACAACTTTCTCTGTCGTGTTTCACTTTTTGGTCCGTTTTTAAACGTGTTGAGCGATCGGAAGGATCTAGTGCACGGCTGCGTGCATCACATAGCGTACCTGTCGTACCAGGCGCCGCAGGCGCTGCAGTCGTCCATTTCTCCTTCGGTGGCTTGGCCTGGCTTGGATTGTGCTTCAACTGGATCTTTAGCGCGCTACAATTTACGCAAGCCAACGTCTGGTAACAATGGGGTATCTAAGGGCGGCCTCCAGCATTGCACGCATCGGGATAGGAACAAATACATGGGAAAATGGCGACCTTGGGGGACCTGGTTGCGAACTCTTGTACATCCGTGCGTGGGAGCTCTCCGTTAGCTCGTTCTCATGGTAACTGACCAATACAGACCAACGAAACGGATACCTGTGCGTCAAAACGCATCAGGGAGGACCAACCTACAGAAGGGCGACATATGGAAGAGGGACGACTGGGCTTGTGTCTTGTGCTTGCAACTTGAGGTGTTGAACGGGCATTGGCCGTGCAGGTTCCAGGGGCGGGCCGAAACGGCGTGCAGGCAGGTGGGCCGAAGGAATGCAGCAAGGGGGCGACAGTACAGAAACCGGTTCGTGAGCTCGAAGTGTTGCCGCCAGGGGAGTGCTGGGGGAGCTAGATGGGTGAAGAATGATTGAGCCCCCAGGCGTTGCGATGGAGTCCATTGATTGAGTCGCGGTGAATTGACGTCGCCGCCTAGGGTTCCTCGGAAGAACGATGTACCGGACCTTCAGTGATGACTTCGAATGTGGCCTTGCGAAAATTCGGGATGGTACTGGGCCGAATTACGGCGAACGTGGAGCTCTTTGTTCGGTTCACAAAATATAGAGAAACTGGTGTCTGACCGGCGGTGATGGAATGTCAGCTGACAGATGTTCATCGCCTCACGCTAACACGGTGGCGGTAGAACTGGCTGCCTGGCGCACTAGCGCGCGGTAGCTGGGGCACGTCTTCATCGTCGAACACGGGTCGCCACAACATAAAGCCGGGAAATATCATTACACAAACCATCCTCATCTTTCTCCTACACTTGAGAGTGGCCACAAGGCTAGTGATGTTTCATTTTCAAGTCATGTTTCATGTGGTAACGAGAAAGCATGCCGACATTCATGTCCCTAGTCATGTCGTTCTTTCAGAAGATCTTGTGTACGCTAAGAACACGATCACATCTTTTAACTGCTCATTAGTCACGGTGTATCGCTATGCAAAAGAAAGAAAACTACATTGAGGAGTATTTGCGAGGATGAGAAGGCTCATGCTCATGGTTGATCTTTTCAGATGCCGTGATACATCCACACTTCTCTCATCCTGCTCTGATGGAGTCATGTGGACTGAAGGAGAAACTCTCCCCTACCTATTATTTCTTTCGGGGAAGACCCTGCTTCGCATATTTGAAGCATCTCACACAGCACTTGGTTGGGCAGCATACAATCAGCAGCAAAAGGTGTGTTGTCCTGAGAGAAACAATGAGTTCGACGTTTACTAAGCTGATTTGAGTGTGTTGCTGGTAGGATGACCTTCGTACCAGCAAAAATGTCTAAATGCTTAGCAAGTTTCAGAAATGAAAAAAATCTGCTCGGACTTGGTTGCATGCATTTCTCTTTCACAGCTCTTGCTCTCTGATATGCCCATACTAGAGTATTAAACGATGATTGAAAAGTGTCTGGAAGTGAACTACACTTCACTACACTACATGTTAAATGATGGTGGTACACAGTTGGATAGCTAGCGCTTTTATTCAAAAATTGCCCATCTTATGCATCTGCATGTGCCTCAAGTTCATCTACTTGGTACTTGCTAACCTTTCCATCAACCACGTATGCGTTCACACATTTACTATTCAGAGTCAGGCTATGGAATGCAATGGATGCTATGGAAAATGCGAGGAGGGTCCGAGTGCACGTCATTGTGTAGCAATAATGCTAAGAGACTGGGATACAACATATAAAAACCTTGTTTCTTTGTTAATAACGTCTCGGTAGCGAGTGCGTTGTCCGGTCTACTCCGTCCATGTCACATTTCCTTAGCACTATGTTTGTTTCTTCAATAACAGCCTTGCTTTGTCGCTTCTTAGCTAACTTACCTAGTCAAGCATTGCACAACATTTCATTCTTCTCTCTGCCCATACCTTGTTACTTTGGTATCAAATGCCTGGAGAACGCATGTCAAAGCGCTGGGTAGGGACCATGTGACATCTATTCAGGGAGCATTGCTCTGGTGTGACAGCGCCACCCTTA
This sequence comes from Ornithodoros turicata, assembly GCF_037126465.1. Classification (NCBI taxonomy): domain Eukaryota; kingdom Metazoa; phylum Arthropoda; class Arachnida; order Ixodida; family Argasidae; genus Ornithodoros; species Ornithodoros turicata. The sequence goes on from NW_026999417.1 coordinate 294,985, forward strand.
GCGGTATTCGACATGACAGCACGCCGACAGCGCAATGCATTCTCAGGTGGAACTGCACGTCTGCGTGGCGACCATCGTAACTACAATGGCGTGTTTCCGAAACATGAATAATGTGGAACGGTGAAGGAGCACAGTGGTGCCTCATGAGTTGAAGATGAGCTCTAATTTTGAGAAACAAAACAAAAAGAAATGTATCGGTGACGCTATCCGAACTGCCGTTATCTTGGGTTGCATTTTCTGCTTTCTTTTAATATTTTCCCAAGACACAACAGGCGTTAGTGAGCTCTTTCGCCCTCTCATATTAGAGGTGAAGGAAAGACGTGTCTCCGAAGATGCGCAATGCACAAAATAGAGAAAAAAATGGTGTTCATTCACGAATTTCTTGCGGGTGATCTATCGAACGGATTTTTGTTCTGAAAACGGAAACGGTATCAGGTGGCTGAAGGGACCAGATGTTCTCATTGGGACGATCTTGTACTTTCATAATTAAAAAGTTAATTAACGATTTTTAGGTAATTAGTCATCCGACGGTTGAGCAACAGATGGCCAAGAACGTCCGCCGGCCCAGAGATGATAGAAGTGAAAACAGGATGTCTATAGCCCTTATAGTTTTGAATGAAAAAAATCTGTATAAAAAAGACCCTGCATACCGGGTATCTCAGTTAAACCCCCGTGCTAAATAATTCGCGAACGGGTGCACCAACCGAAGAACTTCCTTTTTTACAAGTATTTGGCTTGCACAACCTACAAGCTGCGCACCGTATGAATGAGTGGGATGCTCTCAAATTCAAAAATTCGAATGAGTTTCGTAAAAAACATAACTTCTAAAGCAGGGCGCTGTCGGCATTAAAATGGGCCGTACCCCTTTTGGAACCTTCAGTGGATACCTTTTAGAGAAAAATCTGCCAAAAAAAAAAGCGGGTCATTTGTTGCAGTAATTAATTGGTTTCGGCTTACATATTTTGTCGCGGCTGCTCGCGGTGAAGCGCAAAAGGACGTAATTCATTGGTGGATAAGGGAGTTGAAAAGCGTTCTTTTGCGCTTCACCGCGACCATCCGCGACAAAAATATGTTAACCGAAACCATTTGATTACTGCAACAAATGACACGCTTTGGTGGCAGATTTTTCTCTAAAAGGTGTCCACTGAAGGTCCCAAAAGGGGCAGTACGCATTTTAATGTCGACAGCGTCCTGCTTTAGAAGTAATGGTTTTTCACGAAACTCATTTTAATTTTTATTTAAATAATGAGCGCCTCCCACTCATTCACACGGTGATCAGCTTGTAGGTGGTGTCAGACAGATAGATACTTGTAAAAAAGAGTGTTCGTCGATTGGTGCACCCGTTCGCGAATTATTGAGCCCGATGATTTAACCGAGACACCCTGTATATAGTGCACCATGTCTTAAAGGGGCGCTAAAATGCAAAAACAACCTGCTCTCACATGAAAGTCCGTGTTTCAATTAGTATAATGCAAGCAAAATTAGTTCACACAGCGCTACCGTTTAGAACAAAACCGCGATGAAAACAGAGCTGTCTTTGGCGGCAACGAATGGTATCCCGAGGAGGCAAAGGTTGGCGGCATCCAATGAGAAAGCATAATAAGCGCCCGCATACCTATCGTTTGCATTTGAAATGGGTCCGATGGTAGTGTTCTGTATATGCGCGGCATGATGCGCACTGCGGCATTGTTGAATACCGATTCACTGAATTGTAGCCCTCAACAGTTCTCGCGAATGTTCCCACTGACAGCATTTATCTTCACGTACTTTGGACAGCGACGCCACTCCGCTTCGCAACGCGTACTATGTTTTTCGCCGGGACTGCTCCATGACGTGGCACGCGTGTGCACGCGCAGCACGGACTAAAAAAACACCGACGCCCTAGCTGAAACGACGTTCACTGCTTAGCACCGAAGTAAGAAAGATCCGGTATAACTTCGATTGTGGCTCCGTAACGGAATCAGAGTTTTGAATTATGATAACAAGTACGAAATTAACATAGCGGGTAACCTAATTTGAAATGAACTTGTGTTTGCATTTTAGTGCCCTTTAATAAAACGTTATTCAGATTACTTCTGTTTACCGTTCATCAATTTCTATAAGCAAATAAAAAATCTACAGCGGAATGCGTGGAGAGCAGGCTAATGGGATGGTGTCGGGAAAGAGTCGGGAGCAAGTACCGGAAATTTCGATTGGGCCTTCGTCTTCCCAGTGTTGCAGAACGTGCGTAGGACCGTTGCCGGGAGGCGGCACGCGCTCAATTTGTCAAGATCTTCGCCCGTCATCGGTGCGCGCCGCTGCCAACGGGCTGTACCGCTTGGGAGGTGGGGCTTTGCGTACGAAGTGCGTGGAGTGAGGCATATAGACCCTGCCAGGGACAAAGTTCTATCCGTGTGGTTTCTCAACCCCTCAAGCACTTATTTCATGTCTCACAAAATTCTAGCTGGCTAACAACGGCACATTTATTTTTCTGACCCGTTTCTCCTAGCATTTGGGTCACTGAGTCTCATATTTGTAGGGGACAAAGACAAAGCCGATCTCAAGGCACGGACCTCGCGTTCGTGAGTTAGTTCAGTACGTATTTTCTGCTGCTGCCTTTGACCACAGTGCGTTGATCCTTCCACAAAGCAGTGACCCGAACGTGATTTGAACACGCAACCACCTTCTTTTTCTTGGTGATCAAGTTGATAAGGATGGCATTCGTCATCTGCTACACAAACTGGCCGCAATTCACCGGTTTCCCCAGCAGCCTGCGTGGGGACTTACAAAATTTTATCTCCGGTTCTTACTTAACTGTGCCAAGGTACCGCAGTCTCTCACCGACCTGCTATCTCAACATATAAACCCCCATGCTTCCCTTACTTGGACGGCCTCCACCTCCGCCGTTTTTCTGGAAGGCCAATACTCTATTGGCTGAAGTTACTTTGTTAGCTTACCCCCATCCATCTGCCCATACTGCCACCGTGGTAGATGCTTCAAATGCTGCAGTGGATTCAGTTCTTCAGCAGTTCGTAACGGGAGTTTGGCTCCACTGGCCTTCTTTTCCAGGGTTTTGAACACTACTCAACACTGTTACAGTATACCTTTGGCCAAGAACGCCTTGCTGCATTTGAAGCGGTCAAGTATTTCTGTTTCTTCGTCGAGGCGCGACTTTTCACAGATCACAAACCACTTATTGGAGTTTTCCGCTCACCTGGAATTGGTCTGTCAACGCGAGAGATATGTCATATATGATTTATCCTGGAATTTACATCTCACATCCACCACTCAAGCGACACTTCAATCCCGTTGCAAATGACTGATGCGCATGCCATCAACTGCGTCTGCCATACTCGATTTGCACGACCTCACATATTCTCAAGACTGTGATCCCGAGTTGTCCACGCTACCTCAGCTTTACTAACGTTTGCAATGCGTGCAGCTCCATTGATCAAAACTCACCGGTGGTGCAGTTCGGTGTCCTCCGAACAGCCACGACCTTACCTGCCGTTCTCCTTTCACCACATCGTTTTCAACCGTCTTCATAACCTCTCAAACCCTGGCATCTGCGCATCACTGTGCCTCATCTGTTCTCGCTGCGTTTGTCCTGGTATGCGTGCTGACATACGCAACTAGGTGCAGCCCTGTGCACCGTGTCAAGCCTCCAAGATCCATCGCCACAGCACTTGCCCACTTGTTGACTTTCCTATGCCGGACACTCGTTTCGAACATCTGCATCTTGGTCTCGTGGGCTGCTTACCTCCATCTCGCTGCGAGAAGTACACTGTAACAATCGCCAACTGGTTCACTCGTTGTCTCGTAGCCATTCCTATAGCAGACAGCTCGACAGAAACTGCTGCTCGAGCACTTGTTGTAGTGTGGATCGCCAGGATTGGTGTGCGATTTCGAATCACCATGACAATTCGAGTCCCGACTTTTCCAGTAGCTTTACCTGCCTTTTCGAGTAAGCTCACCTCACAACAATGCCATATCATCCCGCGGCCAACGGCCTCGTTGAACAATGGCACCATCAAATCAAGTCCACGCGTACCCCAATTCCAACAACTGAGTTATCATTTACCCTTTGTTCTTCTGTGCCTTCACCGTGTCGTTAAAGAAGACATCAAATGTTACATGGTGGAGTTAATTTACAGAGCAACCTTGGACTTGCCAGTCAATTTCCTCTCACCTACAGCTCATGACCATAAGCCTACCGTGCAATTAGTCAGCAGGTTGCGCCAAAAAATGTCCCTGCCATGCCCGGTTGCCACCAGGGTCTCCACTTCACACTTCACTTACTACGCAACCAGCCTTGATGCCTATAAGCTTGTCTTTGTCCGATGCGATGCTGTTCGGAAGTCCCCTACAGCGACTTCACGATGGTCCATTTGAGGTCCTGGAGCGCGGTGCACTGTCCTTCAGAACCAAGCTCCAGGACAGGGAATCCTGTGCTCCTATTCTCAGACAGTTTATCTACAGCCATCACACCCCTTGTCATGAAGCCGCTTCCAATGCATGTGTGTTTTCCGTTCCCTTCTCTCGCGGAGGGGGTATTGTTGAGGACAAAGCCAATCTCTATGCCCAGGCCTTGCGTTTGTGAGTGAGTTCAGTTCTCTGCTGATTCTGTTGACCACGCCACTGCGTCGATCCTTCCTTATATTCCTTTCGTCTTTTTGGCACATTACTATGCCCATAGCTGGAGGTGTGAGCGTGTGCGGTTATACCCGCGGATCCGCGCGAGTAACCTATCGTGGCTTGCAGATAGGAATCTAACATTTTGAAAACTGCGCAGCTCTGCAGTTCGCGTGCAAATTCGCATTTTACCCGCATATAAGTAATTAGTGCCTCTGCCGACGTCCCCCCATGTGGAGCCACAATTAACGCCAAGGATTCAAAATGGTGTCGAAGTTGTCATCCCTTTTGAACAATGTGGTCTGCTTTTTCGCCATGTGGTCTGTGTCCTACAAATACAGTGACTGCGGATGTGCGGATATACTCAATATCCGCACGGTTGCAGATACAACAATTTCAACTAGCTTGCTTGCCTATGTCAATATAGTCACAATATAATGCCTGAACTTTGCTGAAGTTCTTCCAATATTTTCACAAGTAGTAAAGCTAGATATGCAAACACCTCAAAGAAGAAAGTATGGACAGACGAGACGTCAGGCGGTTGAGGCACAAACACTTCGAGCACTGAGCTCGAACCTTTATTCACGTGGTGGCGGAGCACCGGGCTTCTTCCTCCTCGCCACAGTACCCCTCCCCTCAGAAGCGACGGGGGCGCTCCAGGATACGCGCTTGGGTCGTCTAGAAGAGCCAGGGTTAGGCCTGACAGTGTCGGCGAGGGAAAAGGGGGCGTTGGGGTGGACGAGTCAGTGAAAGCGTGCTTAAGTCTCTCGATGGCAGTGGTTTCGCGGCGCCCGTTGTAGTCGAGAACGTAGTACTTGGGGCGGCGGTCCAAGCCGTGGTAGGGGCCACTGTAAGGGGGTTGTAGGGACTTCCGTAGGGCGTCCGTCCGTCCGGATGAAAGGTGTGGGGGGACGAACGTTTTGTATGGCTGATGTGCTCTGGTGGGAGTGGGTTTGACATGAGAGAAGTGCCTGCGAAGGTGGTCAATGTAGTCAGTGGGCGCAACATGAGTGGGGGCCGAGGCGTCGAAGAACTGCGAGGGGCGAGAACGGTTGGTGCCATAGACGAGCTCCGCAGACGTACAGCCAAGGTATTCCTTCCACGAGGTGCGAAGTCTGAGTATATACGATTAATTGGAGCGGTCCTCGTAGGCCATAATTGCCGCCTCGAGGTGTCTGTGCAGCCGTTCGACTATTCCATTGGCGCTGGGGTGATAAGCCGCAGTCCGGCAACGATTCGTACCAAGCAATTGCGAGAGTCCAGTAAAGAGGCGAGATTCGAACTGCCTTCCTCTGTCCATGGTTATCTGGGAAGGAACACCGAAACGCGATATCCAAGAAGAGAGGAAGGCACGCGCGACGGTGTCGGCCGTGCAATCTTGCATGGGAACGACCTCGGGCCATCGGGTGTATCGAATGACGCACGACGACAGGTAGCGGTGGCCGCACGTTCGCGCTCCCTATCCGCGATCCAGCTTTTTACAATTGACGTGGGTAGTCAGTGGGTAGAGCATCGCCCCTGACGATCAAAATTCCATTCATCATCATCTCAAAATAAAGTTGTTGTTTGCACAATGTTGTTGTTTGTTGTGTTGTGTTGTGTGAAGGGCAGTCTGTCAACTGACCTCAGACGAGCCTTTCTTTGAATGTGTTTGCGTTACTAACGAAAGCACTATTGGCTCTGACCAGCAGGTCGCTTCCAACATCTCTCATTGCCTGTGATTTGATATAGAATTTTGGTCTGTCAATAATATTGTCTTATAACGTTTTCAGGCTTAAAGCAGCTTTGAAGGCAGCTTTGCGAATGACCCATCTCCATTTCGAAGATCCCTTGGTTGTAGCTTCCTGCGTGACATTTCTAGAACTGTCAGGCACCGACTCCGTGGCGCTGCGAGTGGACGTACAGTGTGCGCGCATGCTCCGAGAATCCGGGAATACCTCCCAACAGAAAAGTATAGGCAAGTACAATCCCGTGGAACTGTCGCATTTAAACGTCACTAACGCTGAGGCTTTGTAAAGGTAAGGTGAAATTCCAGACCTGGTATGTACAAAATCGCTTTTGTCTAGTATATGAACGCTTTTAAAATGAAATTACGCTCATAGTTGAGAAACCGCGCCTTTGTTATTTAGTCTGCGTGGAAGCGATGCAGAGATTTTTGAAGGCAATGCACAGCTTATCGGATTTAAAAAAAAATAAAGTATTGTGTCATTTGGACACCAACTGGAATGAACTGGAATGTCGCGGACAGATCTGTGACCGTTTGTGGTTAATAGCCAGTGTTGGGATAAAGCAATGTGCATTCGGGAGTGGAGCCATTGTATGGGCTAAACGCTTCTTGAAGAAAGATGAAAGTCACTGAAAAGGTTAGCCAGCTGTAGGGATCGAACCCACATCTTCTGGATTACCGGTCCAGGGCTCTACCAATTGAGCTAAGCTAACACGCCTCTCCAGCGACTTTCGGGGTGCGTTAGCTGAAGGGACGACAAACCAGCCACTCACTCTCACTAACCCTCCTTTTCACTCATACATTTTTTGCTCACTCATACACACATTCATACGACGGAAATCGACGCAAGCGGCACCTGTTGAACAAGAGAGAAACTGATGTTCTGAGGCTGGAACAATCTGTCCCCTGTATCTGTCCCCTCTATGTTGTTCCAGCCTCAGAACATCAGTTTCTCTCTTTCTCGCTTTTTGAAGGTTCTCCGAACCGCTGCTTATGCTGCACGATCCACTTGCTGGTCACTAGAACGCGGACAAAATATGCACTAAAAACTCTCGAAATATGCATTATGAAGAGAAAATCTTAGAAATAGTGTATACAGTATAAATACTCAATATATGCAATGTTTTTCATTGCTCTTGGTATGAAAGCAGTGCACAAAATACCTGTTTTCTTTTTTTTTTTCAGGTAAAGTGGGTACTTTATTAGGGATGACATCATAAAATAGAGCCACCTTCGTGCTGCAGCTCACAACAAATAATACTCGCGCCACAGATATAAATCATGGCTTTGCTTTCGTGATTGATCAAATAGCGTAAACGCAGGCAAGCTGGTGGACGAAACCCATGACAAAACAAGCCTCAGCATGGGCAACGTGAAAAACACGAACATATACACGTATGTTTATGTTTTTCGTGTTGACCATGCTCAGGCTTGTTTCGGCATGGCTTTGCGTTCTGCACTGCATCATGCCGATTGAAATGCGAACTCCGTCCGTCTTCGGAACGGTAGTGTGGCAAGGGTGAAGTACGGCCCATCGGCCATGCACGCACCGCACCTCACCTCACCTCACCTCACTTCACTTCACCGAAAGATCAAGGGCGGATCCAGACCCTCGGTTTGTGTGTGGGGGGCTTCTTTGTCGGAGTGACGTGATGTGTGATGAGTGACACAGTGATACACGGGTCCGACACAATAAATTTGTCTTTCGAGTCTTTCGTGAATAAGTCAAACTCGCTGACATTGCGAAAAGGATTGAATGTTTCAAATGAGGTTATGTCTCGAATCGCATACAGAGTAGATGGAAGATTCGGTATGCATTAGAAATTGCTTGTTAAATAATTCAGTAAAGTTACAATTATATAACATTGAGTGTAATTCTGGAAATAATTAATTACTAGAATGTAATTAATTGCAGCAAGTGAATTACTTGTAATTAACTACTTTATAGGTCAGCAATAGTTCTCCCGGGGTTAGAGCGTCGGGGGTGTTCTCTCTGTCACTTCAGGGACGCTGTATCTTTTCCTAAAGTTGCGTTTAGTTGAGGACTGCTTAGGAAAACAGACCGCAGCAACTGCAGAACATGTGGGTATCTTGTTGGGCACTCCAGCTGAGGCCACATAGAAACACCTCAGATAGGCCCTGACAGTGTAGATATCGGCCACATCTCTGTGATCGTGAAGCTTGGGATCCAGCAGCAACAAGGTTTGGGGACATATATAGGGTGTTTCAGCAAACGTGATAAAAATCGTTTTATTGTATGAACGACGCTGTTTATCTCGAGGGAGGTGTTGCTATTATTTCTGAGCATTTTGATCAAATTTAATTCGCGAGAAATTGAATTTTCCAATATCTCCGAAATTTGCAAAGTCAACCTCACGTTCTTTTGACAGAAACAGAAGGCGCACGTCGGATTTATCCCATTGCGTTGCAAAATACATTCGCTACTACTTTGGTAATAACAAAAAAAAAGAAAAGAAAAAAAAAGAAAATCGTTGCGAAAACCGTCGTTTCGTAGCGTCGTTTTGCGCACTGCCAGACGCGTACGAAATGCGACAGCACTGCAACAGACGAAGAGCGGTCCCTGTGCTGTGACGATTTGCGTGCGGCTGAACGGCAAGCCCGACCATAGGTCGCCATGAGCCTCGTGCAGAAACACGGCTTTCGTCTGCAAACTCCTTCGCTGCTTTTTGATGTTACTGAAGCTGTACTCTTTGGTGCGCATTTCTGAGCATCTGGCTGAGTGTAATTGCCGCACGCTTTGCCGCCTCCTGGCACTAGTGAGTTTCGCGCATCCTACGCTATCGCCTTTTCCTATGTAAGGGATAATATTGGTGGTTCTGCGCACGGGCAAAACAGAGTTTCGCGCATTGCGCTGAACCATGACGCTATACTTACGTACGCTATCGCCTTTGCGTACCTTAAGAGGGCATACCAGCTCTCCGTTCCAATGTATTTCCTATGGCACATTTTGTATGCTTTTTCTCGGTAACCGCCGCGCAGATTTTGACGCGGGTGCTTTTATCATAAAGTGGAAGACGAGATGAAGAGAATTATGCTACTAGATTTATCAGACATGTCGTATGTATTTTACAGCGACGTCACGAATGCGAAAAAAATACACAATTTTTCTCCTCCCTCTGTGAACAGGTTTTTATTAAACTTCTATAGCCACTTCGAAAAAAACTTTCCATTTACTTTCTCTGGAAATATTTCAGGAATCGATAGACATCTAATTTATATGTCTACCAGTTTCCGTTTTTATAAAAAAGCATGAAATGTGAGTACGGATAAATACCGTCTCAAAGTCCCGTAAACCGCGTCATTCTGTGTCGCCGTCTAGCAGTAGCACAGGAAAAACCGCGCGGGACAATTTGACCGTACCCATCGCCAACCATGTGGCGCGCACGCGCACCGTAGTGCTCACTCTCTCCTCTTTTCTTTCATGGGCAGCTGACTTAGGGCATGGCATTGGAGGCCAGAACAAAAGCTTACTTAGCTGCTCGTAAAGGGATTATCATCAGCCAGCATTGTCGGGGGGGGGGGGGTGACGTTTGGTAGACGAGCCAGCATTGTCGCGGCCCGTGTAAAAGACCACCGAGACCAACAAACCTCTTCTTTTTTCGGTGGGCTTATAGAGAAGTGAGATGAGTTTATTAGCTTCACATGAAACGTCAATTTGCTCGATTTTGCCGTTTCGGGTTTGTGCTTACTCAGTCAACTGTCTCGTAAGGCTAACGAGAATCTCTCGTATTTACGGTTAGTGGAAGGCCGACTTCACAAACATTCCAGTAACGTTCAACAGGACTGCCCTGTAATGTTCGTAATGTTGAAACAGCCAGCAAGCGGATTACACACAGATAAACGTTTCTTAGGATAACGGCACTTAGAACTGCAGATTTATTTGTTGTTTCTCTTTCTTTCTTTTATTGATCGATTTATTTTTATTTTTGTCTTTTTTTTTCATGAACGCTCCACGTGAACCAATAAGAAAAATCCATCAAGCGGCCGCTGCACAATTATTTCCGCAATGAGCAACAGTCTTTTCCGGAACCCAAATTCATGTTCGTGAAGCAAGGAAAACCAACGACAACCAACGACAGCGACGGTGGAGAGGGGATATATTTATTAGACGAAAAGGAAAAAAAAAGAAAGAAAACAGGCTAAAGGTCAGCAAAACGGGACGTCGGCTTGCTATTCCGGAAATACATAAATAAAAAAAAAATAAGAGATAAATGAAACGGACGCGACGGAACAGCACGTTAGTTAGTTGATTGTTAGGTTAGTAAAAGTTCGGTGTTTGCATTTTCATAATCAGGTTAGTCTAAGTGGGCTTTGGAAGTTTCCGCGCAGAAATAGCCAGATAACATTTATTTACAGTGGTTTATTTTTCAACGGGGACTTCGATCACGTTATTTTGAGATACGGCCAATTTTTCGATACCGGTTCCCTGGATTTTCCATCTTTTGACAATCCTTGCTAGTTGCACGTTGGATGATCCATAACCGGGTGGCAATCATAAGGCTGAAACTCATAAGGCGGAATTATCAGAAGGCCGAAAATCAAAGGCCGAAAAATCAAAACACCGAACAATCACAAGGCCGAAAACCAGAAGACCGAAAAATCAAAACACCGAACAATCAGAAGGCCGAAAATTCAGAAAACCGAACTATCAGAAGACCGAAATATAAGGAACCCAGGATACGAAAACTTTTATTCCAACTGCGATAAAAAATTAGCTCTACAAATTAAGTAGGATAGACTTGTTGTGAATTCATACAGCAAATAAATTATTTTACCGAACTTCGCGTTAATAACGTACTTTCGATCACTTAGGGGAAAACAAAAAGGAAAAGTAGACATATGAACCACTGTGTTATTGTATGTGTTTATTTTACACAATAGCAATAAGTTAAAATGAAAAATTACGAGCTATGCGATGACATTTCCCATTCTCATCCCATTTTCAACAACGGCTTCAACCTCAGTCATTCCTAAGGTGGTGAGGGCAACTGTGCTTTACAGCCTTCCTATTCTGCACAGGATATCAACAACTTCATTAAATACACTTCGGTCCCTGTTTGCTCGAAGCCTTCGTCGATGCCTCGGAGTTCCAAGAATGGCTGAAACACGGCAAGTACTGGCTGAAGCTGGTGAGCTCCCGATTGAAGTTCTCCGTGAACGGGAAACGGCTCGGCACTACCTCCGTTTGCGTGCTCACATTCCCCGCTACTCAGGAAAATTCGATACCGCCCTGAAAGCGACTTCTATCGAGTAGCGCAGAGGACACGCCAGTCTCTCACTGGCTTCATAACTAAGGACACTATACCGCCGGAAGCCCCCTGGTCTCTACCGGTACCGCCCACTTTTGTACGCCTCCCAAACGTTCTGGAAAGAAGAGATCAGGTCCCCCCTCAAGTCCTCCGAGCCAGTTTTCATGCTCTGGTAGACGAGCAGTTTTCTACGTTTACGGCAGCATATACTGATGGCGCATCCCGAAACAACAAGTCCGCCTCAGCCTTCGTCATTCCATCCGAAGGCGTCGTGCACGGAAGACGCCTCTCACATCCAACCTCCTCCACAGCTGCGGAACTCTATGTCATCCTTTTCTTTCTACAACACATCGCTGATTTTCCACCCCGGGAATGGGCAGTCTTTACAGACTCCAAATCTGCCCTTCAAGCAATTGAAAATTCCGGAATACGAGGCCCATCCGCACCCCTAGTCACAGACGTGCTAATGGCTTACCACACTATCTACGCCGCAGACCACAGGCTAGTTCTCCAGTGGGTTCCAGCCCATTGTGGTGTCGTGGGGAACGAGCAGGCCGACAGCGCCGCAGAAGCAGCACTCTCGTATCGGAAACGGACCCGCATTGTTCTGCTGAGAGGAGACCGCCGTTCCATTCTGCGACGCCTAGTGACACTCCTGGCTTCCCGCCAACGGACAACCGACATTCTTCCCCCCTCTATGTTGAACAGAGTTGATCCCACGCTCGCTTTCCGCATGCCACGAAACACCTCTCGTCAAGATGCTGCATTAATCCACCGAATGCGCCTCGATGTGGCCTTTACAGCTCAGTGGCGTTACCGCCTGAGACAAGTTGACTCTCCCACCTGCTGCCACTGTGGTGCCCTTGAGGATCTGGAGCACATTCTTCTTCATTGCCCTCACTACGAACCTTCCCGAACCACACTCTCCGAGTCTCTTCGTCAGCTGGACTCTCGCCCTTTCTCCCTATCGAAATTGCTTGGTCCCTGGCCCAATCCAGCCCAGCAACGCTTTGCGCTCAAAGCTCTTCTGAAATTTCTGGACACCATCGGACAACGATCGTTATTGTGAAGGGGCTCGTTATTTTATTCCCCCCATTCCATCCAGCAATGGGGTAGAGTGTCGCCTGTGGCGATGAAACTCCCCACTCTCCATGGTCGAAAATAAAGTTGTTGTTTTGTCATTCCTAAAACCACTTCCCTATCATCAGCTCTGACTCAAAACCGCACCTAATTGTTCGGCCTTTCGATAAGTAGGGTGAGTAGCCGAGTGAATGACCTGGGACAACTGATGACTATTCTGGAAGAAATCATATACTGTGCTCCTGTGTCAAGGGACAAGCGTGGTCATTATACAGTTCTTGAAATAGAACGGTACAGAAAATTGCAGGCGAAGCAAAAATGAAAGAAATCCTACAGATCTCTTCATAGAGATCTTATATAGGGGTAAATCAACGATGAACATTAAAGGGACGTTCGCCTGGAGTTTGGCAGCGCGACACTAGCGCCGCGTTTCTGCCCTGGTGGTACAGGGAGGCAAAGTTTCAAAGTAGACTCGTCGGGCGACGAATGTGATTACGTGCGCTGTGAACGACCTTCCACCTGCTTCCGTGTAATATCTGAGAATGTACGGCCCGTGGAACGGGAAAAATAAAAGCATGGACCACGTTACCGTTATAAAATGTACGAACTGCACAAAGAACACCGGAGCGTACCTGTATCATATCTGTTTTTCTGTTATTTTTTGCATTCAAACTCAAGCTGATAGCTGTGTGATTGTGCAAGCTTATAAACTTGAGCTGTTCGGTCTTTTGTATCTGTTTCGTGCTCCACGCTCAGTTTTTTTTTTTTTTTTTTTTTTGTATAATGAATTTTGTCCAGCAGCTCGTCTGCGTCTACGCCATTCTGTCGTAGACGTAGACCGATGCGTAGACCTATGCCTGGGGCTGCGTAGTACTATGTGAGAATCATGAGTAATGTGGATTACGCATTAATTTTTTTTTATTATTAGTTACATATTCTACAGATATAGGTGGAACAAATTCTTAGGCAGCGAGTGCTTGGCAAGCATAGGAGAAGTATGAGATGTCACGAGCGCATGTAAATCCCAAAATGATCAGACCTGTGCAGGATCCACCGGGAGTCATTGCAATTGGTCATTGGATTATGAAAGTTGTTTGTACTCGAGACATGTCTCTCATTAAGTTACCGCCTCAAAGCCAATAATCTCAGCCACAAAGACATTTAAATTTTTGTTCTGATGATTGTTCTGATCTGACTCCCATATTATTCTCTTTCGAAACAGTCACAGATATGTGATAAGTGGTTTCGAGTAAGCAAAGAGGGAATGTAACGCTGATAAAAAGACCAAACTACTGGCTACTGACAAGTATGCATAGTGCTCGCTCCGTTCATTTTATAAATCATTACTCCACAGGCTCTCACACCTTCTTCGTAAGCCCGAGCAAAACATTTGAAACCAGAGATATTCAACTGTATGCATTCATGGTTTATTCTTCAGTTAGGTTTCGCTCAGAGCTAGTAGATCTACGGTATCTGGGGAGCACCGGCATTTTACTCGTATTTCGAGCTTTTCCGATAATATTCTGCCATGCGCAAAAAACGCGCCGCTATTGACGGTTTCCCTTCTTCCGACTTGATGGGGAAACAATCCCCGGTCTCTTTTGCCTTATAAAAATCGCAACACAGCTTGGCCATTTTGACACAGCACATACCATGTGCGTGATCAGAGAACACGCTACTTTGGAAAACCTAGCACTATCGCCACAAGTGGCGCTGACTGCCGTAATCAGGAGCGCCCTCTGGCCCAGCCCAACAACCCTATAGCAAGCGATTCAGACGGTTGCTTGTTCAAATCACGTTCGGGTCACCAAATGTAGAGAAACGCCATCTCCTCTACAATTCATTCAGTGCGTGGTACAAGTCATTCACTGGTATTCACCAAGGAGGCACTTTTTTTTTGTAGTAAATATGTTGTAGATTTTTTTCTCTAGCCAGTCTATTTCTGAGCACCAAATGCTACGCATTCTAAGTATTCTATTTCTGATACAAGAGTCAGGAAACTTTTTTATAATCTTATGAGAAGAACAGTCCCATTCTCAGGGTCTTCTGTCTGTTTGGCCTTTCCATTTTCGGCCTTCTGATTTTCTGCCTTTTAACTTTCGGCCTTATGATTTTTCGGCCCTCTGCCTTTCAGCCTTCTGACAGTTCGGAGTTATGATTTTTCGGCCTTTTGACTTTCGGCCTTATGATAGTTCGGCGTTATGATTTTTCGGCCTTTTGGCATTGGGCCTTCTGATAGTTCGGCGTTATGATTTTCGGTCTTCTGATAGGCTTCCCCCAAAACCTGTACCCGTCTGTCTTTGCACGGCGAACAAAGGGCCGAGGCCTTCTGAGGAAGATAAGGAAAAGCTCCGGGTCACTGGGGATTCTCCGCTGAACTAGTGTCTACGCTGAACGAAAGGTCTGGTGTAATGTGAAGTACCCTGTGAAAACCAAGGAGTGTCTAAAAATATAGTACTGAAGTTTCCGGGTAATAATCAGCGCAATTATGAGACGGAAATCGTGCTCCGAGACCTCGTCGCGCGTCAAGTTCCTTTCATTTTATCTTGTTGATTTATACATGAAGATGGAGTTCAAGGAGTTTTAGCAGCTTCCTCCTTCTCCTTTTTTCTTGTTCCTTTTTTTTTTCTTGAATAGTTGTTGCTAAATGCATTGCATTTATTTAGGCTGATTGAGCCTATCAAAAGGCCGAAAATCATAACGCCGAACTATCAAAAGGCCGAAAGCCAAAAGACAAAAAAATCATAACGCCGAACTGTCAGAAGGCTGAAAATGGAAAGGCCAAAGAGACACAGGGTGAGCACTCCAGTGAATGACCACTGAATGGGGTGGTGTAGATTATGAAAAAGTTTTGTGGCTATTGTATTAGAAATCAAATAACTGGAATGCATAGCATTTGGTGCTCGCAAATAGACTAGCCAGCGAAGATGAAAAACAATAATCTAGAACATGTTTATTACAAAAAGAAAGTGTGTGGTGGGTAAAGTGAGGAAAATTGTGCATTAAAAGCCCTAGAAATATAGATGCAAGTAAGAACTGAAATCTAGACAGCCGATGAAGCACATCACAGCCGACCGAGTGTAATCGTTCGGTTTGCGGATTTGTTGAAATTGGGAGACATAGGGTTCTTTTTTCTTTTTTTTATGTGTTAATAATGAGTAGTTAAATCTTCATTCCATTCAACAAGCAACATAAAATGGATGTAGTTCGCTGCATTAGTTCGCTAGCGATATCGTTCGCTAGATGCTAGTATTTCTCTACCGTCGGTCAGACACAGGTGTTACAGTTGTCCTTACATCTTTTTCTGGGCCGATGTTTATGGGTTATAAAAGCTCTACACCCACTTATTCAGGTGTTTCATTGCGGTTTTATTGCATTGAAAATACGGTTCATCAACATGGAAAGTATTAGACAACAACTACTACATCATTGTCTGACCGCAACCAACAACAAAACAGAACTTTACATGAAAATACTAGTATTCCGGTTGAGTTGGGAACTACGTCCGACGATATCCACGTTCAACGAGCGTGAAGTCAGAGCCTCAGGATAGTGGGCATTTGCGTTTCATTTCATTGATACGAATCCAGAAGGTAATGCGTCATTGCGCTCCGTATTCTGTAGTACTCCCCTTTATAAAAGAACGCGAAATAGAAGAACATAGCTGCCACAAATAAGTAGAAGGTAGCAGGACCTTGGAATATCACCAGTGATGAATCACTGATTTCATCAAGATTTGAGACTGAATCATCAAGAGACTGAATCATCAAGAGACTGAAGAGACTGAATCATCAAGATTGATTTGTTGTTGGAGAATCGCTTCCTAATCTTACCGCTTTGTCTGCACTCAGCAAACTTTGCGAGAGAGGAACAGAAGGTAATCGGCACAATGCAAGCGGCGCAGTGGGTGTAACCACATTTATGTTCCTTGTTCAATGGTTTTACTGTGCATTAGCATGCATGTTAATTTAAAAAAATCCCGTCTCCCAATTTAAACAAATAATGTGATGGCACTTGATCGGCTGTGATCCGTTTCCTCAGCTTTTCGCAAAGGCGCTCCTGTAATTTCCGGGATACGGAAAAATCGTCCCCGGTGGGAACTTAGGTTAGTTTTTAGGGTTAGGTTAGTTTAGGCTTGTTTTTGACAGTTCACCGTCCACAGTCCATCGCATCGTCCTCATCACATTATAACTGGATATTCCGAAATCCTAAGCTGTTTGGAGAAGGCGTTTGATCGAAGACCGCTTGGTCGAAAGCCGGTTGATCGACGCCGTTTGTTCGAAAGACGTTTTTTCGAAGGGAGTTCGAAGCTCGCAGCGTGTCGTTAGCACCCCTTTTTCTGTAATATTTGACTCGAACATATGGAGCATGAGGCAATCAGTGTCCTCTCCTTTTTTGCTTGTTTGTTTGTTTGTTTCTTGCTTTTTTTTTAGCTAAAGAGGGGAGACCACTGGTTATTTGCAGACCTTTGTCATTCACGAACAGCACAGCCTTCTGGCTTTTTACTCTCTCCCATCCGAAAGGAAATAAAATTGAATTGAATTGAATAGAACAAAGCGGAAGTATCCCGCGTAGCAGTAGGACACATACCGAAGAAAATGTCTTCAAGTTGGGAGCAGCCAATAGTCTGTGCTTCTTCTGGGCACCCTTTTCATTGCTGGGATCCGAAATGGGATAGTGATATGTGCACCAAAGGCAATCGAAGTCTGAATGCTAAGAAGGAAATTTCGCCATAGTATAAAATACAGATATTGTATTAACAGCCATATAAAACTTTAGTTCAATCTTGTTTAGAGTATGCATCTGCTCCAAACGAAGCAATAAAAAAAATCAATCAAACGACCGCCGCCGTTTCGATCAAACGGTGTTCGATCAAATGGCTTTCGACCAAATGTCCCGCATTTGATCAAACGGACGGTTCTTCCTGGGGAAATATTTTCCGGGGAGGAAAATCCGGCATCTTGGGCGAGCTTTGATTATATGAAACGACTTCTCCATGATCATTCCTTCATTTGGCAACTAGCGCTCATATTCATCTATGGAAACCCCAATTTTGTAATTGCATCTGTGTTGCCCTTCAAGAATAGTGATTTTTCTAAAATACGCATAAATTTGGCTCACATGGCGTCGAGTTCTTCAGCTTTTCCCCGACCGAATTTCACGTTGTCAAGTTTGGATTGAATTAACTGAGACCTCAGCATCCAACACAACGAAATCTGGAGTAAAAATTTACGCTTCAGAAGTTCTTCTAAAAAAAAAGAAAAGGCATATATTATCCTGTCCCCATAATAAGGAGGCCGAACTGCACTTTTTTGCAATGCTCAAACAAGAACCTGTTATGTTGTCAGGTGACCATTGTTATTATTTTTCTACTCTGTGTCCTTCTATTTTTTGTCGAATCGTTCCTCTTGGCGTCCAGGAAAAAAAAAAGACCGTGTTGGGAATATCGTGACTCTCGCTGCGATTCCTGCGAGGTCTTGCCGCTCAACCTTTCCATATCTTGTTTGGTTGGTTTCCGTGTGTCGACCCGAAGCCTTTATCGCCCTTCACCTGCTTTGTACGGTTTTGCAAACTGGCACACCAGAAGAAGGGGAGTCCCCTGTCACTGGGGTTGTCGACTGACATCATTTTTCTGAGCGGGTATAAGGTGAAAGAAGAAGAAGGGAGAACATGGGAGAAAGGAGCCTTTCAAATATGTTACTGAAGTTTCCGGGTAATAATAAGAAGTCTGTTCTACGACGGAAATTTTGAAAAGACGTTTGCACCAACGCCTTGTAAATGAATTCGGATATTTGATAATGCTTACTTACCAGAAATATACATATCAAAATGTCATTTTTTGCACCAATAATAGAGTTATTATCAAGGTAAATTGCATGTAAGCGAGTGCAGAAAAAAAAAGGAATACCGTTTCGAGCACTATAGATTTTCCAGACTGGCATTGTAAGCGCTGTGTGCAGGCAATGTTTATAGCCTAATTTACAGTCGCTGGTAGATCCAGTTGAGAGCCTCCGAGATACCGGCATCCGTACTATCCGATCACACTTGTACGTCGGCATACAGTAAGTATGCACTAGTAAAACAATACGAAGAGCAACTAAAAATTCCATAATCAGTCAGTACAGGCGCCAGTGACTTGTGAAAACAATAATTGTAGCATAAATATATAACAACAAAATAAAAATAAAGTACTCATATAGCAATAGGAGACAAGCAAAGAGACGTGAATGCCTCGAATCGAACTGCGGACCTTTCGTAGCGAAGTCCGACACTTTACCTCTCGACAAACAGCGCAGAGGGCGCGGACCGCCTTAAACTCGCGAGGTCAACCATGCTCAATGGGGATTATTTCAGGAGTCGGAGGCGTACGGCATGATAAGGACGGCGAGCCTGGCGCCATCTAGAATCGGGAAAATCGTGTATCAGAGTTGCTCCCCGAGTGGTATGGCCTCTTAAAGGGTAGCGTGGTGGTTCTGCGCAGTGTGTCTTTGTTTTGCGCGTGCGCAGGACTACCACCGCTATCCTTTGCGTACGCAATGGCGATAGCGTAGATGCACTAAAACTTACTAATATCGGCCACACTCCTGTTACTTTCCTTATTTTGAAACACGGCGTCTGCATCTCCCGCTGCAGCACCTCCGGCACATCTGTCAACCCTATGTTTGTGCTCGGCAGCACAGTATCTACGCTGTAACTCCGCGGCATTCGTGTAGCCAGACGACATCACGTGAGACGCCCTATGAACATACTTAGCAAAGAGCAGCGTGGGTAAAAGGGTCCGCACTTTGTTGGTTGCGAAGGTCGTGCGGAAGATTAGGAGGTGGTGGGTTTGAGTCCTACCACCGGCTGTGCTGTCAAATGTTTTCCCTGCATTTTACGACAGACTTTCCAGACCAATGTCGGCACAGTTCCCAATGAAGTCGACCCAGGACGCACTCCTCCTGCTGTCCTCTCTCTATCTGTCCACGTCTGTACTCCGCTTATAGCCACAGTTGCTTCGTGGCGTTGCTTCGTGGCGCAATCCGCACAATACAAACAGCTCAGCGAATGTAACCGCTTTTATGTTGCTCATTCAGTGACGTGCAGCTTTTGTTGTTCATTAACATCAAGGTTAATCTTAAGGGGACTATGAAACGATTTTTTTCTTCGTTTCGTTCGAAAGAAGACATTTTTCTGAGTCGAGAACCGAAATTTTACTTTCGTCGCGCGAGCTGATTTCTCGGGAGCGAATTTAAACGGAGCGGCGAAGGGAGGACAGCTGGCGCCGCGCCGTGACGAGCTGCCGAGCGGAGACACAACGGGTAACTTGACGCGACCACGGCCGGCTCAGCAACACGTCATCGTGACGTGTTGCCGAGCCGAGGAATCCCGCCAGGAGCATGCGCCGTAGGATTCCGCGTATGCGTTCATCGGGAGTGGAAATCTCCATGACAGCAGCTTTCGCGCGATCGGCAGATTTCGGCAGTGGCGGCAGCCACAGCGCGAGCTCGCGGCATTACTTGCCAGTGTGCAACACCGGTGACGTAACGGGGAACCGAAGAGCGGTCCGTACAGTTACACTATCGGCAGGGAAATATGCGCGGGAGAGGAGGAACGCGGAAGAGACATTTCCAGCGCGCGCTCCTTGCAGAGTGGAGCGATTTCGTCCGGAAAAATTTGTGGCGTATTAGTTTCTCTGCGGGAAGAACAGTTTCCATCGAAAAAAAGTATGGGGGTTCGGGAAATTTCATAGTCCCTTTAAAACAAGTGTGTCTCCCAATATCAACAAATAATGAGGGCGAATGATAGAACTTGATCGGCTATGATCCGTTCCATCAGCTGTTCACAACGGCGCTCCTGTATTTTTCGGCGCACGGAACCCCGCTGGACCATTATTTCCGCCCACGACACCAGGGACCATTTTGTCCGGGACCATTTTTCCCGGAACCCCGTGCTCGCTCATACTGTTCACAAAGTTCAATCAGCAAAGGTCTCAAAAACCGATATCCCCTCTCCATAGTTTTTATTCTACCATCATCATCAACAGCAGCAGCAGCAACAAAAATCAAAGTTATCGCGCGGAAGCACGAACATTTTCCCTTTACTTCCGATCATCCGTATATCCTGTACATGTTGAGTGAAGAGGCGTTCGATGAAATTGTGTTCGATGAATCGAATAGTAACTAATGAATCAAGCCGTGTAGATGGGCGAATACTGTGCTTTTCAGTGTACGTCGTTGCTGAAGTACACACGCGATATGTAATGAAAATTGCAAAAAAGGAAAACTAAAGAAAACGTAAAAAATATGACTAATTCGGCCAATTCAAGTCCAACTCTTCTTTCTCTTTCAAAGGCGAAACGCTGTCCAGACTACTCTGGACAAACATGCTGATCCATTTCAGGAGGGCTCGCGATAAAATAAACCGCCGAAACTATTCTCCGCCCAGAAACTACATCATCCGTCCGCACTGAGGTGACGTTCTCTACAAGAAGGTTAGGCAGATCATTCATTTGTGGCGCAACCCTCAGGTGTTTGCATAGCGGCAGCAACCTCTGCTGGCGCACAGGGTGTGCACCCCGATTACTGTACCACGATCAACGGAAACACGCCATGGCACCCATCAGAAATCGCGTACGGGCAGTGCGAGCTCATCCTTCCTCAGCCAGCTTCCGGTAGGACGCCACCTAATACTAGACTCTGGCACTGCAGCTATGAGCGGTTGCAAGCTAGGACACTAGATGGCGCAGCAGATGGCGCACCAGTTTCGTTTTCACTGGCTTTGGCCAGGTCTGTTTCAGATGTCGTAACTTTGTGGTAAATATCTGGACTGCGCTGTAATTTTTAGGGATCGTTGTAGGCATAATTTTATACTCCCAGTGCACAGTTTTCCTGTAGCAGGATTGCAGAACAGCCAAAAACGACCAGAGCAAGAAATGCAGTTTTTCGTCTTTTTCACCAAGGCATTGTAACTTATCTATATACGATATAGAAAAAATACGGCCTTGTAGCGGCCTTTGCCTGTCATAGAAAAACACGATGAAAAAAACTAGACTGTGCTATCTTGTTCGGTTTTCGCTAAATTCTTTCTGAAACAGCACCAAATATCACTGTTATTGCCTTACTCTCGGCCATATAGCACTGATGCAGAGCGATATATCGAAAAACGGCTTCTGTAGCGGGGTAGGAAAAGAAAGCAGCTTTCCAACGGTGCCAATATCTTCAGGAACACACGCGCAGGAGCGACGAGATCCTTTCTTGAAAGTGGCCGTTTTCAGGGGAGGTGTGGTACCGCAGCCTTAAAGAAATGTTATCGCGTTAAAAAAAAACACGCTCACCCATCCCTTCCTGTTTCCATCTCGCCCTTATTTCAGATAACTTTGTGGTGTTGCAACCATGCTGACGTTATCAGCAGAAGCTTGGAAAAGGAAAACTGGAAGGGCACGTGCACGGCCCCCTCCATGGATACTTTTGGGAATCTGAGTGCGGCCGGCAATTTACGCGCGTCCAAACGACAGTTTCGCAATTTTTTTCCTGTACCACCATCGTAGTATTGACTAGTGAATGAATGTATTTTGCAATAGAATGGGGTAAGTCCGACATACGCTTTTTGTTTCTGAAAAAATACAATGAGATAAAGAATAGAAAAAGAAAAGAAAACGTGAGGTTGACTTAGCAGACTTCGGAGCTCAATTGGGAAAATTCGATTTCTCGCGAATTAAATTAGATAAAAGTGCTCAGAAGTCATGGCAAAAGCTCCCTCCTTATAAATAGCGTTGACCTCATAATGTTCGGAGAAGTAGATTTTTAGTACGATATTTTAACAGGTTAGGTACACCCGGTATGTGCGTTTTAGAAAGAAATGTTGTGTTCGGTAAAGCACTGTTTCGTTTCATATCCCACTGCGGTGGGTAGTTTTTTTCCCTCTTTCCCTTCATCAAAATTGGACTGGAAGTAGCCAGTCACGAGACTCGGATATGTGCTTTTTTTTAAATTGAGCAAAACAGATCATAGCTAACTCTCGTTATAAACATAGTATGGTCGTAATAGTTTACTCGCAGCATCATGAAGTCTTTTCCCTGCAGTGGAGTTGTTCGAGGATATGCAGCAGAACAAGGCGAAGGCTGACCAGATGCTTCGATCCCTATCAGATGCTGTCCAAAGAAATCTCCAGCGATCTACTCAGTGAGTGAACCTTGCGTTAGTTCAGTTCAATTTTTATTTTTATGGTGCCCATGAACAACCGCAGTCTGAATGAGGTGTGCAAGTTTCTGGCGATCAGGCTTTAATACCTGGAACAATCAATATGACATCGGCCGGCATGGTTTATGGACGGTGGTTCCCGTAGAAATGTGTATAAATAATAATGTGTGTAACTTCATACACTTGTATAAGCACTACTATTGCGAATTACATGCACGATGTCAAGTAAAATATTCATAACGTGTTATACTTGCTCTTTCTTACATTAGCTTAAAACTCTACAAGACGCACCTGCATGTATCAGTGCAAGTCTTGTGCTGATAATCGCAGGTTTCACAAAGAAAATGTCACATACGAAAGGACATGAGATTACGTACTTGAATGTTCGAATTCCGTCCTAAAATGTAATAGCAAAACTGAATTTGTTAACAAAAATTTGATTAAAGAATGATGAAAGCTGGAAGGCACTGAAAAGGTTAGCCAGCTGTAGGACTCGAACTCACATCTTCTGGATTACCGCCTCCAGCCTTCAGCCTCAGAACATCAATTTCTCATGATTAAAGAATTTCGCTTTTCCTCAGCTACTAATAAGTTACTCGGGAATTGTGAACGCCACTTGAACCGGCATGCCGTGATTTGAACGTTCATGCCGTCATCAAGCCGTGGTCATGGCGTTGTTGAGGCTTAAAGTGTCACAGAAGTCATTACAGTCACTACAGAAGTCGACACCCTGTTTTCTTCCTGTAAAGCTGTTAAGCAGGCCAGTAAAATGCACCATGAGAAGTAATTCACACCACAGAGTCATAATTATCGTAGAAATGGAATTTAAAGTGCGCTGCAAAAAGCGACCGTGCGCGACAGTGGTGGAGAGCAGTACCGTCCTCTGACCTTGCGCTGACGTCATACTCTCAGTGGTCGCTGACTGATTCAGAGAAACGTCGTCTCCTAGTCAGCTGTTTAGGGCTCTGAAGAAGCATTGCACCCAGAGAAACTCCGGCGGGACAACTATATCGTCCATGCGCGGTCACCTTGCCAATCCCGGATCCCCCCAAGTACAGTGGGCCAAATGAGTGGTGTGCTGAGCGAACTGCCAAAACATTGCAGGCGTGTGCCCATGATCGAAGCCGGGCTCGTGACCTTTGACAGCACGCGATTGCCGCACGCCATGCGTGTTCTCGTTGAACTACGACAACAAGCTTAGTATTCACGTGTGTAGCTATTTTCGTAGTAAAAGTTTTTTGAAAGCAGCCTGCTCGTCTGGATATTGAACTACTTTATTTGCCGCCAAGTATTTGTACTAAAGCCACGTGACACCCTGACGTGAGGGCTCTCATGTTACCTAGTCCATGTGCGCTGCCGGTGAAGGACACGGGAATAGCACTGCGCATGTGATCTCGAAGGCGCGGTGGGCGGTGGTCACTCATTTTTATCGGGTGGGGTGATAAACAGCAGACTATCAAACAAGCACGCTTTTGGTTGCTTTTATGTACACATAGCACGCAATAAAAGGAAGAGGTGACTTGCCTATTGGCTGCTGTTTCCTCCTTTTATCAAGGGACCATATCTTTATTGAGTACACGAGGCCATCAGACTCAATGTGCTAGATCGCTGTTTTACTAGTGTATTTGTTTTACGCACTAAGGTGGGGTACTCTTCACAAACTTATTGAGCTGTTCTTTGCGCTTTTTTTTTTCTTCCACTGCGCTTTTTCCTTGGTCATGGATGACAAAAAGTATGAACGTTCCCCCTTGAATAGAATACCGATTTGGGCCTGTTGGCCACGCATGATAAAATCGCTAAAACCTGTGCTAAAAGCCCGTTCCGACATACAGCGCTTTGCTCCACAGCGCTGCACCATAGCACTGCAAAACAGCGCTGTATTTCCACAGTGGGGTTCGCATTTGCAGCGCTTGTCCCAGCGCTGTACTTGGTGATCTCACGTGATCGAAAAAAAAAAAAAACAGCCCCATCACGTGAACGCGGCGCCGCATTCTCATTGGTTCAGGGAGCCTATCGCTGGGAGACAGCGATGGGAAAGTTCACCGAAGCTCAACTTCGCCAAGCGCTGTTTTCCATCGAGTCGCAGCCGGGAGAGGAGGGAAAAACAGCGCTGTTTTCCAGTGCTCTGGAGCAAAGCGCTGTATGTCGGAACGGGCCTTAAAAACACTAAGGATGACACATGACGAACGCACTGCTCCCCCCTTTCCCCACCTTCCACGCCCATGCATAGGCCACGAAACGTGCACTTGTTTATTGACGACTGTTTGTATGCTAAATTCTGAACTGGCATACGTTGTTGTCGTGCTCAGGAAGCTGCAGGTCCTCCTCAATGGCACGACCCAGTTCCGCCTTTTTCGCCAAGTTAATACATGAAATTCTCCGTTCGTTGTTTTCAATGTCCACTTGTTTTTTTTTTTTCTGTGTACAGTCTGTGTACATCACCCCTGTTTTTACTGGACGCGTTCAAAACGTTTATCTTGCAGCGCTGGACACAGAACTAAACCACGTTTATTCGCAAGAATTTGGTTTCAAGCACAGGATCGTAACTGCTACAGGATTAATGGGTATTGTGTTTCAAAGAAAAAAGCACAAAAGCGTCGATTATGTCTCATTGCTGTTTTTATGACATGTTGCAAGTACAATTACGGTCCTGCTACACGAGCAGCAAATTAGCACTTAGTATTTGCAGAATTGAATGGCCACAACTGTATGGTTCACGAAAAGTAGCAGGGCGAGTACTTCCTCTTTATTCGGTTTACATTACCATGCCACGTGAAATTATACAATGCACCTTATGTAACCATACTTCATGCAATAATAATTGCAATACCCCTCACGAAGAGATGCCATTCGTGTACTTTTTAGAGTCCATTTAAGGTTGAGTTCAGTGTACATAAGCAGCGTATGTGAACATATTTTGCGTGTTAGGAGCATGGAACACAAATACATACAGCATATATAACATGTAAATCATGTATGTAAATTTCGTCAGTGGGACCGTGATTACCGTGATAATAAAAGGCAAGATTTTCGACTCAGTCATTGTGAAGCATGCAACACTGTTTTACGCGTCATTCCACATATACAGGGGCGACGCAACGTCTTGAATTCCAGTCCTGACGTTCTTACCCCAGATCCCAACCAGCGCCTCCTTTCATCCCCCACCGCCACCACCACCACCAATTCATGCCCGGGTTCCAAAAATTCTAGGCAGTCTCAATAATAATGGTACCGTAATGTTACACGTAAGGCAGTCGAATGAAGGCGGTCACAGCGGGCGAGAACCAGAGAGCTTGGAATTATATGCGCCGGGCTGTGGGGTGCAGCTTTCAATTCTACAGCTCATGGCACACATGAGACTGAGAGCTGTGTTAAACATTCTGGAACAAGTGAACACTTTGAGGTCATGTCGTCGTGAGTTCCACCGCGTCAATCGACAAAGCTTTGACTACGCTGGCAATTTGATCGATTCAGGAAAATTGTTTATGGCATTATATTTGCATGCAGCACCTGAGATAACACTTTTGGCGCTTCACCTCCATGACAATTTTGCGCCCCTTCACAAATTCAGGGGGTCTTCAGGTACCCCTGTAGCTCCCCTTCGGCCGCCCCTGCATACATGTATGCACTGCAGGGAATGAGCAATCAGATGAATGAATTATTTACAACGAGGAGAGAAGTAGTAAAGAGAACTGTAATGGTAACGGAACTAAAAACGGTATATCACCGAAATTACAACTTGTAACAGTATCGGAGACGGAAACAAAAGAGCGTCCTTCGCTTACCGACAGTGTTACATCCGCTACCAAAACGAAGTAACGGAATACCGATACCTGCTACTCCACAAAAAGGTCCCGCAATACTAGCGTCGCTAAGCATTCAAAAAGTAACGCGATACCGCTACCGCTACCAAATAAAAGTAACGTAAGTACTATGCCACTGTGTACCCTTCTCCAGGCAATACCTTACCATGGCATCTCGTTGCATAATCTGTCTAAAGACGGTGCAATATTTATGTTCATTCACATAGCATGCAGTATAAAGAATACCACTACTTACAGCCAAGACATATTATTTCACATTGATTTTGACCTTGAGAATTTGCGTTTATATTTTTGTCATAATTCAGTGCATATAGCGCATATGTGTATTTAATAATTGTCTCGACAGAACGTTTCGAACAAAAGACTGCTTTTCAGCAATGACTGCATGATGTTCGAGATATGCACGAATCCCAACTTGAGACTTTTCCTTCTGCTTGGTATTGACGGAATGATCAGTTTTTCCCTGCTGTCAAGTGCCGCAAATGCCATCATTAGTGACCACTCATCGATCCATCAATAAGTATGGTTACCAGGTGGGCCATTCCACGCCAAGGGTGCCGCTCGACCCCCCCTAGAATTTTATGTGAATTTTTTTTTATTGTTCCTTATGACTCCGAAAACAACAGAACTTGGTCTTTTCTAGCGAAATTGAAATTTATAGGGTGCGGAGCCCCTCAAAGATGCAGTGCTTGGCGAAAACCTATGTCGGTTTAAGCAGGTATTACGGGCCACGTAAGGCACGGAGCACGTAAGGCACGGAGCACGTTAAAAAGCGTCTTATATGATAGGAGAGAGTTCATTTTATGGTATGTAAGCAATTTTCACCATCACACTTGACGAGCTCGACGCTTGTGGCGTGCACGAAATTTGCAAAGTTTGTGCAAGTTTACCAATTTTTTTGCAATATAAAATTTTAGAATTTCTTCTTCAAGATTTTTTGTCATATAGCCCCGGTGTTGCACTTTCAACACGAAAAAATCCAACCCCTCAGGTGCACTGTAAGCCGCAGTAAAAAATCGGGAAGTTGTAAAAATTCGACAAAATGCACATTTTTGCCCGAAAAATTCGGTGTGAGGAGGTCGGGATAGAAGCGTCATCAAGGTGTCATTCGATGCATCGTCTTCCTAGCAAGTCGTAGCAAAAAAATATCAGAGGTACTGTTTGTTAAATTCAAATAATATTTTTTAATTGAAGATAACTTCGCAAACGTGTATGCGCCCTGCGGCGCAGCGTACCGAATGTACAACTGAGCGGGTCACTCACAAAATACTAGAAGGAAAGAAAACGCTAGGCAGTCGCATTATTGAAGAGCAAACAACGGTTGCAAACATGTGTTTGCCTCCTTCGAGACCCGACGGTTGTGCAGTGAGCGCTCATCAAGCTGGCTATCTTGCGCTCTAACGAAACTTGTAGCCAGCTCGCGGTGGTGGTAAGTAAGCGATAACTAAAGACATGGAGATAGGGGTCCATTCAGGTTTCATGGCACCATATGGTTTATTTTTGGCCGTGTGGCATCCGGCACCCGTCAGTCGAGTCGTTGACATGAGTAGGGTAATCACGACATGCACAGTGATCAAGTCCTGCCTGCACCGAACACAAGCCGAGAGTGCTTTAACCAGTAAGTTCCTGGTATGGTTCATTTCATTTTTTTGCATGTACATGTTAACTCATTTCAGTATTGGAAACAGATCCCTTTAGCTGTCCACTCCTCTTGCACGCATATAAAACTTACTTAGTAGCTGTGATGTATGACCTTTTCGCTTTGTGCGCCAACAGCTGAGATGTACGTATAAGAGAAAATTTTGCCAGTCACGGATGATATCACTTTCGATACCGGATAAGCTACTTCCGGGCATTTTTGTTGTGTACAGAGCTATGATACATGTACTGCGTTATTCAGGTCAGCTCTAACGTTTCTTTCGTAGTCATCTTGCATACGGGGGATGGTTATGTAGCAGCCGACAGGCTGTATTATTTCTCGAAAACCGACTTCCTTCGCGGCCCCCGCTTCTTCACAGACACACGCCGTGCCAGACCGATCACGTGAACCCGCGACGCTGAAAATTTCTTCGAACTCGCGGGGTCGCCTGGCATGCGTGGTCTGCCTCTCGGACGCGGTGTAACCTGACACCCGGTTTGCGCGTCCCGAGGGGGGCAGTCTGGACTGGGGTTCCGAAGGAAGCGGACGCTAAAATAAACACGGCTCATAACGTAAAAGAAGTTGTCTTTCTTCTGTGACTCCAAATTCAATCTTACAACTGGTGACCCTCTACACTTCGCAACAAATTGGTGACTCCGGACTTGGAACTTTTGTGCACCTTCTCTCCACGCTTCTCTGCTCATCATCGTACGCCGTGTGATTCTGGGTTACGCTCCACTTCGCTTGGCTCTTTCCGATTTCTACTTCGTCGTCTTCGCTCCTCATCCGCCACACATCGCCATGCCTGGTGACACCGAACCCGCCAATGGTACCGCAGCCCAGACTCCCGCCCAGACTCCAGCTCACGAACATCATATTCAAGCCGTGAGTTTGAAACTTCCCCAGTATTGGCCGTCTGACCCCGAACTTTGGTTCTGCCAAGTCGAAGCACAATTCCGCGCACGTGGAATTTGCGCGCAGACCACCAAATACGGACATGTAATTAGTGCTCTGCCACCGGAGATTGCTGTAGAAGTGCGCGACATTATCGTGTCACCTCCTCCGCACAACCCATACGACAAAGTGAAAGAGGAGTTGATTCGACGGACAGCAGCGTCGGAGCAGCGACGTCTTCAACAGCTCCTCATCGCGGAGGAACTAGGTGACAGGAAGCCGTCGCAACTTTTGCGACGCATGCAGCAACTTCTTGGCTCCAACACACTGGCAACACGATTCTGCGGTTCTGTTTTTGCAGCGCCTGCCATCGCAAGTGCGCATGGTGCTTACAGCAGCAGGAGATATCAGCATCGATGACCAGGCACGTCTCGATGACCGTATCTTGGAACTTTCGATTCAGTCAACATCTCCGATCGCGTCGGTCGACGCAGCCGCAGCGTCGAGCTCAAGCACCGGTGCGTCACACACGCCACCTATTCAACAGGTTGTGCCAGTGTCCGAATCCATCGCAGCACTTACGACCAACGTCGAGCAACTACAGAGCACTGTAGCACACTTGACAAACATGGTCGCCAATATGCAGGGATTCGGCCGTACGACACGCCAACGCGGTCGAACACCATCGCGGTCCCGTCGCACTCGCTCAGCTTCACCGGCCGCCAACAGTACCATGTGCTGGTACCACCGCACCTTTGGTGACGCCGCCCAACGCTGCCGCCCACCCTGTGCAAGATCGGGAAATGCCACTCCCAGCCACTAACGACGGCTGGTGCTGCCGGGGAATGTGGAAGCCGTCTCTTCTTCGTTGCTGATAAGTGCTACGGTACGAGATTCCTTGTGGACACTGGTGCTGACGTAAGCATCATCCCGCCGACCCCACAAGATCGTCGTTTGCGCTCTCCAGAGTACAAGTTGCGCGCAGTGAAAAACTCTGCCATCGCCACTTACGGAGAACGTTCACTGACTCTGAACCTAGGACTTCGCAGAACATTTAAGTGGATATTCGTCATTGCTGATCTACCCCACGCCATACTCGGTGCCGACTTTCTCAAGTTCTTCGATCTTCTCGTTGACGTACGCCGGAAGAGGCTCGTGGACAATTCCACCACCTTGAGCATCCGCGGCGTGCCATCCGCTTACTCCTCCATCGGACCTACGTTTCTCCTCCCTTCGACATCTACTCGATTCTCATCTCTTCTGCGAGACTTCCCTGATGTTGTGCGTGCTACACCATCTCCTACGCCAGCGCGTCACAACGTCACTCACCACATCGAGACGAGCGGCCCGCCTGTACACGCTCGTCCAAGACGGCTCCCTCCTGAACGTCTTGCGATTGCTAAGCGTGAATTCGACCATATGTTGGAGATGGGTATCGTTCGCCCGTCTTCCAGCCCATGGGCATCCCCCCTGCATATGGTCCCCAAAAAGAATCCTGGCGACTGGAGACCGTGTGGAGACTACCGTGCGTTGAACAACGTCACCGTTCCGGACAGATATCCAGTCCCACATATCCAAGACTTCACGTCTCATCTACATGGTGCCACAATGTTTTCCAAGATTGACCTCATCAAGGCCTACTTCCAAATCAAAGGGAGGAAGAGGGGGAGTTGGTGATAGTTCATGTCGCTTCAATGCAGCACTGAGACGGGACGAAGGGCGGTTAAGACAAGGAGACAAACGTATCTGCAAACGTTTGTCTCCCCCTCTTCCTCCCTTTGATCAACTATATTTCCTGTACTAGGGGTACTCCTTTTGTCACTAACAACCTCATTCCAATTTGCAGATACGTTTGTCTCCTTGTCTTAACCGCCCTTCGTCCCGTCTCAGTGCTGCATTGAAGCGACATGAACTATCACCAACTCCCCCTCTTCCTCCCTTTGATCAACTATATTTCCTGTACTAGGGGTACTCCTTTTGTCACTAACAACCTCATTCCAATTGCAGATACGTTTGTCTCCTTGTCTTAACCGCCCTTCGTCCCGTCTCAGTGCTGCATTGAAGCGACATGAACTACTTCCAAATCCCGGTAGAGCCTGCGGACATTCCCAAAACGGCCATCATAACACCTTTCGGTCTCTTTGAGTATGTCCGTATGCCATTTGGCCTCCGTAACGCCGTTCAGACCTTCCAGAGATTCATCGACGATGTGTTACGCGGACTCGACTTCTGCTTCGCGTACGTCGATGACATCCTGGTCGCCAGCACGTCAGAAGAAGAGCATGAACGTCATCTTCGCTTGCTTTTCCAACGACTGCAGGACAACGGCGTAGTGATCAACGCCGCTAAATGCATCTTCGGCGTAGATGCATTGGAACTCCTTGGCCATCGTATTGATCGACACGGCATAACACCGCTGCCAGAGAAAGTCGACGTCATCAAAGACTTTCCCCTACCACCGACCCGTCGGAAGCTGCGAGAATTCTTGGGACTTGTGAACTTCTACCGACGGTTCATTCCTCATTGCGCCCGAATTCTCGAGCCTCTTCACAACCTCTTGACGGGCTCACGCAATCCAACCAGTGCCGTGGAATGGAACCCTCAAGCGAAAAATGCGTTCGACCTAGCAAAACAAGCCCTTTCCGATGCCGTACGCTTGGCCCACCCTCGTTCTGGTGCTCCAACGTGTCTCATGGTTGACGCTTCGGACAAAGCTGTCGGAGCCGCACTTCACCAACGAGATGACTATGGACATTTGCAACCACTCGGATTCTTCTCCAGGAAGATGAAACCTGCTGAAACCAGATACAGCACATTCGGCCGCGAATTGCTCGCAGTGTATCTGGCTGTCAAGCATTACCGTCATTTCCTGGAGGGACGTCAGTTTACCATCTTTACTGACCACAAGCCCCTCACATTTGCCATCAAGTCCTGCAGTTCGAATCATTCACCACGAGAACTTCGTCACATGTCCTTCGTGAGTGAATTCACCACCGACATCCAGCATATCGGCGGAAGTAGCAACGTCGTTGCCGACGCGTTATCGCGCCTCGACGTCAACGCCATCGCTGCTTCCCCGTCTCCCGCTGTCGATTTCGCTGCCATGGCTACAGCGCAACGTGAGGACACCGAGTTGGAAGCCTTCCGAAATTCACTTTCCACCAACTACCAGGAAGTCGCCCTACCTGTGTCCGCACAAACCCTCATTTGTGACATGTCGACAGGAACACCACGTCCATTCGTACCTGCTGGATTCCGACGCCAAGTGTTCGACTCGCTGCATTCCCTTTCGCATCCCGGGATTCGTGCAACGCAGCGTCTAGTCACAATACGCTACCTCTGGCCGGGTATCAACACCGATGTTCGCAACTGGGCACGTGCGTGTATTTCTTGTCAGAAGTCCAAAGTGCAAAGGCACACCGTCACACCCTTGTCACGTTTCATACCGCCAGACAAACGATTTGACCAAGTCCATATCGATATCGTTGGACCTCTACCGTCATCTGGCGGACGCAGTTACCTGCTCACGATGGTCGATCGTTTCACCCGCTGGTTGGAAGCTGTGCCCATACCTGACATCAGTGCCGACACTGTAGCACAAGCCTTCATGTCGGGGTGGATATCACGCTTTGGCGTTCCCTCCACAGTCACGACGGACCGTGGATGCCAATTTGAATCCCGTCTGTTCCAAGCACTTTGCAGGACGCTAGGAACGAAGCATATCCACACGACAGCCTAGCACCCTTCTGCCAATGGGATGGTGGAACGATTTCACCGGCAACTCAAGGCATCCCTTCGAGCTACTGAGGATCAATCCCACTGGCTGGAACGATTGCCGCTCGTGCTGCTCGGTCTCCGTTCGGCTCTCAAGCAAGATCTTGGCTGCAGCGTGGCCGAACTCGTCTATGGAACGTCACTTCGCTTACCTGGCGAATTTTTCGTTCCCGTACCCTCAGACGCAGTTCCCGACCCCACCTGCTACGTCACGCGACTGCAGTCCGCTCTACAAGATATTCGACCGAAACAACCACGACAACCAGACCGCCGCACCGTGTTCATCGATGAAAACTTGAACACGTGTACACACGTTTTCGTTCGCCACGATGCAACCCGCAAGCCATTGCAACAACCGTACGACGGACCATATCGCGTCATACAGCGACGAGACAAGCATTTCGTTATTTCCATCAACGGTCACGAAGACACAGTCTCCGTCGATAGGCTAAAGCCAGCGCACATCGACATCACGCCGCATGGGACTCCTCCGCCCACGACAATTGTGACACGCTCAGCTGTCCGCCGTCAGACTCTTCGTCGTGTGCACTGGTCACAAGAACTGACAACGTCATGCTGACAACTTTGCATCATGACTCTCAACTATTCAACTATTCTACTCTCTGTTCAACTCTCAACCATGCAGTGCAATATTTCATGATAAATTATGTAATCATGTTATTTCTCGAGCATTCGTACGAATTTACTATATAGTGTATATATTTGCAATGTACTATGTTTTTTTTTCCCCCGCAGTTTCACGCTATAAGGGACCGAAAGTCTTCCCCTTCTAGTTTGAACAACGACCTTTTTCTTTATCGTTCACTTGTTCACTAGGAGGGGGACCCTTGTAGCAGCCGACAGGCTGTATTATTTCTCGAAAACCGACTTCCTTCGCGGCCCCCGCTTCTTCACAGACACACGCCGTGCCAGACCGATCACGTGAACCCGCGACGCTGAAAATTTCTTCGAACTCGCGGGGTCGCCTGGCATGCGTGGTCTGCCTCTCGGACGCGGTGTAACCTGACACCCGGTTTGCGCGTCCCGAGGGGGGCAGTCTGGACTGGGGTTCCGAAGGAAGCGGACGCTAAAATAAACACGGCTCATAACGTAAAAGAAGTTGTCTTTCTTCTGTGACTCCAAATTCAATCTTACAACTGGTGACCCTCTACACTTCGCAACAGTTATTTCAGAGAAGCATGGGTGAGCGTACGAGGACATGCACATTTATACTGCTTGCCATGTGAAGACACTTTAGTGTAAAAGCAAGACCTTAAAATGACTTCAGGGGGATCTGGGATTTTTCGACTTGTTCCTTGGCTTAGATCTTGACTTTCGCAGTTCAACTCACAAAAAACCGCTCACTTAACCCCTTGTTACCGTTGTTTCATGGCAGTGATCAGAGTCCAAGGAACAAGGAGAAAAGTCTCAGATCTCCCTGAAGTCATTTTTAAGGTCAGGCTTACACACCAGACCTCACACGGCAAGCAGTACACTCTAAACCCAGTGACGGATAGGTGCCGTCTGATCAACTGGCACATTTTTAAAAAAATGTGCCACATGACTTCAAGGGGCACGCGGTGCCTGCGAAAGCTGCAGGTGCCATGTGCACCCTGAAGCAACTGGCACGACGCTTGCTCCCTTGCGACATCCCTGCTGACGCCAGGAGCGACAGTGTACCGGACGTATCGAAGGGTTCCTTGTACCCACTAATACGCGAAACACATTGCGCCTTTCGAGTTCCCTAACAGAAAAATTACCTCCACGTTTCGCAAAAAAAAAGAAGAAAAAGCAAGGAAGAAAATGCTCCAAGCACATCGAACATGAAACACCAAATTTTATTGGCTTGCACATACCTTTAAATTGCATCCAGTACATCATCGTTTGCTGAATGGAAAGCATACACGGTTCACTAATCCCAACACACACATATGGAGCACACGTTGCACGGGCACACAACCCATCCGATGATCCGATGCACCAGAGAGTCCTCCAAACGCCGACCACACAATCCTCGAAACTTCAAACAGGCTGGCACTGAAAGCTCAATGAAGATCCTTAGTGACAAACACGACGGTTCCTCAAACGAAATGTGAAAGCTCAATAAAGATCCTTAGTGACAAACATGACGGTTCCTCAAACGAAATGGCAGAGGAACAATTGTCCAACAAGTGGCAACAGACACCAATTCCATGTGAGAAGCAGTTGCAATCTTGCACGCGTATATGTGACCGTTGAGACAGGAAACAACCTGTAAAGAAACCGAAGTGAATATCACGCTGGTATTGTTCCAACGTTAATGCTGGAATAGTACTCCATTTTGTAACTCACCTCCTCGCAATCGATACAGTCCCAGGGTCACCTATAACGAAAGAATACAATTAACATCGCTTGTAATGTACATCGTCGCTTCACCGATGCAGCCGATCCTCTCCTGCCGCCATTTGCAATGCGTCCACCGTCTGCAACAGAATGCACTTCGATTGTTAGACACGAGTAAAACGCAGGTGTCGTATGATGCATCACAGCTAGGTTGGCTTACCTTAAGCAAACATTAGACCTGTACTTAAAAAGCAAGGTGTCATCCTTGTCAAAGGCGAGGTTGCAACGCAAACAGCGGCAAGAAAGCGGGAAGGAACGTACTGCGGGAGAATACGTTGTGCCCTGTCACTCCTCACCGGCGGAGCGCGCAACAACGTAGTACGCTCCAACGAAGGCACGCATATTCAGCCGGCACACGCATTATTCAACAAGCACACGAGTACACCGTTCAGGAGGCACACATGTTATTCAGCGGGCACAAAGCCGTTTCATACCGGGAGGCGCTCATTATTTAAATAAAAAATTCAAATGAGTTTCGCAAGAAAACATAAGTAACTTCTAAACCAGGACGCTGTCGGTATTAAAATGGGTACTACCCCTTTTGGGACCTTCAGTGGACACCTTTTAGAGAAACACCTGCCAACGAAGCGGGTCATTTGTTGCAGTAATCAATTGGTTTCGGTTAACATATTTTTGTCGCGGCTGGTCGCAGTGAAGCGCAAAAGGACGCTTTTCTACTCCCTTATCCACCAATGAATTATGTTCTTACACCAATGAATTACGTCCTTTTGCGCTTCATCGCGAACAGTCGCGACAAATTATGTAAACCGAAACCAAGTAATTACAGCAACAATTGGCCGCTTCGGTGGCAGATTTTTCTCAAAAAGTTGTCCACTGAAAGTCCGAAAAGGGGTAGTACCCATTTTCATACCGACGGCGCCCTACTTTAGAAGTTATGGTTTTTCACGAAACTCATTTGAATTTTTATTTAAGTAACGAGCGCCTCCCGCTCATTCACACGGTGCGCAGCTTGTAGGTGGTATCGGACAGATACTTGTAAAAAAGAAAGTTCGTCGATTGATGCAACCTTTCGCGAATTATTTAGCCCGGGGATTTCACTGAAACACCCGTTATAATGTAACGTGTATAGATGTATAGAACCAAAACAGTGTAGACGCGTGGAATCAAAACAACTAGATCGTGTTCGGCCTCCCATGTAAGGTAACGTAGAAGGGCAGAAAATCCAGGGAACCGGTAAGGGAATGTGAAGGGAGGTGCCTCAGGATGTGAGTCGCCGATATTTCGAACCGAGACTGTCTCTGTTCGAAATATCGGCGACTCTCGTCCTGAGGGACTTCCCTTCTTGTGTAAACCAAGGGGATCCTATCTTGCCAGAAATGCTCTACCTGCGGCACAAACAACTTGGAACAGTCAACTTGCCAGCAGAGCACTTGAGAAGCCAGTGAAGTAGTAGGTTTGTTTTTCTTTTTGGTGACGGGAGAAAATTTATCTTAGGAGAAGCAGAACACGTCGGGAGAGGAGTTCAATTTATCATCTTTGTTTTCCATACGAACAAGCAAACACACCTTCAAGCAAAGTTGGCGGTACGTATGGAGTGCAATGGCTATGGCGATATTTTGTTGCGCTTCCGATATATTTTCGTACCCCTGTTCCAAGAGACACGACGCTATACTTATCTGCCTCGAAGTTGAAAAGCACAGTTTTAAATGTGCTATTAAAACTCTCGCACTAGTGTTGCAACTGATTGTTTGACGGAAACTTGCTTCGTAGCCCATATTCTTAAAAATTGCACATAATAACACAAACGAAAATTTAGAATATTTGAACGTTACAAATGAAACAAGATGACATATTGGCTGTAATGACCGGTGACGCCTATGTAATATGTAACGCTCATGATTGCGATGTGATAAAGAAAAAAAATGGGGATGTGAGTTAAGCTGATGACTTCGAACTATCCCGGAATGCTGCTTACATTGACGCCAGAAACTGCAAGAGCTTTTGTGATAGTGGCGTCGGTCCTCCCCCCGCCCCCATTCATATTTTTTTCTCACCTCGGATTTGCACGATTTCCGTGTGTCGGAGTGGCAAATCGGGAAGGGGGGGGGGGGGAGGGCTAGTCCCCCCATGGCTACGTCACCTGCTAGCTGGTAACCGATTTGATCTTTCTGTAGGAAAAGAGTCGATGTGTGGTCATTGCTATGAACTATTTCTGGGAACTTTCAACAAATTTTACGTGCTCGTGCTTAATCTTCATACACATAGGTTGTCAGCGGTTGCCAGCGCTTGTTTTTACGATATGATAATATGGCATAAATCAATTGTCTCTGTA
Source organism: Ornithodoros turicata (assembly GCF_037126465.1). Lineage (NCBI taxonomy): Eukaryota > Metazoa > Arthropoda > Arachnida > Ixodida > Argasidae > Ornithodoros > Ornithodoros turicata. The sequence continues at coordinate 332,659 of NW_026999417.1, forward strand.
TATGATGATAGTTATTGAACGAAGTTATGTGGTGTTAAACAAACTCTGTTAAAGAATGTGCTAAATTGTGTTCTATTATGTGTGACATGGAATATTATCATGCTTCTGTTTAAAAATATGTGGAGACCACATTCAGACATTGCATCTATCTTTCATATGTGAGGTAAAGATGTCGCGGCGCTAACACGAAAGTAAAAAAAAAAAATAATAATAATAAGGTAAAGATGATGGACTGCAGTCTTCCACACGCAGGCTGCAAAACATCGAAGTTGGCTTGGTAAACCTTGTTTCTCTTGTTACTGAAGCGCGCGCGTCCCGACATCAACATGCTGGCTGAGAAAACACACAGACAACATACAGATAACAGGTTTCAAAAACGAGATCCACGTGTGGCATTGTTATGGCTCTGTCCCTGCTCAAAGTGCAACGCAGCGCATGCAAGAAGGATGAAACGCGTGCTCTTGGGCTAACCGCACTGGAGCTGTCACGTGACCAGTAGTTCGGCAGACATCCGTAAGGGGCGATTGAATCGCATGCTGTCGAGACAGGAGTGGCACCTATTGGCAGGAACATCGGTGGATATGCGAATATATTCCAAAAGCCGGGAATCATAATGCAGGAAGGAAAAAATAGCACCGACTTAACATAAAAATAGTGGCACATACAAAGAGAGCCTACCGCTTGCAACGCCAACCGTGGCACGCTTCCCGACGTATACAAATACTTAAGTGGTTTTCAGTCACTCATTCCCTCCCGAGGCTGCCCTGATGTTGTCTCCTATATCGGAGACGGAACGACTTATTAAATTGTTTTCTTTGTTATGTGAAGTCGGAAATATTTTTTCCTTCCTGCATCGGCGGATACTCCCGACAGCCTCTGCTCAGCACACCACTCATTCTAGTCCACTATACCCCAAGGGAACAGGTTTGCCGACTACAAAAGGAGCAAGCCCTCAAGACAAAAACAAAAACTAAAACACAACGGATGAAAATGTTTTGGCTCATACTTAACGGAGCTTAGGTTAGGTTCACGCTGAAGTTACTTAACTTTTACTTATTCAGCAAGTGCCCGATTAAGACATAGTAAACACCTACGTGAACCGTTGTGTGGTATCAACGTGTTTAAGAATTATTTTTCCCCAACTCCTATTTCCTATTAAAACTCCGTCAGACTTCCTCTCTCAGAATTCCTCAGTATAATATGTCAGTGGTTCAATTAGGTAGTTTCAAACTCATATCCACTTTGACAAAGTTACAATGTCATATCCATTAATCTTTGAGTGTATGCTCTTTGTCTCTTACAATAGCACCCACGGGTGCGAGTAGTATGATTAAATGAATAAATACCTCCTTTGCTCGACTGTGACAACAATCCCTGTAAAGTTCGTATTTTTTTTTTTTTTTTTTCACATCAAAACTATACCAAGTTTCCTTGGTGAATAATGGTGCATAAGTAGAATTTCATGTCATATTCATAATCATTTTCGTTATGCATAGTCGCTGACATGTACACAGGGTGTTTTACGAGAGGATGTCACTCAATTCCTAAAAATAGGCATTACTTCAGAAAATTATTAAACTACTTGAAATACACTCATACAGACTTTTGCCACAGATTGAGGCCGTTTGAATTGGTGTCACGCATTAATCAAGCTCATTTGTATAACTAAACTCGAAAAATTGACTAGCAAAGGCATTAGTTTTCTTCCTGAATTCCTAAGATGCCTGTGATCGTAACACAGTATTCCAATCAAGATCACGTGTTTTCTCACAAGATTTCAACAAAAATTTGACAGCCGAAAATCAGCCTCTGGGCGAAGCATGCCCGGTGAAATTTGAGTTTGAGGAAACTCTTGGCTGCGCCTTCATCAACGGCAAGTGGAAAGCAGTGAAGCAGTTTTATTCTGAAAGAGGGCCTTGGTCGTGCGTTCCGTCATTATCAATGGCCGGCGGCTGATGGCGGCTGATGGCAGATACGTTGATAAAGGCGAAAGGTGTGATTGTGGCGGGCTTCTTCTTGCACAGGAGAGAGGGTGTTTGGACGGAGTCAACAGTTCCGCAAGCGTAAATATCAGCGAGCAGCGCTTCACACAGCAACTGATTTTTGGCCGTCAAATTTTTGTCGAAATGTTGTGAGCATCCCTGTGATATTGATTGGAATAGTGCGTTATGGCTAGACCTCGGATATTTAGGCACTAAAAAACGCAGTTTTAGACGCCTATAATAGGCAGGAAAAGTACCGATTTAGGCAATAAAAGTCCCATTTTAGGCTCAATAAAATTAAGTATGTTGGCCTTCGGCTCAATCATCACGCGAAGGTTCACGCTTATTGCACTTTCGGGA